>NW_026294562.1:189586464-190085999 GCF_007827085.1 Peromyscus californicus insignis
GATGAGACCTGGGAAGACTGTGTAGCAGTTAAATGTGCTTTCTGCCAAGCCCAATGAGGAGAGTCCAATCAACTTGTGGAAGGAAAAAAAACAGCACCCCAAATGTATCTTCTAACTTCCACATATGTATGCTGTCTAAGGTACCATGTTGTCCTCAACAACAACTGAATCATGAAAATTTAAAATTTCATGGGCACAGAGTTTTGGGTTTGTAATGAAAAGATTCTGGAGATCAGCTACAGAATAATAGGATCATTTTTTCACATGACTTCATTGTACACTTACAATGGCTAACATGAGAAATGTTTGTAATTTGTATTTGTTTCTAATTAAAATAATAATAACATTACGATTACTAAGTGAGATGTTCTTTCAATGTTGTATGGTACAGAGCTACAGTGATGACAGCCAACTAAACACTTGGCTTGTACATTAGTGATATAGAATTTAGGGTCACAATGATGAGTTTGTATTTTTGTCTGTAAGGAAAAACTAGAAGCATAATAGGTAAGAGTATAACATAGTAGACTTTTGTTGCCGATGTCTTGGTTTTGATTTCATTTATTCACAGCAATCCCTGACATCAGGTAGATTATATGACAGCTTCTGAAACTCTAGACAGTGACAAGACAACAGGAACAGAGAAAACCAAACATACCTGTGTGTATTCCCCAGAAGTTTGGGGTATGTTCAGTGAAGCATAGAAATAGAATCAGAAAAACATATCACATTGAAAAATAGCTGAAGTACCAAGAAATAAAACATACTCCTGTTATGCTTTTACTCTTTACTTGTAATTCATTCAGTTAAGTCTTAATCTTCAAGCTTCTATAAATCCAGTTTTCCCAGTAGAAAACCACCCCATAATACTATCATTGATAAAACAATTTTAATTACTAGTATCAATATTCTAAATCATCCATTACTATATTCCAACTATTCAAACACAATAAGAGATTGTAATATTTTCCAGAAGTATATAAATTGTTGAGTAAGAGGAATGAAAAGAATAAAAGTACTTGAAGATATTTAGGACATAATTTGAGACTATAGCTCATGGCTTGTGTATGCTTTGTAAGGCCCTGGATGTGATCCCTAGTGTCATCGGTAATAAAAAATGAAAAATCAAAATAAATCTCCCTTTTAAAAACTAAAAACTAGAAAGAAACGTGCAGAAGGGCATGATGGTTGTGCATCCCTTTAATCTCATCACTTGGGAGGCAGAGGCAGGCAGGTCTCTGCGAATTTTAGACCATCCTGGTCTACAGAGATAGTTCCAGGACATCCAAGTCTACCCAGAGAAACCCTACCTCAAAAAACAAAAACTAAAAAACTAAAAACTAGGAAGAGACACGCAAAAAGAGGTAGAGAAAGAATGGGAGATGGAGATGGAGACAGAGACTGAGACAGAGGCTGACTAAGTAAAGACAGAAGCTTGGAAGGAGGTGATATCAGGGTAAGAGAGGCTTGGTAACAGCCTGTGGAAGAAAAGGGTTGACACATCCTAGGGAGAATTAGAGACCATCTACTTTCCCTGAGTTGAAAATAGCTCCAATTTATCCAAAAGCCTTTTCAAGTTCCCACTTCCAAAACTAATACCAGAGTCCCTTTTCCCTACCCTGTCTACTCCTTGAATCATCTTTGTTTGTTTGATTTTTACTTCCTTCCTCCCCTCCCATCTTCCTTCCTTTCAGCAGAGTGGTTGAAATAATTCTTAATGTAGATATTAAGTACAACTAAGATAAAGAAGGGCACTAGTGAAGAAAGTAAGGTGATTTCAAGAAGATGAGCGTGGCGTCTCCGAGGAGTGCTTTCTAATGTCTTTAGTTCTGGTCACTCACCTCAGTGCTGGATGGTAGCACGATGGTATGCATCACCGTGAGAGTGAGACTCTGCAGTAACTATGATGAGACACTCTTCCTCATTTAAACTTCATGATCTGTTGGTGTTCTTTCTCAGTAGGCTAGTGATTTTCAGCTCAACTCTAGACACATGACAGCATCTCTACAAGGGTCTGAAGTAATTATTTGACACTTTGGTCCTGAGTTCCTGTAAAAAAAAAAAGATACAAACTACATGAGCATCTCCAAGGAAGCAATTAAGAATCAGGATGTGAACTTTCATGTCATTCTTTGGAGTACAAAGGGTATGGCAGAGAGTCATGCAGAAGGAACTTTGTTGCTATTAAAGTATAAGCAAGTGGCATGGTCTTGCCCCTGGAGGGCCTTTCCCTATCACCTAGCATGCTAGACAGATTCAACAGCTCAAAACTGTATGTCCCAAAGAAACTTAGGACAAATGGCTCACTGGGATGCCTAACAACACGTCGAAGTGAATGCTGGCTGCCATAATCACACAGCATTGCAAGTACCTCTTACAGAGTCCTGGCTCCTCTCAGAACGTCTCACCCTGGTCCCCTAACCTAAACCTCTCTAGCCCCTGAACTTTCCTTCCCTTCCCCCAGCTTCTCTTTCATATAAAACCCAGAAATTTCGAACATTCACTCTTGGTCTCTTGGTTCTTCTCTTGGTTTCCTCGACACTCTCTCTTCTCTCTTTTCTTTTCACACTCTCCCTTTCTCTCATCTTATTGCCTGGTTAAGTCTACTGGACATGTCTAGTGTACTATTTTCTCTCCCTGATCTGGACTCTGGACATGTCTAGTGTACTATTTTCTCTCCCTGATCTGGACTCTTCCAGACGCCTCTGACTGTTCTCTCCCCAACATCTACAATAAAAACCTTTTTCTCATTGATACTTTGTATCAGTCTTTTCTACATTTTCATTCTAAATGTCCAAGTATTAAGGTGTATGGAAGAAGAGAGAGGTGATAGATCTGTGTGTATCACATCCTTCAGGTCAAGGTTGCCAAATGACTAGTCTGTGTTGTGTGTGACACCCTTTGTTGACTTTCATGCTGTTGAAAACTCCACTGTATGTAAATAAAACAATTTAAATTGATAATTGTTTGGTAGATCCTTTTAGTGTGAGCTATCATGAAGCAGGCTGCTGTGAGCTTTGTTTTAATTAAATCCAATGCATTTAGATATGCATTTCAAAGGAACAGCTTTCATTAAGTATCACTATATATTGGGACTTGCTTCTTTCAATATAATGGCAGAAGAATTAAATTATAATTACTACAGTAGCAATACTTCGAGTAGCCATATCAGGAGTTATTCTTTTGATCTTGTTGAATCTTGATGGTGGCAGAATTTTGAATTGTTTTCTTTTTTATATTATTTATTTTTTATTTAAAATTTTTTTAAATTTTACATACCAACCCCAATTCCCCCTCCCTCCCTTTCTCCTGCCTCCTCCCATCCCCCCAACCCCACCCTCCATCTGCTCCTCAGAAGGGGTAAGTCCTCCCTTGGGTAGTCAATGATGTCTGGCATACCAAGATGAGGCAGAGCCTAGCCCTTCCCCTCTGCAGCAAAGCTGAGCAAGGTATCCCACCATAGGGAATGGGCTCCAAAAAGCCAGTTCATGAACCTGGGATAAGGCTTGGTCCCACTGTCAGGGGCCCCACAAACAGATCAAGCCACACAACTGTTACCCACATTCAGAGGGTCTAGTTCAGTCCCCTGCAGCTTCCCCAGCTGTCAGTCCAGAGTCTGTGAGCTCACACTAGCTCGGGTCAGCTGTCTCTGTGGGTTTCCCCATCATGATCCTGACCTCCCTTGCTCATATGATCCCTTCTCCCTTTCTTCAACTGATCTCCAGGAGCTCAGTCAAGTGCTTGGCTGTGGATCACTGCATCTGATTCCATCAGTTACTGGATGTAGGTTCTATGATGACAATTATGGTAGTCACTAATCTGATTACAGGGGAAGGCCAGTTCAGGTACCCTCTCTACAGCTGCTAGGAGTCTTAGCTGGCATCATCCTTGTGTATTCCCGGGAATTTCCCTAGCACCAGGTTTCTCCCTTACCCCTTAATGGCTCCTTCTGTCAAGATATCAATTTTATTTCTCTCCCTCTCCTGCCCTCCCCCAACTCCAAAATTCTATTCATATATATATTCCTAAAACATGATGAAATTGAAATTTTTTCTTTTTTTCTCTTTTTTCCCCCCAGAGCTGAGGACCGAACTCAGGGCCTTATGCTTGCTAGGGAAGCGCTCTACCACTGAGCTAAATCCCCAACCCCTGAAAACTTTTCTTAATGATCTTTGTCCATGAAAAAAAAGTATATTTTCCTAAAAATAGCTACCTGGGGAATAGAGAAGTTTCTCAGGAATCAAAGGAGCTTGTTGCTCTTGCAGAGAATCCAGTTGAATTCCCAGCACCCACGTAGAGGATAACAGCCATCCCAGGTGATCCTATGCCTTCTTCTGACTTCCATGGACACTAGGCTCATATGTGATGTACATACATGTACATAGGAAAAATATTCATACACATAAAAGAAAATATTTATAAAAACCAATAACTACATAGTCAAAAGACAGCTTTCAATTACATTCAGGATTCTGATGCATGTGAGTTGTTTAAATCACAGAAATTTCTTTTTGCTGTGCTATCTGCTCAGGGAGAAGGAAGATGAGTGTGCCTATAAACTGCACCATGAAGAAATTCCTCCTTTAAGAAAATTTCACATGGATTCTTCTGCATTAAAGAAAGAATTAAAAAAAAGATATCCATATGAGCATTTCTTACTTATGCACATAAAAAGCTTTCTTTATACACTTCAAATTTTCCTTTAGGTTAACATTGTTATTATTGAATTAAACTATTTTAAGAATTGAGAATGTCTCTACTTAGGATTTGAAGCCCAAGGTTTTAATGAACATGATGGATGGAAAAAAAAAAGAAAGAGAAACAGATATTATAGCCTTAACAATGTGTACGATAAAGGGGAAAGTCTGGCTATGTAAGAAATCATATTTTAAAAGTCTATAGAGAATGTGGGCTTTCCACCTAGCAGGAAGCAGCCTCCACATGCAATGAGCTGCCTCCTTATATCAGGAAGCAGCCTCCACATAGCAGGAAGTGGAGCCTATTGCACATGAATGTCTTTCTAGGGTCTCACTTTAAAAACTAGAAAGAGAACCAATGTGCCCTACCCATCTATTTCTTCACTCCGTTGTTTCCAGTATCTTGATACGAAAGGAAAAATCCTCAACTGGTGTAGACTGAAACACCATTTTGTGTCCTGTGTAGCTAGAGTTTTCCTGACTGGCCCACAGTCAGGACAAATCTCTGACACCCGCCAGTCCCACAGCTGCTCAGACCCAACCAAGTAAACACAGAGACTTATATTGGTTACAAACTGTATGGCCATGGCAGGCTTCTTGCTAACTGTTCTTACAGCTTAAATTAATCCATTTCCATTAATCTATACCTTACCACATGGCTCATGGCTTACCGGCATCTTTACATGCTGTTTCTCATCATGGTGGCTGGCAGTGTCTCTCCCACTCAGCCTTCCACTTCCCAGCTCTATTCTCCTCCTTGTCCTGCCTGTACTTCCTGCCTGGCCACGGGCCAATCAGTGATTTATTTATTGACCAATCAGCAACACACTTGACATACAGACCATCCCACAGCAGTCCTGTGCTGAATGGCTCAGTCTATCCTGTGATTGTGGTGTGGAAGACCAGCTGGGAGACTGGCTCCCACATTTTACCCCAGGGTACACTTGAGGAGTGAGGGATAAGAGACATAGATAGAAGGGTAGAGGGGAGAGAAACAGATAGAAACACATGATAGCCTCGGGAGGGCCTGGATTCTTATCCATTGGCTCCTTCTGTCTCTTCTAAAGGGCTATTTATAGGAATGCCAAGGGGTGGAGCAAAAGACTTCCCCTCAGCACAGCCAAGGACAGACCCTTTCCAATCACCTGGTAACCATGCACATGGTCAAGCCACCCTCTAATGCAGCTGTACCAGGTAAAGCAAGCTCAGATCTCACTAGGGGCCTCCACATTGTGATCAGATTCTGCATAGCTACTTAATAAATTTATTGTTTTCTCGCCTCTTTCCAAAAGACCAGTTGTTATTTTCATAGCAAATTTGTGTCCTTAACACCATCTACTTGAAGGATTGAGAATTACTTTCAAATCAATTTTACTCGATATTATCTTGGAGTAAAAATAAGAACAAGTTACACAAACAAATTCACAAAAGCAATTAGGAAGAGTGGAGAGAAACCTTTTTACCATGAGTCCTTGGAGGGCTCAGTTTATTCCAGGAACAAGCATGATTGACACCCATGTTCAATGAAAGCAATGCCCTAGCCTGTGTTGGAGAACACATGGACATTCAAGACTGTGTTGCTAATGGTGGTTGGTTTAGTGAGTAAATCCAAACCACAAATTGACAACTACATATACACATGCAGGTAAATCATTCATGCTGTGAAAGAAAAGCCAAACACTGCAGAACAGTTTCCAAAAGGAAAAAAAAAAAGATCCCTCCTGTTTGCCGAGATGTTTTTATATCATTGTGAAAAACAGCAAAACATGGTAATAGTCTAGAATAAGCAACTTCTTCCGGCAACAAGAACTGCACAGAGCATAGATACCATAACTTGTAGTTTTCAAGTTGTGGGGGAGTCACACGGCAGATATCAGGATATTCCTATGCCATCACTTAAGCATTTCTACATGGATACCCTCCTCCTTAGCTGTTTAGTACCACTATACTGTAGAAGTGAACTGATAGTGAATCCAAGGCAACCAGTCTAAGCCCATGACCTCCATCTTCACAGTATTCCTTTTCTCTAACTTTCTTCTTCAGTATAGGCTCCTTCCCTTCTTACTGTCACTGTGCAATCACTTACGGGAAAACGTTTGCCCTTTTGGTATATCTCCCTGTGGACAACATTGCATCTCACAGCTTCCATCCCTAGGCATTTCCACCTACTTACTTGCTAGTATTTGGAGTATATTTAAAAAAAATCTTAAAGGAGCCACAGAAATGGCTCAGCATGTAACAGCCCTTGCCCCCTAACGTGAGATCTCAATTCTGTCAGAAAGATCCTCAAAGGGAAAAGGAGAAAATCAATTCGCAAACAGTGAACTGGGTAAAGGGAAACCTCTATAGAACACTCTCAGCTTCTGATCTTTGTTTCTTCCAAAACGAATGCACTGTCCTCTTCCATAACCTACGTTCTTGAATTTTAATAAATATTTAATGAATGGGAAGCTATTTCAGTGGATAAGGGTACTTAATGCAGAAATCCAACGTTCCAAGTTTAAAACTCAGATCCAAGGGTTGGACAGATGGCTCAGAGGTTAAGAGCCTTTATCACTTTTGCAGATAACTGAGGTTCAGTTTCAAGTGCCTACATACCAGCTCACAATTGTTGTAGGTCCAGATCCAGGGAATCTGATGCCCTCCAACCCCAGTTTATGAGGGCTCCTTCACACATGTATTGTACATATTTACATTCAGGCACACACACATAAAACAAATTTTTTGAAGAGCAGATCCTGTAGCCTTAAGTTTTCTCAGGTCCCTCACGGCCCCACATTCCCACATTCCTTCAGTCCCACCCAGCCCTGCGGTCCCTCAGCTGCTTATAAAATAATCATTCAGAGGTTTAATATTAATTACCAATTGTATGGCCTATGGCAGGTTTCTTGCTAGCTAGCTCTTATAACATAACTCATTTCTATTCATCTATAAATTGCCATGTGGCTATGGCATTACTGGTCTGCTGGCATCTTGCTGCTCCTTCAGCGGTGGCAGATGGTGTCTCTCTCCTCTTCTCTCTGTATATCTGCTTGGAAATCCCACCTGCCTCTAAGCTGCCTTGGCATAGGCCAATGCAGTTTTATTTATCAACCAATCAGAGAAACACAGCATACAGAAAGATATCCCATAGCAAGATCCAGTAGCAGAGACATCTGTATCATCTTGCTAAGAAGTTTGGAGAATGAAGACAAAAGGATCTCTATGAGATTCGGGCCACTTAACCTGTGGTTCAAGCTTTTGAAAAAGAGAGACTCTGTTTCAAATATGGTTGAAAGTAAGGCCCAAAATCCCTACAAAGAGGCGCCAACATAGGACACACACTCACACACACAAAACATAACACACAGGAGAAACGCAGAAGCATCAACATTTATTTGCTAACGGGAAATAGGACATCAGCCAATATTTAGGCATCTGGAAAACAGTGAACAAACTGACCAACTACTCATCTTCTTTACCCTCTAAAGAAAGCAGGATAGAGACAGAACAATAGGTGGAAAGAACAATCCTTCAAGATAAATGAACCATCTGCACTGGCTAAGTGCTATTTAGAAGCTACATGATTCTTCATGTGCAGATGAAACACTGAGGCAGAAGCCCTGCTAGCTTCTGTTGAGGAAGGTAACGGTTTAGTCATATTTGTGGTAATTCCTCAGGTGACGGTGGTATGTGGATGACTGGCGGAAGCGATGGTAACACAGGGAGCAGGTGTAGGGCTTCTCTCCTGTGTGAATCCTCTCATGAGCCTGCAGGTTGGTCTTGTGGCTGAAGGACCTCCCACATGTGCTACATGTGAAAGGTTTCTCTGGCATGTGGATGACCTCATGATTTCGGAGGTCTGAGACTTGGTAGAAGGCTTTCAGACAGTGGGTACAGACAAATGACCTCTCCTTCCTGTGCTTTTTCTGGTGGACCGAGAGGTTACAAGGATATTTGAAGGCCCTGGAACATTCCTCACATTTGTATGGTTTAAGGTCAATGTGGAGTCTTTCCCGGTGACCCTCACCTACAGAATTTGCCTGGTTATTCTGGTAAAGAGAAACAGGCTCAGAAGTACACTGCTCTGGCCTGGAGAGGAACCCTGGTACCCCCATATGGATATTTTCAGGAGAATGGGGTATTGGGGACATTTCCTGGGACCTACAAGTGCCCCAAATTGCTCTTCCAGAATCCCAGAGAACTCCATAAGAAACACCTCCCTCTTTAGGCTCAGGATACTGTCCTCTCTGAATAATGAGAAGGGAATCCATCTCATTTTTGAGATTGCTAATACCACTATTTACATCAGTGGTGATCAAGAATGTATTTCGGCCATCTCCACTGTCTTCAGACTGGTCTGTTCCGGAGAGAGACACTGCTTGTACCTCCATAGGGATATGTTTATAAGCAGGTGCCCTCAGGGGCTCTGCCTGGTACCTGGAGGTGCCTTGACTTGCTCTTCCAGAATCCTGAGGAACTCCATAAGAAACATCTCCCTCTTCAGGCTCAAGATACTGCCCTGTCTGGATAATGAGAAGGGAGTCCATCTCATTTCTGGGACTACTAACACCATTATTTACTTCAGGATTATTCAAGAAAGTGTTTCGGCCATCTTCACTATTTTCATATCCTGTGGAAATAAGAGTCTATGAAACTGTGCCCAGAAAGAGGTCCTCACACAACACCCCTCTTCTCTCCAGGTTCCCTACTAACCTGTTGCCAGCAACATGTCTTGGGGGATAGGCAAGGGTGTTCCTGCATTTGCTTGTGTTGTAGTTGTTGCTGATTGCTGCTGTTTCAAAAGCTTGATAACTTCTTTTAAGGTCATGCTCTCTGAAAAGAGGGCTTCCTGCCCATGCATGGAGACATGAACCTGTAAACAAAGTCAGATGACCACTGTCAGTGATTCTGTGGATTACAGAAAAAAACCTCCCCTCCACTTGCTTTCACAGGATCCCTGGACTATTGGTTAGCTCATTTGTGTATTCCACATCTGTTCTCTAAAGTCACTATTTTTGCAAGTGTTTGAGTCACTATCACTAGGGAAAAAACAAAGTTAGGTTCTTGAGGTATGGCTACAACATTTTCTTTAACTGATCATCACACTAAAGGAGGGTCAGATGAAGTTAGGACAATCTGGAAACAGGGACTGGTCCCTTAAAGAAAGGCTGTGCATTCTTCTGGGGATTGTCCCCCAACCTGTATCTCACACCAAGGATATTTCAATTATTACCAAATGGCTGTCTTGGGGGAAAGAAAGTCTAGCCCTAAGTTCCTTGAGTGGTCTCTCATTTCTGAAGACCCTCTTAATTCCCTTAATTAGAGCTGTCTGTCTGTTCCACTGTTCCAATAAAGCCTGCTGTGGGATGTTCTGTATGTCAAGTGTGTTGCTGATTGGTCAATAAATAAATCACTGATTGGCCAGTGGCCAAGCAGGAAGTATAGGCGGGACAAGGAGGAGAATAAAGCTGGGAAGTGGAAGGCTGAGTCAGAGAGACACTGCCAGCCGCCACTATGACAAACAGCATGTGAAGATGCCGGTAAGCCACAAGCCACGTGGCAAGGTATAGATTTATAGAAATGGATTAATTTAAGCTGTAAGAACAGTTAGCAAGAAACCTGCCACGGCCATACAGTTTGTAACCTATATAAGTCTCTGTGTTTACTTGATTGGGTCTCAGTGGCTGTGGGACTGGCAGGTGAGAGAGATTTGCCCTGACCATGGGCCAGGCAGGAAAACTCAAGCTACAAAAGCCAGTCTGGTTTTTTTTTTTTTTTTTTTTTTTGGTAATGGCTGGAATTTCACAGTTCCTCATCAATCTGTAACTCCTTATTTTCAGTCTTTCAGTTGCCCCCAGGACCCTTGCTATCTTCACATTCATTCTCTGGTTCATGGCAAAGCTCTTCCAGAGAAAGCTGCCACTTTAGCCTCCAGCCTCTGATCAGTGGAGGCTTAAGATGAGATGCCATCTTATTATAAGTCAAAAAGAAGTTTGTTGTTTTCTGTAAAACTTGAATTTGACTGTGACTTGACCCATTTTCTGAAATTTGACCTGTTCTGCAGTCTATACTCTGGCCATATCCTGACCTCCACCCTGATAAGATATTCTGCCAAATAATTTTGAAATGTTCAGTCAAATTTCTATGCAAACAAAAAATCCCCCAACCCTTGGATTCCCTCTACTCTTAAAGTTTTTCTAAGCTATATAAACCCCATTGACTCCTGTGTTCACTGCTATTTCAGCCCTGTCTAACAGAAAATAAAGCTTGCTGAATTTAACCAAAAAATTGGGTAACAGTCTTTACACTTGTTCAGTGGGATTAACAATAGGTCATTTTCGATCTAGAATCCTCAGAAACTCAATTGTGATTCAGAGTACCTGCCATTTTGGTGTCCTAGCCTCAGATTGACAATCGTTATGTTCTCTCTTTGAACCTCCTGACTCTTCCATGACCACTCAGAAGGAAGCTGAGGCTTTCACATTCCCCATCTCCAGCCATTAGTCTGCTCTCCCTCTCCCACTGTCACTTCCCTTTGCTATGTTAATGGTCTTTATTTCCAGCAACTACAATTCCTTGTCCCTCCCACTGACTTACTAGCCCTAGGCAACCACCCTTGCCCAAAGACACCCTTTAAAAAAGCTATTAATTTGCGGGCTTTTTGTTTATTTATTAATGAGTCCTTAACAGAACTAACACCTGTCTGAATCAAGTTCAACACATACATTATCTCTATAAGTTGCACATTGCCTCTGCTCTTAGGAACATGACTGTACCATTAGGGCAGCAGTTTACTTGGAATTAAGTTTCAATCATGAAATTCGCAATTTAAAACAGAGTGCAAGTGTGAAACTGTGAATAAAACAAACTGTGAAATATGAACTTGTTTACAGAGTAAACAAATGACAGGGTGTGGTGGATGACACCTTTAATCCGGCACTAGAGAAGAGTGCCATCTGGGGCTACACTAGGAAACCATGCCTCAAATTGAGAAAAAGAAATAAAAATTAATTTTAAAAAAACTGACCAAACAATCAAATTGATATCAAAACAAAACAAAAAAAACCCTAAAACACTAAGTGATTTGTACAATGACTTCCAGTAATGTGTGTAAGGGGTATTTAAAAAATTTCTCCACCTAGACCATTTCCATCAGTGACTTAGAATTATGCAAATCTAGACTTTGAAATATGAGCCAATGTAATTACATGTATGTTAAGTCTTTCTGGACTTCAAATTTTGCACTCAAGCACCATTATTCATCAAGGCATTTCTTATGGGTGTGTCAGTGTTGTGAATACAGGTGACAGTCATGAGAGCCATATATATATATTTTTTTTCTGAGACAGGGTTTCTCTGTGTAGTTTTGGTGCCTGTCCTGGATCTCGCTCTGTAGACCAGGCTGGCCTCAAACCCCAAGAGATCCACCTGGCTCTGCCACCCAAGTGCTGGGATTAAAGGCGCATGCCACCACTGCCTGGCGAGAGCCATATTTCAACATCAGAAACCTTATTCTTACATTTCTGCCTCCCCAGTATTTTAGACAGGAGATCTTCTGACAGATAGAAACATACAAGGAAAGCCAAGTAGCCACTTTAATCCCCTGTTTCTGCTTCCCAGGTCTGGGGATCACAGGCTAGTGCTGAGAGCCAGATTTTTGGCCAGATTCCCATCTCAATTTTCAGCATTACAGTATGGGCACCTCCCTGACTGAGCCATGTCACAGACCCATGACATCTCCTCTAAAGCCTTAAAGGCTCTGCTCAAATGTCAACTCTCCAGTCTATCACAATGTAAATTAATTAAATTTAATTATGACTCTACACAATTGATGCATTCCTTTCTGCTTTATTCATGCTAATTCAGAGCACTGAATATTATCTCTTGTAACAATTTTAAAAAGACAGAACAATCTCACTACTAACAAAAATAAATAAATAAAATAACAAAAATAAAAACAACAAAAAATTCACTAATAACACCTTCTCCTAATTTATTCTGAAATGCAAATGACAGTCTTTCCTCCCAGCCTAGCCACCTCTTATCCCACTTACTTACCATCACAGGAGGCTTCAAGCACTCATCAGTCAGACCCTCCATGAATCTCCTCATGTTTCTGCCACTTGATTCCCATTTCTCTTTCAAGGCAAACTTGTCCTTGCAGTGCCCAGTGATGAGAAACTGCCTCAAGACCAGTTTAGAAATCATCTGCTCCTTGCTCTGCTGTTCTGGCTGCAACCAGGAGGTAAACCTCTCCCAGAGTATTTGCAGCTCCCGCTTTGCACGGGAGCCACTGTCATTTGGGGGAAAGTTGGGCTGGGCAATTGAAGAGTTAGAGATGTCCTCTCCAGACTGCACAGAGGAACCATGGATTGAAATAAACTCTGGGTTGTCCATTTCAGTATAATTTTTTGGTGACCAGGGCTTAAAGGATTCTCTGATCTGTGAAGCCATTCTGGTCAGGATTCTCAGAAAGATTCAACTATGGAAGTTTGGTATCTGGCTTGGGACGTGAGGATCTGCTCCAACAATTAGTGGATATGCAAAAGCTGCAAGTTCAAAAAGAGAAGAGACACTTAGTTAAAGTAAAAAAATCAACTGAGAGAGTTCTGTTACTGCAGGTTTCATAACAGTAAATACTTCATCCTAGTCCTACACAAATGCTTCCAGAGAACACACCAAAGAGTAGCTGTAAAGTGGAACAATACAGGACTCCATAGGGGGAAAAATCTTGTGTTGAGGATGGGAAGATGTATCATAAGAACACAGCAAGCTGTGCAGAAGCTCGGGGCTATCTGTTCCTCCCTTGCAAATGGTGAAGTTATTGTGGCTCATCTTCAAATTTTAAGTTCCACCCTTGTCTCTCACTCTAAACTGCCATAGAACAATCTTTCCATAAGAAAACCATTAAAGTGGATGACCAGCAACATTAAATTCACAGAGCAGCAAAGACATGTCCATTACGTACACATCACATGGTCCCATCCTTGAGTAGCTTCCAGAATTTAAACCCTTAATCAGAGAGGTTGTCCAAAAGACCACACTCCACCACTGAGATTTCTCCGAAATTGTGATGCAGAATCTTGTACAGTCCACAAATGATAACATACACAAGGACACAAAGAAGGGAAATCCTTCTATTCTCTAAACTTAACTTTTTCTGGGGTTAATCTCAAGGGTGATTCATGGATGCACTGGCAGGTGCTGTGTGTCTGGCCCTATGCTCTACTTCATCTGAGATTCTATCCAAGCTGTCCTCCTTTTTAGTGCCAGGCTTCAGTGAGTCAATCTGTGATGCTGACAGGTTTGAGAATGTGATTAGATCACACCTCCTGTGTCTTGGTGCAGCAGCTCACAACTTTCTCCCCATTACTCTTGAAATACAGCAGGAGGGTTGGCAGTCTCAGCACAGCCTAGTAGCCTAGGAAGACCAAGGTCAGCTTGGCCTAATGTGAACAGATGGTGCCTAACTAGAACAGCAAAAACAAGCAAGCAAGCAAACATGGGAAAGACACTTTTCCCAATGATTGAATCAGACATGGAATCCTACCTCAGCCCCAGCTCTGCATCTCTAAAGCAATGGTTGAGGCTTTCTTGGAAGGCGAACACATCCTAAGCAAGCATAGCAACTCACTGTAGTGAAAGGGGACAATACCACACTGAGAGGGAGTATCGAGACTGACATTTATTTCCCATGACATCTGATCCTGTGTTCTCACATTGGCTCAATCCAAACTTGTTAATATGTCCTGATTTCCAAAGGGTTTTGGATCCCAAATGGAGTGGTGAACAAGGAAAAATCCTTAGCAGTGGATTGAGACAGAGGGCAAGAGGTGCTCAGGAGGTGTCTGAAACACAACACAGAAAAGACAGAGGCTAAACAGGGCTCTGTAGGCAGAGCGGCTTATATTTTATTGGGTGGAAACATATGATGTTTGGTAGACATGATGTGAGAACTAGTCTGTGGAGGAAATAAAATGTTGTGGCCCAATAATGAGAAGGTTTTTGTTGTGTCTTCTTTGTCGTGTGTGTGTGTGTGTGTGTGTGTGTGTGTGTGTGTGTGTGTGTGTGTGTGTGTTTGTTCATGCTTGTTTTTGCAAAAGGGTGTCTTGTTGCCTAATCTGCTCATAAACTCACTAAGCAATTGAGAATGACCTGTACTGCAATCCTATGGCTTCTGTCTCCCCTTTGATGGGGTTCCATAGCTGACTCAGTATTTCAAGCATCATTGTTAGCTGGTCTGTTTGTCTTTGTTTTTTTCTGATACAGTGTCTCTCTATGTAGCCCTAGCTGTCCTGGAATTCCCTATCTAGACCATCCTGGCCTGGAACTCACAGAGATCCACCTGCTTCTGTCTCTTGAATGCTGGGATTAAAAGCATGTGCCATCACTACTGGATTTCTCCAAGCATTCTAATCATTAGGCTGAATTCTATGCCCTGAAATTCACAAGTTGAGATCATGATATCAAAATTGTAGTTAACCTCAGCACAAAAGTCAAAACCCTAAATGCCATCGTCCTAAAGAAAGATGGAAGTCAAGTAATGAAAAATTCTGAAGTCTAAAGTCTCTTAAACTGCACTACTGAGAAATCTGAATGTTAAAACCCCAAGCCAAAGTTTTCCTAGAAGAATAAAAACTGACTCGATAGTGTTAGAAAGACATATTCTGGGAATCAACTAATGAAAGCATATGCCAAAGGCTAAACTTCACTGTAAAAATCATCATTTGTCTACATTGATATTCATTCCTGTTGGTGAAATTTTGGATTTTAATATGTTAAAGAAACACTGATCAGGGGACACATTCATATGAAAATAGCTGATTTCACCGGGCGGTGGTGGTGCACACCTTTAATCCCAGCACTCGGGAGGCAGATCTCTGTGAGTTCGAGGCCAGCCTGGACTACCAAGTGAATTCCAGGAAAGGCGCAAAGCTACACAAAGAAACCCTGTCTCAAAAAAAAAAAAAAAAAAAAAAAAAAAACAAAAAACAAAAACAAACAAACAAAAAAAAAAAGAAGCCAGGCGGTGGTGGTGCACGCCTTTAATCCCAGCACTTGGGAGGCAGAGCCAGGCGGATCTCTGTGAGTTCGAGGCCAGCCTGGGCTACCAAGTGAGTTTCAGGAAAGACGCAAAGCTAAACAGAGAAACCCTGTATCGAAAAACAAAAAAAAAAAAAAAAACAAAAAAAAAAACAAAGAAAAAAAAAGAAAATAGTTGATTTCATGAGAATAAGAACACTCATGCTGGACACAACCAGACCCCAGGAACCCCCACCCTTTGCTGCTCCAGTTGCTGGCCAGCAGGGAACATTCCTGTGGGCAGGATCCCCCACCAAAATCCCCCATCAGATCCTGCAATCTACAAGACCCAGGCCCTACCCAAAACCTACCCACCCCTTCCTGAAACACAGAATCCACCAGCTCTCATTGGACCAAGAGCACTGATAGACCCAAGACCAGCTCCCTGAGACACAGAATCTGCCAGCTTCAATTAGACCAAGAGCTAAGACTGTACCCAGAGTGGCCCCCTGAGAAACAGACACAGTAAGCACAGACTGGACCAAGAGCAGCTCACTCACACAGTCACCTCTTGTACCTATTGTAGGAAGAGATGGGTAGACACCAATGCAAAAATACATAAAACAACATAAAGAGCAATATGGCATTGCCAGAACCTACCAGTTCTACAATAGCAAGACCTGAACATCACAACGAAGAAGAAGCAGAAGAAAGTGACCTTAAAATAACTTTATGAAGATGACAAAGGCCTTTAAAGAGGAAATGAAAAATTTACTTAAATAAATTGAGGAAAAGACAAACAAAAAATTGGAAGAAATCAATAATCTCTTAAAGAAAGCCAAGAAAACCATGAAAAAGCAATTAAACATGTGAAGGAAATAGATGAAGACCTGAAAAGTGAAATAGACACAATGAAGAAGACACAAATCGGTGGAATGCTGCAAAGAGAAAATCTGAGTAAACAAACAGGAACTACACAGAATATAAGAGATGGAAGAGAGAATCTATGGTGTAGAGGATATAAGAGAGGAAACAGATTCATCAGTCAAAGAAAACACCAAAGCCAAAAAAGTCATAACACAAAATGTCCAGGAAATCTGGGACACCATGAAAAGGCCAAACCTAAGAATAATAGAGATAGAAGGAGAAAAATACCTACTCAAAGGCACAGAAAATATATTCAACAAAATCACAGAAGAAAAGTTTCACAACTTAAAGAAGAAAATATCTATGAAGATACAAGCTTATAAAATGCCAAATAGATTAGATCCCCCAAAAAAAGTCCCCTCACCAAATAATAATTAAACCACTAAACATACAGAATATAGAAAGAATATTAAGAGCAACAAAGGAAAAAGGCACAGTGATGTATAAAGGCAGACCCATCAGAATAACACCTGACTTCTCAATGATGACTTTGAAAGCCAGAAGGTCCTAGACAGCTGCAATGCAGACACTAAGAGGTCATGGATGCTGGCCCTAATATACCCAGCAAAACTTTCAATCACCATAGACAGAGTGAACAAGACATTCTAAGACAAAACCAGATTTAAACAATACCTATCAACAAATCCAGCCCCACAGAAAGCACTAGAAGGAAAACTCCCACTTACAGAAGTCAGACTGAACCATGAAAACACAGGCAACGATAAGCCCACAGCGGCAAATCTTGAAGAAGGGAAATACACATCTACCACTAAAAGATAATAGGAATTGAAAATCACTGGTCATTAATATCCCTTAATATCAATGGACTCAATTTGCCTATAAAAAGACACAGGCTAACAGAATGAATACAAAAACAGCATCCATCCTTCTGCTGCACACAAGAAATATACCTCAACTTCAAAGACAGACACTACCTCAGAGTAAAAGGCTAGGAAAATACTTTCCAAATGGACTTAAGAAGCAAGCTGGTGTAGCCATCCTAATATCTAACAAAATAGACTTCAAACTAAAATCAATCAAAAGAGATCAGGAAGCACATTACATATTCATCACAGGAAAAATCCACCAAGATGAAGTTTCAATTCTGAACATTTATTCCCCAAATACAAGAGCACCCACATATGTAAAAGAAACATTACTAAAGTTTAGATTATACATCAAACCCCACACAATAATAATGGGAGACTTCAACGTCCCACTCTCACCACTGGACAGATCTGCCAGACAGAAACTTAACAGAGAAATAAGGGATCTAACAGATGCTATGACTCAAATGGCCTTAATCGCTATCTACAGAACATTCCACCCTAACAAAAAAGAATATACCGTTTTCTCAGCACCAATGGAACCTTCTCCGAATCAACCATATACTCTGTCACAAAGCAAATCTCAACAGCTACAAAAATTCAGAATAAGCTCCTATATTTTATCAGACCATCATGACTTAATGTTAGATTTCAACAATAACAAAAATAACAGAAAGTCTACAATCTCATGGAAACTGAATAATGCTCAACTGAATCACCAATAGGTCAAAGAAGAAAGAAAGAAAGAAAGAAAGAAAGAAAGAAAGAAAGAAAGAAAGAAAGAAAGAAAGAAAGAAAGAAAGAAATTAAAGACTTCCTAGAGATCAATGAAAATGAATGTACTACATACCCAAACTAATGGAACCCTATGAAAGCAGTGCTAAGAGGAAAATTCATAGCTCTAAATGCCCACATAAAGAAGTTGGAGAAATCTCACACTAGTGACTTAACAACACACCTAAAAGCTCTAGAACAAAAAGAAGCAAAGTCACAAAGGAGGAACAGATGCCAGGAAATGATCAAATTGAGAGCTGAAATCTATAAAATAGAAATAAAGAGAATACAAAAAAAAAAATCAATGAAACAAAGAGTTGATTCTTTGAGAAAATAAACAAGATAGACAAGCTCTTATCCAAACTAACCAAAAGGCAGATAGAATATCCAAATTAACAAAATCAGAAATGAAAAGGGATACATAACAACAAACAATGAGGAATTCCAAAGAATCATCAGGTCATATTTCAAAAACCTGTATTCCACAAAATTGGAAAATCTAAAAGAAATGGGATGATTTTTGGGATAGGTACCACATACTAAAATTAAATCAAAACCAGATAAACAATTTAAACAGACCTATAACCCCTAAGGAAACAGAAACTGTCATTAAAAGTCTCCCAACAAAAAAAAGCTCTGGACCAGATGATTTCAGTGCAGAATTTCCTCAGAATTTCAAAGACCTAATACCAATACTCTTCAAATTGTTCCACAGCATAGAAACAGAAGAAACATTACCAAATTCTTTTTAAGAAACCACACAAAGATGAAACAAAGAAAGAGAATTACAGACCAATCTCCCTCATGAACACTGATGCAAAAAAAAAAAAAAAAAAAAAAAAAAAAAACAAACAAAAAAAACCGAAAACCTCAATATTGTACTGGCAAACTGAATCTAAGAACACATAAAAAAATTATCCACCATGATCAAGTAGGCTTCATCCCAGAGACGCAAGGATGGTTCAACATATGAAAATCTGTCAATATAATACACCATATAAACAAAATGCAAGAAAAAAACCACATGATCATCTAATTAGATGCTGAAAAAGCCTTTCACAAAATCCAACACCCCCTTCATGATAAAGGTTCTAGAGAGATCAAAAATACAAGTGCCATACCTAAACATAATAAAGGCAATTTACAGCAAGGCGCCAGTCAATATCAAACTAAATGGAGAGAAACTCAAAGCGATTCTACTACAATTAGGAACAACACAAGGCTGTCCGCTCTCCCCATATTTATTCAATATAGTACTTGAAGATCTATCTATAGCAATAACACAACAACGAAAGGAGATCAAGGGGATATAAATTGGAAAGGAAGAAGTCAAACTTTCACTATTTGCAGATGATATGATAGTATATATAAGTGATGCCAAAAATTCTACCACGGAACTCCTACAGCTGATAAACTCCTTCAGTAAGGCAGAAGGATACAAAGTTAACTCAAAAAGAAAAAAAATCAGTAAACCTCCTATATACAAATGATAAATGGGCTGAGAAAGAAATCAGATACATCACCCTTTTCAATAGCCACAAGTAATATAAAGTACCTTGGGGTAACTCTAACTAAGCAAGTGAAAGACCTGTGTGACAACAACTTTAAGTCTCTGAAGAAAGAAACTGAAGAAGGTATCAGAAAATGGAAAAATCTCCCATGTTCATGGATAGGTAGGGTTAACATAATAAAAATGGTAATCTTACCAAAAGCAATCTACAGATTCAATGCAATCCCCATCAAAATCCCAACACAATTCTTCACAGACCTGGAAAAAACAATACTCAACTTGATGTGGAAAAACAAAAAACCCAGGTTAGCTAAAACAATCCTGTACAATAAAGCCACCTCTGAAGGCATCACCATACCTGACATCAAGCTCTACTATAGAGCTAAAGTAATAGAAACAGCTTGATTGGAATAAAAACCAGCATGTGGACCGATGTAATCGAACTGAAGATCCTGACATTAATCTACACACCAATGAACACCTGATTTTTGACAAAGAAGCCAAAACTGTACAATGGAAAAAAGAAAGCATCTTCAACAAATGGTGCTGGTATAACTGGATGTCAACATATAGAAGATTGCAAATTGATCCATATCTATCACCATGCACAAAACTCGAGTCCAAGTGGATCAAGGACCTCAATATAAAACCAGTTACATTGAACCTGACAGAAGAGAAACTAGGAAGAAGTCTTGAACACATTGGCACAGGACTACTTCCTAAATATAACACCAGTAGCACAGACATTGAGAGCAACAAATAATAAATTAATAAATGAAATGGGTACCTGAGCTGGCTTACCCCAGTAATCCAATTGGTTAATACCCTGAGTGTCATCACAGAGCCTTCATCCAGTAACTGATGGAAGCAGATTCAGAGAGATCCACAGCCAACCACCAGGCGGAGCTCCAGGAGTCCAGTCCAAGAGAGAGAAGAGGGTTTCTATGAGCAAGGGGCATCAAGATCATGATGGGGAAACCTACAGAGATGACCAAACCAAACTAGTGGGAACTCATGAAATTTAGATGAACACCTGTGGAGCTTCCAGGAGACTGGACTAGGCCCTCTGCGTAAGCAAGACAGTTTGTGTAGCTTGATCTGCTTAAGAGGACCCCTAGTAGTAGGATCAGGATCCATTTCTGGTGCATGAACAGGCTTTTGGAGCAAACTCCCTATGGTGGGACACCTCAAACAGCCTTGATGTGGGGGGAGGGGCTTGAACTTGTCTCTACTGAATGTACCAGGCTCTGCTGATTCCCCATGGGAGACCTTACCTTCTTGTAGGAGGGAATGGGGGGAGTTGTTGGGGGAGGGGAGGCTGGAGAGGAGGGAGGAAGGAAGAAGGGGATTTGTGATTGGTATGTATAATGAATAATTTTTTTTCTTAATTAAAAAAACCCTCATGCCACTGTATATCACCATTTTCTTCCTGCCAATTCGTTTTTTGTCTGTGTGAGTGTGTGGAATTGATTTCTACTCACCCAGAGCAGCACACAATCATGACACAGGAGAGCTGGGAATTGAAAAATGAACATTTTTGTACACAGATTTCAAACCATAGAGAAAAGACCCTTTTGGTTCTCTTCTCTTACATCCGAGGCTGACTCTGAACATGGTATGAAGTCAAAGATGACCTTGAGCTTCTGATACTGGAGCTTCTACCTCCAAGTGCTGGGCTTGCAGGTGAGAGGGAGTCCTACGGATCATGCAGTATGAGTATTAACCTGAGTAGTTTTGGAATATTAGGTAAGCACCCTACAAACTGAGTTTCGGCCTCAGCTCTGTAAGAAATTTTGAAAGAGCAGAATGATGTAGAAAACCAATGTGAATTAATCAGCTCAGCAGAGTTCTGCTCTACTGAAAAAAAAAAGTTGACCCATCTTCCAGGAAGGTCTGCAGAACCAGTTAATCCCACTGCAATTGGCCAGAATTATGGAATCTTTCCACAAGTGTACTTGGGCTGCCTATGTCTGTACTACCAGTTTGTGTGGGGGATTTTGTTTTCTTTTTACTTAAATCGTTAAGTCATTTAAATCATATTTTTGTTTTCGTGTCAATTTAGCACACACGTTTTTAGAGTTCTCATGTGAGAAATTAAGAACAGGTTGAACACAGTTTTCCAAAGCTGAAAGTGCTCACTCAAGAGTCAGCTTTTCCTGTCTGCCTGATGTATACTAGTGAAACATTTAGAGATAAGAACACACCTCAGTGGTAGGCATGTGCTTACCACATATGTAAGGGCCCTAGATCTGTGCTTTAGAACCAGTTCCTAAACCCAACACACAGCTAGGGTCAGAGGGATTCTGAGAATCCCCACTTCTCTTCTACAATTATCATTGAACATTAATACTAAGAAAAGGCTTAGCCAAGGGATAGAAACCACAGCGGATGTGTCCAGCATTGACAGTTGGACTTAGTGCAAGCTGCATTTGGCACTTGGCCACACTCGGCCTCATTTCTATGATCTTTGACAAACACAGTACTGAAAATGAAGAGAAGATGGAGAAATAGGCTAGTTGAAAGCTGTTGACATGTGCCCACCATGCATAAGCAAAAACACACAACACAGTACCTGGGAAGTTCATATTAAAAACCTTCAGGGCCATTCTCTAAATGATTAACTCATTTTTAAATTTTTTTTTTAGTCATTTTAAATACCAACCACAGTTCCCTCTCCCTCCCCACCTCTCCCCATTCTCCCACCTCTCCCTCACCCTGCCCAACCTCCACCCAAAATCAATGTGGAGCAAATCATCCCAACATACAGAATGGGCTTCAAAAAGCCAGCTCATGTACCAGGGATAGATCCTGGTCCGACTGCCAGGGGTCCCTCAAACAGACCAGGCAACAAAACTGTTGCCCACACACAGAGGTCCTAGTTCGGTCCCATGCAGACTCCCCAGCTGTGGGTGATCCCACAAGTTCAGATCATCTGTCTCGGTGGGTTTCCCCATCATGATCTTGACCCCTACCCCCACCCCCCGTTCATGAAATCCCTCTTCCCTCTCTTCAACTGGACTCCTGGACTCCCTTAGAGGATGGTCAAACTAATAGCACTGCTATATTGTGTAAATTTACCTTTCCTGGGAGCAAAATTGATTTAGCACACATTTCTATAGGATTAATTTAATCATAAAGATATTTGATAAGAAAATTTAAGTTCTCAAACATGAAAAGTTCTATTTGTGCTAGATACTAACTAGCATGTTAGAATAGATTTAGATACCTTAATCCCTCAGTCTCACTGGGCTTCACATTTTGGCTATTTGATATCTGACTTTAGGTTCAAGCTTATGTAAATTATTAGCTTCAGTCAAATAAAATTGATAAAAGGCATATTTAAATTATATAAGTGCCTAGCTATCACACAGGACTCCATAAATATGAACAATTTTTATATTACAGTTAAAAATTTAAACAACCTTTTTTTTTGAGACAGGGTTTCTTTGTGTAGCTTTGGAGGCTGTCCTGGAACTCGCTCTGTAGACCAGGCTGGCCTCGAACTCACAGAGTGCTGAGATTAAAGGCATGCAACACCACTGCCCAGCTAAAAATTTAAACAATCTTAATTGTTGTTCCTGAAACCTCTTCTGATTTTCCGAAGTGGAGATAATTATAATAAATTACAATTATATGTGAAAAATAAATAAAATAAAAAAAATATGAAGAGAGGGAGGAGAGATTATGGGAGCAAGGGGCTCAGGATCATGATGGGGAAAAAAACCCAGAGAGATAGTTTAGCTAGTGGGAGCTCACTGACAGCTGGGGAGCCTGCATGGGACCGCACTAGGCCCTCTGACTGTGGGTGAAAGTTCTGTGGCTTGATGTGTTTGTGGGCCCCCCGGCAATGGGGCCAGGACTTATCCCGGGTACACGAATGGGCTTTTAAGAGCCCATTCCCTATGGTGCAATGCCTTACTCATCTGTGATGTAGGGGGCGGGGCTTAGTTCAGTCCCAGCTTGGTATGCCAGCCTGCATTGACTACCCAAGGGAGGCTTTACCGATATGAGGAGTGGATGCTGATGGAATGGGGGCGGGGACGGGGAGCGGGGGAAGGGGGAAAGGGGAGGCACAGGGGTTGGTATGTAAAATAATAAAAAATAAAAAATAAAAAACCCTGCAGGGATGGAGGACGTTCACCCCCGAGCAGTGTGACTGGTTCACTTTTATTTAATTTTGGATTTCTGATTCCCTTGTCCACTCCTGGAATTAGGGTAGTTTGTGGGGAAATTCATGCGGTGGCATCATTAAGAAGTACCTCACTGGAAGTGCTTGCGACCACCCTCAACCCTCTGTCCTTTGGGGGCTGTTACATACCGTCTAGAGAAGCCTGTCCCCACGCTGGAGCTGAAGAAGCCGTCTTAGGTGTTTTCCAGAAGTCTCGGGGTCTTTGTAAGGGGCCTGCAGCCAGGGGTGAGAGTTGTAGCTGCCTGTTGCTTTTCCTGACGGACCTGGATGTAGCCTCCTTTGTTGCCACCTCTGACTTCATAGAAGAGGTCCTGAAGGTCTGCTTTCTAGACAGGCAGGTGAAAGGGGCACTCTCGTGCAGCTAGATAGCCTAGGTCCGCCACATCTGCACCTCTGATCCTTCGAGACTCCTAGCCTTACTTTAATCTCATTTCCATTTAAGTGTACAAGTGTTTTCTGTTGTAACACACATAACCCACCAACACACACACACACACACACACACACACACACACACACACACACACACACACACCTGCTCCTCTATTGTATTTTTTTAAATATTTTTGGGGAAAAAAAACCTCTTTAGCTCAGGCTGGCCTAGATCCCATGGTAATCCTTATGCTTCCACCTCCTAAGTTCCTCCTGTCAAGATTTTTACAAAGGAAAAAACATCCCCCATGCCTATCAGCCTGTGCAAGAATTTCTACAATATCAAAATGCCTTAAGACTGTCTAGAGAGGAATAAACAAGTTCTGCACACAACAGAGCTGTGTAAACAGCTGCTTTAAGTCTGTACAGCATTGTCAGGCAACCATCACAATTCCTGTCTGCTATTATTTAATTTACCCTTTCTGTGAGACCCCCTCTGCCTAATTCATGTAATTGAGCCCCCACTTCCTTATGAAATCCACCTCACGTATAAATTCCAACAAACAGACCAGCCTGTACCCGTGAACACCATTTCCAAGATAATCTTAGTAATGAACTTCCCTTCCCTTCTTCCCTGTAAGATTTGGAGTTAAATCACGAGAAAGCATTTTCTGGTTTGAAATCTATTTATCTAAAATTGTGTTCTGCAATTCTCAGAAATCAGTCAGAGTTCCCTCCGGTTTCCTTACTAGTAATCCCATTATATTTTTTTCAGGTCAATTTTTTTTTATTAAATTTTTTATTCATTCCACACACTAACCCCAGGTCCTCCCCCCATCCTTCTTCCCACTCCTCCACTGCCTTCTCCCATTATATTTTAAAAGTAGTAATTTCATTTAAAGGGAAGGCTCCCCAAGATTTTAGGTGCCCTCTGACTTCAGTGATAAATGTGAGCCATGAGCCTAATGGACCAGAGTTTGGGAAGCCTCAGGAGTCCATTGTGAACTACTGAAGTTTGTTTCTTCTAGGTTTCAAATCACCATCTTCTCATAAGGGACACATTCTTGAATTATAAAAAGGAAGTGCTCATGGGCTGGGGAAGTGCTTGCCATGCAAGATTCCAATCCACTCAAACCACATAAATCTAATCACAATACCACAGGCATCTTTAATCCCAGTGTCCCTGTCGGGAGATGGCAAATGAAGACCAGAAAAATTTCAAAGATGGTCAGCCAGCCATGCTGGTAAAAGGCAAAGATGAACACTCAAAGTTCTCCTTTGACCACCACAGACATGCTGTGGCACACGTGTAGCTGGAGTATTCCTGTGTCCCAGCCTGCTGGCAGTCGGGACAAATCTCTCCCACTTGCATCCCCCAAGTAAACACACAGAGACTTATATTACTCATAAACTGTATGGCCGTGGCAGGCTTCTTCTATCTGCTCTTATATCTTAAATTAACCCAGGTAGAGTCTCCCTGCCTCAGCCTTCCACCTCCCAGAATTCTCCTCTCTCCTTGTCCTGCCTACACTATCCTTCCTGCCTGGCTACTGGCCAATCAGCATTTTATTTCTCAATCAATCATAGCAACATATATTCACAGCATACAGGACATCCCACAGCACACATGCACTTTCACACAAAACCTCATACACACTACACACACACACACACACACACACACACACACACACACACTTGAAAGAGAAAGTTGTTCAACTATGTTTACTGCCACCCTATTCATAATAGCAAGGAAACGGAATGAGCCTAGATGTCTATCAACTAATGAAAGTGTGTTGGGTAACAAAACTCTTCCTGGGGAGATGCAACACACATGTCAGCTCACACTAGATAGGCGACCCATGTCCCACCACAGCACAGATACCACCAAAGTCCAATTTGGTGAACCAGTGAGTTTCACTGGAGTTACTTACAGGAATATGGGTGAGGAGTTACTTACAGGGGTCAAAATTACTCAAAGACAGCTATGTCACTAAAGCCCACCCAAGCACAGGTGACAGCAAACAAAACTGGGAAACCTGCAGCACACTGCACAGCCTGCAAGCAGCTCAGGAGAGTTCCTTCCAGGTGTCTCAGTTGGTATAAGCTTTTTTTTCTTTTCCCAGGTAAGCTGGTTTGGTCTCAAAGTCATCTCTAAGTGTCTTCTTTGAAGTTCAGCTCATCTGAGTCTTGGCAACTCAACAAGTGCAAGCACCTCTGTCCAGCTCAGCTATACTTCCTCTGAGAGGAACTCTCAGATTCTATTGTTTACTGTGGCAAGGAGGGGCTTACTGAATCTGGTCAGTTTCAGGGCTTCCTAAAGCTGTTTGAAGTTCTTTTACCTTCCTGTTTTAGGAGCTTCCAAACAGGATGGAATGTTTCAGTCATTGAGGAAACTACACAAAAACAGGAAATTGCAGAGGGCATGAGGTCCTACTGCTCACAGATGAGCACTAAGGAAACCACATTGAACGTGAAGAGTTACATCTTCAATGGAAGAGATATATACTTGTTTTCCCCCTGGAAATCTGGGAATGGGTTTGGTTAACTCTCAACAGTTGTGATGGCCTGCATATGACTAGCAAAATAAAGCCAGTCAACATTCTAACATGAGGGAGGGTGTCATTAGACTCCAGGCCTAAGTGAGGAGCTATGGGCAGTCTATGTCTTTTATGGAGGGAGGGTCAGTTTTCCTTAAGGATATGGGAAATAGCAGGTCACCTGTAGCTAGAGTTTTTCTCTCTGGGTCCCAACAAGCCCCAGCAGTCCCGTAGCCCACTTATAAAATAAACATACAGACACTTATATTATTTAAACTGCTCAGGCCTACCATTGTCTAGCTCTTACTCTTATACTCAGCCCATTTCTGTTAATCTATATGTCATCATGTGTTCCATGGCTTTACCTGCTGCCTTTACATGATGCTCCCTGGACAGCAGGCTGGCATCTCCTCCTCTCCACTTTCCTGTTCTCTCAATTCTCCTCTCTGCTAGTCCCGCCTATACTTCCTGCCTGGCTACTGGCCAATCAGTGTTTTGTTTATCAATCAATCATCCACAGCAGTCAGCCAAGCTCCAGTGGATGTCCCCCCACACCTATGTGAATATAGATAGCAGAAATTGTACTAGGTGGACTATCAAAAGTAGTGGATATGAAGTTGGGAGTTTTGGGGAGTGTGGTGGATTTAGTGCACTTAGGAGGACAAGTAAAATGGTGAGCATGATTAAAGTGTATTGTATTCATTTTTGACATTCTTAAATCATAAAAATAATGTATTTCAAAGCTACAGCAATAATCATAATTCTGTTTTCAATTTGTATACGCAAACATGCATGTGTGCACTACAATTAGTTGAAAAGGAAACTCAGAGCAAAATAATCCTAAATAACAGCCCATAAACTAGCTACCCATATAAATTACATTATGCATGGAATAGAGTATATTATAGTTGAAAAACAATGTATAACTATTGCACAGTGAAGTTAATCTATATTTTAGATAATGTGGCTTGAAGAGAGGGCAACAAAGACTATTCATTGCATCTCCTTCTTTCCTGCCTATTACTCCATTGCTCTTCCGAGTTTAAAAATATCTCTATGGATGTCTGGGCATTGGAAAGGGCTCTCAACTTGTCCTATATTCATCAACTTCATATTCTTGATATTGGCTCTTTGTGCCTACTGCATCCCTCCTTGAGACACTGTGGCATCAGAGATGTTTTCTTTCTACTTCCCTCTAATTGCTTCATTGGATTTGTTCCTGTGACTTGGACACCTTTACACTGACATGTAGTTAGTGGAAAGTCATTTGCAAGTTTTCTCAGCCCCTTCGATGGTGTCATGGATCTAGAATAGAGCTGAAAATGACTCCTTTAGTAGAAAAGGGGATCTGGGAACAATAAACTTATAACTCAGGGCCCAGAGTCTCATCTCAACACAGGACAGACTCAGTCTTTTAGCTCAGCACTTGCTTCTGTGGCACTACACAGCATGTAGGTGAGAATTATTTTCTTATCAAGAGATGGATAATTATAAACTCGAGACTTAAATGGGTACAGAGAAATGACCATGTTGCTGTGATTGGGATTGAGACTTGAAAAGATTTTAACTGGGATAGAAGAGTGTTTACTGGTAGGTGCAGAATAGCCTGTGTCAACCACTTTCTGAGAAAATCTGATTATGTCCACATGATCCCAAAAGTTATCCTTGTTTCCTTCTCTCGTTAAAGTAGAACTCTTCATTTCTTCATTCTTCCCTTCATCATTTATTCATGTCTTCCTTCTTCCTTGCATTTTCAATGTACTTTTGATTTTAAAAAAATGTTAAATTTCCACCCCTAAACAGGGAACTATTTATGATTGATAGCTGCTCAGAGAGGTCAAGTCAGTTTTTTCAATATACTGAACCATGGGCACTGGAATGAGACAGAGGGCAGGAAGCACCCAGGAGGGCTCTGGAGCACAACATACAAGAAGCAGAGACTAAAGCAGGCTCATCTCTGTTGGCAGAGAGAGTGACAAGTGTTTTCATTTGGTAAAACATGATGTTTGATACACATGATGTGAATGCTGTGATCTGGGGAGGAATTAAAATTGTGTGGCCAAAAAGAACAAGGTGTGGTTTTTTTTGTTCTCTCTTCTTTTTCCTTCTTTACATTTTTTCTTCCCTGATTAGTTTTTAATCTTTCTCTTTGCTGTTGCACAATGTTTTCTTGCCACCTAGTTTTCTTTCAAACTTACTTAAGTATTTGTGGATGACTTTGCATTCTAGTCCTATGGTTTCTACTCCTCATTTCTGGGGTTCAAGATTGCCTCCCTCCTTCAAGCATTTTTTTTTTGTTTGTTTTTCCCTTTAGTGTTGTTTTGAGAGACTTTCTATCTCTGTAGCCCTGGCTATACTGGAACTGACTATAGTCCAGGCTGGTCTCAACTCTGATATCCACCTACCTGTGTTTACTAAGTGTTGGGATTAAAGGTGTGTGCAGGGATTAAAGGCCACTAACTTTCAGCAAGCATTCTAATTGTTAGGTTGAAATGTATCCCCTGCAATTCTCATGAAGGAAGTAAATAGTGACACACAGTGGCATGTTTGTTATTCCCATGAAAATAAATGTTTTCATAGGAATACTTCTTCTGACCAACATTACTTTAATTTATTAAAATTCAGATTATCATAAACAGGAACGAATATCAATTCAGAGAAACAAAATTTTTATACTGGAGATTTAATCATTGTCATGCCTTTTGGCTAATCTTTTCAGAATTTGGAATTCTTTCCCAATCATATGACATTTTTATTCTCCCAGAAGAATTGCAGCTTGAGGATTTAACATTCAAAATTTTTTGTGTTGTGGTTTTAGAAGGCTTTAGACTATATAAATTTTGTCGCTGAGTATTCAGCCTTGTCTTGGAAGACGGAGTTTAGAGTTTTGCCTTTTGTGTGGATGTTAATCACATTCTGCTACAAGACCAAAGTCCTAGATAATAAGACCTCAATCTGTGAATGTCAGGTGATGCAAATGAACTTAACAATTTGCATGCTTGAAGAAAGCCATTGATAATGGCACACACATTTGATTCCAGAACTTAGGAGTCAGAGGCAAGTGTATGTGAATTTGAGGTCAATGTGGTCTACATATTAGTTCCCATATAGCCAGAGTCACAAAGGGAGACAATATTTCAAAATGCAGAACAGCAGCAGCAGCAACAACAACAACAAAACAAAAAACAGACAAACAACAAAAAAGAATGCTTGAAGCAGTGAGGCAACTCTGGAACCCCAGACCTGAGTTGTTTGAAGACATAAGATTGTAGTTCCAGGTCATTCTCAACTACCTAAAAAAATTGGGAGCAGACTAGCCTACAAGTTGCCCATTTGCCAAAACAAGCCACCCGTTTCAAGATGTCATTGTCCAAATCTCTTGCTGATTTGACCTATCAAACCTTGCTTTATTTCACTAATATAGCATTTTTTATAATTTCCATAGCTTGGGAGGGATGGGGGACAATCCTTGGGATAGTGAGAAGCCATTTTTGAAGGGGAAAGTCTCTATTTTCCAGTTTGGACCAACCCCATCTTTACTCGTTCAATGCATTATCCAGTTGAAGAAAATGTTGTGACCACACATTGCAGAAACCTAACCTTACCTTTTCCCTGGGAACAGTGGCCAAACTCTAACAAATAGAAAGTGAATATTGACTTTAGAGAACATAACTTGTGAATAACAGAATAACATCATTAGAGATGGTAGTGATGCCATGCAATCAGTTGGAGGGCAGGTTTTCTATCATCCACAGATCCACAGACTCATTGGCAATGCTTATCTGGCTTTGTTTACAGGTTTATGTCTCAATGCAGGGGGAGGAAGCCCTCTTTTCTGAGAACATGTCCTTAAAAGAAGCCCTCAGCCTTCGAAAGACCAACAATCAGCAAGAACTTCAACACAAGAGAATGCAATGACACCCTTGCCAATCTCCCAAGACATGATATTTGTAACAGGTGAGTGTCAGGAAGCTGCACAGAGGAGGGGTGTTGTGTAAGGATCCCATGTGGGCACAATTTCATAGACTGTCTTATTTCTAAAAGACATGAACACAGTGAAGATGGCCAAAACAATCCCAGGAACACTAGTAAAGTAAATGATGATGTTAGTAGTCCTGGAAATGAGATGGACTCCCTTCCCATTATCCAAAAAGGTCACTTTCCTAAGCCTAAAGACAGAAGTGTTTCTCATGGAAACCCTCAGAATTACAGAATTACAAGTCAAGTCTCCTTCAGATACCAGAAAGAATCTCAGACTGCTTCTTCTTCTGAAGGTGTCCATATAGAGGTACAACCAGAGATTATCTCCAAGCCAGAGCAGACTGAAGACTGCCAGAATTGTGATGCAAGCTCCACATTTGAGGGTCACCAAAAAAAGAGACTCCATAGAAAACCAAATACATACAAATGTGAGGAATTTTCCAGAACCTTCAAATATCCCAATGAGCTTTCAGAACAGAGAATACACAAGAAGGAGAAATCATTTTTCTGTACCCAGTGTGGTAAAGGCTTTTATAGACGCTCACACGTGAGAGTACATGAGGTCATACACATGGAAAATAGGCCTTTCAAATGTAGTACAGGTGAAAGGTCTTTCAGCACTCAAACCAATCTGAAGGTTCATGAGAGGATTCACACAGGAGAGAAGCCCTACACCTGCTCCCTGTTAACCGTAGCTTCTGCCAGTCATCCACATACCACCGTCACCTGAGGAATTGCCACAAGTCAGACTGAACTGTATACTTCCTCACCAGAAGCTAGCAGGCCTACAGCTCAGTGTCTCAAGTGCACATGAAGAAGCATGTAGTTTCCAGACAGCAAGTAGCCATTGAAGATGTGACATGTAACTTCTGGATTGTTCCGTCTACCTGTTGTCACATTCCACTGCCACGTGTGGGTAAAGAAGTTGAGTATTTGTATGCTCACTAACCTTTTTTAAATGTCTTAAGGTAGTTTATATTTTTTACCTGATATATATATTAAATAAATGAGTGGAACTGTAATACAATTGCCTCTTATGCATGTTTTCTGTGGTATGTGTTTGTGATTTTTTGAGTATTTGTCTGGGTTTTTTTTTTCCTCAGTTCCATATCCTGAGTAGACAATGGAGGACTTAGTTTTCAGTTCTTTATTTTTGCCTTGTTTGAGACAGATTCCTTTTTATTAGGAGCTTTGTACACCAGTATATCTGGTACTACATATTTTAAACATTCTCTGGTCTCCAGCTCTCATCTCTACAGGGGTTCATGTCAGCAACCTGCCATTTCTTCTGACTTTTTTCTACCCTGCTATGTTTTCAAACTCATGTCTTAGGCTTGTATGATAACTGCATCATTTTCAGCCATCTCCCTTACCATGAGTGCTTCCAGTTTAAGAATGTACTCCATTTGATCACAGTGGTTCACAGCAAACTCCTATACTTATTCCAATGTCGTAACACTATACTTTTCAGAGCTCTACCCACAGGACACCTAGAATATAGGGAGTAGATGTGGTTGTACGGAAGCTGACCTGACAGGATGATAAATAGATTACAAAATGCAGATGTTTTCCATAATAAACTCCAATAACTGTAGGCTAGAAAGGAACTGTCAAATCCTTTTAGAAAGGAAAAGAGGAAAATAGCAATATTGAGAAACAGAAACTGTGCATAGTTGAACCCAGCATGCACAGGGTGATTGAGTTGTTGGCACCTTTATGTGGTTGATTTCATTGAGGAAGCTGAGCTGAGTTCCAGTGTCATGTAGAAATGTTGAGGATGAATTATGACTTTCCCCTGATGTCCCTGGTTCAGCCTTAGAGTAGGAAACCAGGAGGCTTCAATTGTTAAAATTCAGAATTTCATCAGTTGACATAAATTTCAACATAATTTATGCATTTTCACATTGAAGTTTTTATTGTTGGGGTCCTTGTGGCTGATTTCTCACCCAGCATTTGCCTTCAAACCCTCTTCTTATGGTGGTGTGTTCTCTAGTCTCTCTTTTCCTGTGAGACTTTGTAAGTTGGGTGATTTAGGCTTCAAGATTTCAACAATAAAGTTTCATAGACTGTGGTTTTGAGGATATTTCGGTCTTTATAATCTTTCAAGATTCTAGCCTTTTGGTGATTACAGACCTTTGGATTAGGATCATAATGTTCCTTATGTTTCCAAATAAAGTCATAGCCTAAAGATGGATAAGTCCTGTACACCTGAACAACAGAGGACTACATTCCACTGATAACAATGAGATATCCTGATGGCATGAAACACTCCCACTATCTCAGCACCTGGGAAGTGTGAGCAGGAGGATCAGAAGTTCAACCACTCTCTGCTAAAATGTGTGTTGAAGGCCACCCTGGCCTACCTAAGGGCATTTCTAGAGACAACAAAATAAAACAAACAAAAAACACACAAAGTAAAAACAAAGAGTTATTTTCCCTGTTTCAACACACCCGAAACACCCAAAAATAACAATAAAACCAACTTAATGAAGATGACAGATATTCTTAAGAAGAAATTAATAAATCCCTAAAGAAATCCAGGAAAAGACAATAAACAATCAGAGGATATCAATAAATCCTTTAACGAATGTCAAGAAAGCCAAGGGAAAAAAATAAATATTTGAAGGAAATCAATTAGACAGCTCAGGAAATAGAAGCAATGAAGAAAATAGAAAACTGTTGGAATTTTGGAAATGTAAAATCTAGGTAAGCAGATGAGAACTATATATGCAAACATCCCCAACAGAAAACAGATGGAATAGAGAATCTTATGCACTGAAGACACTATAGAAGAAATAGATACTTCATACTTCATTAAAGAAAACGTTAAATCTCAAAAATTCCTGAAACACACAACATTTAGAAAATCTGGCAATGTATGAAAACAACAAGCCTAAGAATAATAGGAATATAAGAAGGAGAAGAATCCCATATCAAAGGTTCAGAAAGTATTTTAAACAAAATCAGAGATGAAACTTTTCCTAAAATAAAGGACATGCCATAAAGGTACAAAAAGCATAGAGAACACCAAATAGATTGACCCAGAAAAGAAAGATTTCCTTGCCACATAATAATCAAAACACTAAGCATATAAAACAAGAAAGAATAGTAGAAGCTGCAAGAGAAAAAGATCAAATCACATATAAAGATTAGATTTACACTATTAGAATTACACTTGTCATCTCAATGGAGACCCCACGAGGGCCTGGACAGATGTGTTGCAAACTCTAAGAGACAACAGATGTCAGTCCAGACTACTAAACCCTGCAAAACTTTCAATCAACATAGATGGAGAAAAGAAGATATTTCATAATGAATTCATATTTAAACAAAATATACTCTCAAATCCAGGCCTACAGAAAGTACTAGAAGGAAATCTCCAATGTTTTATCCTAAGGTTGGCAGTTGAGACCTGTATATGTGAGTGTCAGAGGACAGAATTCTGCTGATAACAAGATCTCCTGAAAGCATGGAGCTTTCCTGCAGTCACAGCACCTGGGAAGTGTGGGCAGGAAGATCAGAAGTTCAGTCATTCTTTGCTACAAAGTCACTCTTGTATACATGAGAGCTTTTCCAAAGACAACAAAATAAAATAAAAAAAAAAAAACCACACACACACAAAGTAAAAACAGGGATATAGGTTTTGCTGCCTATTATGGCATATGTGTGTAATCCAACATTCAAAATCAAAGGTTGTGAACCTGTGGTTCTCAACACCTTAGGGGGTCAAATGACACTTTCACAGGTGTCACATATCAGATATCCTGAATATCAGTAATATATATTGCTATTCATAAAAGTAGCAAAACTACAGTCATGAAGAAGCAATGAAAATAATTTTAGGGATGGTGTCAGCACAGCATGAGAGACTGTGTTAAAGGGCTGTAGCATTATGAAGGTGGAGAACCACTGTTCAAGAGGTTGAAGCTGAAGGTTCCAAATCACAATGCTAGTGACGAGACATGCCCTAATCCTGTCTAACCAAACCAACACTTACGTCTGTGAAGAAATACAGCTGGGGACAATTTGCATAGCTCAGAAAGGTCTTTTCAGGCATAATAAAGCAAACTCATGTTAATCTGACTATATTTTTTCCAGAAGTGCCTCTAAGCCTAAGAACTTTTAAAAGGGCATGCATGTAAAATTTCTTCGGGGAAAATCACTGCAGGACTTCTTTGTAACATGAAGCATCTCAGGAAAAGCACTCAGATTCAGCAAACTGAGGCTCAGAAGGAAGTCTTGATCCTACATTCCTTAAGAAAATGTTAATTCTTCTTGTGGATTCCGGGACTACCCTGTTAATCAGATTGGTGAATAACCTAACTGTCATCATAGAGCCTTCATCCAGTAATTGATTGAAGCAGATGCAGAGATCCACAAGCAAGCATCAGGTAGAGTTCTGGGAGTCCAGTCAAAGAGAGGGAAGAGGGATTATATGAGCAAGGGGGTGGGGTCAAGATCATGATGGGGAAATTTAGAGTCAACTAAACCAAGATCATAGTAACTCACAAACTTTATACTGATAGCTGTGGAACCTGCATGGGACCAGACTAGACCCTCTGCAAATGGGAGACAGTTGTGTAGCTGGGTCTGTCTGAGGGGGCCCAGGCAGTGTGATCAGGATCTATCCCTGGTGCATGGGCTAGCTTTCTGGAGCCCATTACCTGTGGTTGGACACCTTGCTCACCCTGATGCAGGGATAGAGAGGGGCTGCCTCAACTGAATGTACCAGGCTTAGCTGTCCCCACATGGGAGAACTTAACCTTTTGGAGGAGGGGATGAGGGGTGGGTTGGAAGGAGAGACTAGGTGGGGAGCTGGAGGAGGGATGACAGGGGGATCTCTTGTTGATATGTAAAATGAGTAAAAATCTAAAAAAAGAATGTTAATTCTCAGATACATGAAGTATCAAATATGTGTTCAAATCCATTAGATCTCAGAGAGCAAGGTTTTGTTTTTTGCTCCAAGCTGTTGGTTATTGCCACTCATATGCAGACACATAATTCAAAACCTTAGTATGCACCATTAATATAACCTTTAATATAAAAAACAAACAAAAACTGTCATCAGTGATGACCTGTGGCCCAATGGGTTCATTTTACTCCCATGAGTATCTTCATGACTCCATTTCCTACATGCCATATTCTGTATGATCCACTTTCTAGAAGGTTCATCAGAATACTTTAAATCGTGTACAGTTATGTTCTTTGCATATATTCTTTGCTTCAAGAAAATATACCTCTGGCCTCTGCCTTTCTCCTGCGGTGTTAAATTACTAACATACTTTATTTATAATATCGTTGCCTAGCAGAAAATTTCTCTTTTCGTGTAAAGAAGAAATTGGCTTCATCTGGGGTTCTACAGTCCCTTAGAATATGCACACCCCAATAACTCAATTCTTTCCCATTGAGTGACTAATAGCTCCATTATCTCCATGGCAAGAGGAACCAATTTAACAGATGGAACTTCATGAGAAGACCTTCAAATTCTGACTTTAGTGCCATTGTTAAGAGGCATTGACATATTATTTTCTAAATAACTGTGACACACCAAACCTTGAGTGCCTTTGTCAAATCTGTTTAGAAGATTTGTGTCTACACTTTAAAGGTTGTTTCATTTTATATCGCATTTTTACACTTTCTGCCATTTGTCCATTTCACAAAAAGGAAAATTTTCCTTATTTTTGTTGGTATGAAGCTGAATATTGTTTCAAATCTTTCTGATTTGATTCTAATTTTCTTGTGGAATGCAATATCTGTGATATTTCTCTGCATATTACAGATATTATCACTTATTCCTCCTATTCTAGAACATCTGAGTATTTTATTTTCATTTTGTTGTTTCTTCTGGTCAGTAGTTAGTCTAATCTTATCACTGTATCTTATTTTGATAAAATACAATTAGATGTGAACATTCTCTGAAGAAGGAAGGTTAATTGCTACAGTTAATCTGGGCTTGGATTTTTCACTAGAAGGTTTTTTTTTTCTGACACAAACAATATCATTGTGATTATTGGGAAATTGTGAAAGGTGCTAAGAAATGAGACAATGTTGCTATAGATACAAATACTTGGGTTTGACAATTTAACTGTGACTATGTGGTGTGGTGTTGTTTCTGGTAGGACATGTACAGTAAGCACTTTGTGGCATATGGTTTAGCAGGGTTAGGTCTGGATCCAAGGGCACTGCTAGGAAAGGCAGGCATTCTGTCCTCAGAATGTCCTCACACCCAGAAAACAGTCCTATCTAGCAGGGGAATTTGAGTAAAGTTGGATGGGAAAACTCTTCGTTAACTTTTGCAATGTTTCAATGACCTTGGTATTATCTCATACCTTAATATTTTTAATAATTCAAGAATTAGAAAAAAAATAATATACCATCCCACCTTTCGTTCCTGAGAAATTATGGAAATATAGCTACAAAGGAAGCATTTTGAAAACATAGAATGGGAAAAAAGAATTTTATTGCCATTGCTCTTGGTTATCCACCAGAACTTGATGAAAAGCCTCTCTTGCTGAAGATACCACACACTTTGGGCATCAGGCATGAGAAATCAAGTTTGTATTGACCAAGCAGCGTCATTCTTGCTGGATGACTTTCATAGCACCTGAGACGCATGCAGAATGCCGGAGGAAGAAAATCACTGTGAAGGCTCTTCCCGGTTATCAGCTTGTTGTGAGATATTGGTACACTGTGTGAGGATGGACTGCTGTGATTTGTGTAACAAAAAGTTGAAAGACCAATAGCTAGGCAGGAGGTGTGTACAAGATTTCTGCAAAGAGAAAGGAAGAGGAGGAGGATCTAGTAGCAGGGGAAATGCGAGACAGACATGGTGGGAGTTGAACACGCAGAATGAAAGAATGTGAAAAGCCACATGGTTAAACTCAGATTAATAACATCAGGTTAATTTCAGTTATAAGAGCTAGTAGGACATGCCTAAGATAAGAAAGACCCTGTGTCATTATTTGTGAGTTGGCAGCCCAAAGAAGGATCTGACTACATCAACTTGACTATATCTGGAACGAACTACAATACAGAGATGGAATGCACACCCATGAGTTATTTTCTGCTTGGGTTGATGTGGGTGAATTCACTTCTAGTCCAGACAAAGGAGATAGGAAAACACACACTTTGTTTACATTACTTATGCTAATGGATGTCAGAGGAAGAAGTGGCTATTACTGCTCAGAATCACACAATTAGTTAGAACCATGATGAATTTATCAGTTATACTCAAGTGTTGAATGCTGAACACTGGCTAACATGGTGATTCTGCTATGCTGTGAGTCTGAGGATTGTATGAGAACACCAGCCCAGGATTTTAAAAGGAAGATGGAACAGGATTGCAGTTGCATTTGGACCATGAAGAAATATCCCTTACTTCTTTTCTGTTCGCAATAGAACCTTCCATTCTCTCCTGTCAGCAAGGAACATGGGAGGGGAAGGACCAGGCTCAGAGGCACACAGGGACTGGCTCTGCTAAACAGCACTGTGGATGGAGGACCCAGCAGAGTGGGCTTGCAATTGGCATTTACCTCCCATGAATTCGGCTTCTGTTTTCACACACATGGTTGTGAAATTGAAATGGCTGATTCCAAAATTGTTAAAAATTTCCTGTTTTCCAGCGTTTTGGATTCCAAGTGCTGCAGTAATACCCTTATCAGGTACATGAGACACAGGGTAAAGGTGTTTGAATCACAACACAGAAAAACCAGGAGGGAGAGAGGCATGTATCTTATTTTGGGAAAATATGTTTGATAGACATGATGTGAAGACTCTGGTCAGGGTATGAATTAAATTGGTTATGTCAAAAATGTTGTCTATTTTTCTTTTCATTTTTTGGTGTTTCCTTAATTTTGCAAAAGGGAATCTTTTAGCCTGGTCTGCTCAGATACTCACTAAGTAGTTGAGAATGACCTTGCACTCAAATCCTTTGGATTCTACCTCCTGAGTGATGGGGTTCTAGCGCTGCCTCACTACTTCAAGTATCCTTTTTGTTTGGTTTGTTTTGTTTCATGTGAGAGACTTTCTATTTAACTCTGGCTGTGCTGGAACTGGCTATGTCCTCCAAACTGGCCTCAAATTTACAGAGATCCATTTTCCTTTGTCACATCTTTGCTGGGATTAAAGGTGTGTGTCCAGATTAAAAGTGTGTGCTGGGCTTAAAGTCCATTGACTTTCTCCAAGCATTTTAATTGTTAGTTTGAATTTTGTCCCCTTAAATTCATATACAGAAAGAAAATAGTGACACAATGGCATTTAATAAAATTCCACATTTTCAATAATCAAAATGTCAGAGGATGCTCAACCTACTTAACCATGAGGAGATAAATGCATATATACCACAACTGACATGAAAATCCCAACACAGAATCAACAAGGATATATATGGTTATGGGTCTGTGTGTGAAGTCCTAAATATTTATGCTCCTGATATATTTTAAACTATAGAGAAAACTTCATGCCTTTAAATTAAGTGCAGAAATGTATGATGGTAGAGGAGATGGGAGAAAGGATAAGTAACACTAAAGATGCTTGGGAAAGCCATGGTGTGCGTGTGTGTGTGTTGTGTGTGTGTGTGTGTGTGTGTGTGTGTGTGTGTGTGTGTGTGTGTGTTCAATTGGAGATATTCCCACATATGGAGGATGATGCTCACTTTAGAACCCATAGGTTACCAACTAAAAAGCCACATGTAAGATGACTCCTTTCCTTGTTGTTCAGAGTGTCCAGGAGAACCCGTGAAACTATAAATATATTGTCATTGCTCTTAGTTACCCAGCAGAACTGGATGACAAGACTGACTCTCTGAAGACAACACACACTTTGGGAAGGTGACATGAGAAATCATATTCATATTGACCAAGCAGCTTCACCTGTGTTGGGTGTCTTTCATAGCACCTGAGATGCAGGCAGGGTGCTGGAGGAAGAAAGTAGACCTACCCAACTGTGAACACTGTGAACTGCAGTAATGATTGGCATAGGAAGATACTGACATGGGAATATTTGTGGCATAATTATTATTGGGGTAACCAGCAACATTCTGATTGGAGTTAGGGTTTCCTCCAAAGGAAGCCTGGTCCTGCATATCTGGCCAGGAATCCACGATTGAGTTTGCTAAATGGACATAGCATCAAACAAACCTCTAAAACCATATATCTTTACCTCTGGATTATTCCAACATTCCAAACTCACCAGAGAAGTTTCTTTGTGCTGTGAAGGTGGTTATCACACTGACCAAAGTGCAGAGAATAAGTGACTCTGTAATGATCTGTCACAAGTAGGATATCTGTATCTTCCTCCTCACCCCAAAGGTCATATAACATCAGGAAAAAGGGGATGGAAATATTTAAGAGGCAGATATCAGGGAGGATCAGAGAAAAATAGTATCTGCTCTCTATGACAAAAGCAGTGCACTCATGAACTCACAACAACTTGTATGCATGCATAAGACTTGTACATGGTCAGGCTCCTCAATATTCTAGCATGAGGGAGGAGTTCATGAGACACCAGCCATGACTCAGGAGCTATTCACGCTGTTGATTTAGAGAAGCAGTAGAACACAGAGATGAGCCGAGAGTCCAGAAGGTTACTTAGAACAATAAATTCGATGGTTTGAAAGAGTACAGTGTGCAGATTTATTCATAAGCTCCGATAAGTAGAGTTTCCTAGCTGGTTGTAGATTCTTACTTGGACACCAGGAGAAAGCTTTTGGGGCAGGACCTTAAAAGCTTTTGTTAATGAGGGGGGTTAGGAAGTCCCACTTCTGGCTGAATAGCTATTGGCCACAGATGACTTCTGGGAGACAAAGTGTCAGATTTATTTGAGTGTTCAACCTTTAAGAAGCTAACAGAGCTTCCATATGTGTCCCTGAATTAGGCACATACTAGATTCAGTAAGTAGACTCAGTGTTTGTTTTGAAGACATGAGATTTGGAGAGAATGCTGGTGGAGGGCATGATAGTAAACTGAAAAGGATTCAATGGGTGTGCACCAACCTAAGACACATACACATCTATGAAATAATCAAAGAAACATTTTAAGTAATAAATTTTATAAGTCTTTTTAAAAACTAATTTGATTTGTGCTCAAGAAGTCAGTGAAATTTCTATTAGAGACAAAGAATCTTCACTAACTTTCTTTGAAACAGACCTTAAAGTTTTTAATGCCATTCACAGGAGACTTAGTCAGCCTTGAGAAATCATGAAATCTTAATGGCTCCTAACAACATTTTGCCTCTATGGAGATAATAGCATGAAACTCTTAAATATCTTGGTTAATGAGCATCTGGAAAAGTTTCATGAATTATTTTGTCTCCCAAAGCCAACACTGTCATTGTCACTGCAGAAGAAATGAAAATTGTAGTTCTGAGGGAGGTGAGGTCACAGACCTCTCCCTCAGGTTTAAGCTGACTCTCTTGCAATTGCTTCTTAAGAGTCAGGATCAGCAATTACCCCACCATCCTGCAGATGATGAAACGTGGTGAGTACTTTGTATTTCAGGTGGAGTGGAAGATCCAGCAAAAGGGCAAGACCTGCATAAGTGCTCATGTGTGGTAATGGGATTCTGTTGTAGAACCAGGTCTGTGGAACAGAGGGAGAAGGCACAGGCCTAATTCATTAACTAAAGAGTGACTGAGAAATACAGAAGTGTTCCTACCCTTGTGCCCCTCCTTGTTGGTTCTTTCTGCAATGTAAGGTCCCCACCAAGAGTGACTATGGGTGGAATAGGATATCTGCAAAGGTGCTGAAGGACAACTGTAATAAGTCAATGTGATAATTCTGTTTACCTTCCATGAGTGTTGATTATCTTTGAAGTATTAATATTTTGAGTGAACTTATATTGGTTTTGTTCCCATGGTGGACAATAAAATGTGACTATAAGAAGCACACAACCCTGGGAATATTCCAAATATGAATATGTTTCTAGAGTAAAAAAGTATTGTTATGTGACACTTCATTTATCATCTGGTTATACAGGCAGTAGTGACTTTGTGTTGAATGGCCAGTGGTAAAATAATTGGTTTGAAAACTCTTTCTCTTGAACTTGGATAGGTAAAATGGAATGGAAGGTAGAGTGTAACTATTGGGAAATGACAACCAGGACCATATTATTTCCAAGCTAATCAACACAGTATGGAGGGTAGGAAGAATTTTCGTATTGACTTATTACAATAGTACTTTAGCACCCTCACAGATGGCCTGCATTTTCCTGCTATACCTACAGTCACCCACAGTGTGGAACTTAAATTACATTAAGAACCATAGGAACTGGCCCAAAGTTAGGAACACTTCTGTATTTCTCAGTCACACCTAAGTTATGGAACTATTGTGTGTCTTCTCTTTCTGTTCCTTGAATCAGTTTTTAACCCCTTATTTCCATTTCCAGATATGTCCCCTGTATTGTTCTTACTCCAAAGTTAAGCAGAACCCGATACCATGCCTTTCCTCGCTGCTTATTGTTGTTGCTAATAAAACAAAGGGCTTTGTGATTTGCAGTCCTGGGCTCTACCACTTGGCTACTATTTATCCATACTAGTGCTATATCACATTGGACAATATTTAAGGAATCACATTATTCTGATTTTTCTTTATAATCTAACATACACTATCTGAATTTTAAATCATCATGAATTTCATTATAATAGATAAATCAATATAACCATAATAAAATAATCCAGTTGTGGATGTGCATGACTTTATCTCCTCATTTGTAAAGCACGCATAGCAAGGTCTCTATGAATTTGAGAGCCACATGATCTACATAGTGAGTTCCAGGATAGCCAGAGCTATATAATAACACCCTGACTTAAAAACAACAACAACAAATTATTAGCAAATACATGCAGAATTTTAAATCAATTGTTTTAGTCACTTAATTTTATTCTCATGCAATTATTTGTTATTCACATGTTAGTATATCACATTCATTTGGTACAGAGTAAAAGTAATAGTAATTCCTCATTAGTTACGACTATAGCCTTTATCTCTGTAGTAATAGCAACGCATATTTCCTGTGGAATCATAAACTCCTAGTGTATCTCGTACTTGAGAAATTAACCTGAGAGTTGGGGCAGTTTTCCATTATGTCTAACACTCAGAGCACTGTATTTAATTACATCTTGAAAGTCTTATTTGCACTTTGCATTTTCCTGTAGAGGGAATGTTCATGTTGAAGTAGAAACTTATTTTTAAAAAGATGTAGTTTTTTATTTTCATATTGTGTGTATGAATGTTTTGCCTGTATGCATATGTGTGCAATATGGTAATTCGGTGCCTACAGTGGCTATAAGAGTGTGTCAGTATCTACTGACTTGGAATTGCAGTTAATTGTGAGCCACCAAGTGGGTGCTGGGGACCAAACCCAGGTTGTCAGCAACAGCAGTAAGCATTCTTTAATACTGAGCCATCTCCTTAGTCCCCTCAATTGAATGCTTTCACCAAAATGCATACAGTTACACACCAAAATGAAAATATCAGGTTGGGAACCTAAACTGTAAATGTGTTTGAGAACATCTCTCATGGCTTTGTGATCACAGACTGAGGTGACTGTGTTTGTGTCACACTATGCTAGTTCATTAACTTCCTATATACACTTTGGATTTAAAGAGTCCTTTATCCTCAGTGTTTCTATGGTCTTGGCATGACAGTGTCTACATTATTCAGTTAGAAAAATCAAGGAAGGTGTCAAACTTACAAGATAGCAGTGACTCATCAACTGTCACTGCTATCTGCAATATATGCACTTAAATCATAAAAATTAATTGTCCTTACATGCTCAATTCTTAACAAATATACTAAGTGACTATTTACTAGTGAGAATATTGGAGTTCATTAGATGTGACCTGTACCTTCTATGTCTTCATGTGCAGAATACTGTGGCCTTGAAGGCAAATATTCATTACTATAATTGGGCAGTGACCTTACAGATTTGTACATGGAATGGTTTCATACAGTGGTGGTCATTGGTCATTATTTCCTTTCTTTAACATTTCTTCTTACTTCAGTACACTTAATGAAGGTAGAACCTGAAATACTCAATTGTCTTAGATATGGTAGAGATATTTCTTGGTCATTTTCATTCAACATGTCTCCAAGACTATATATAAATGGTCTTAGGATAAAGCATCTTGCTGACATTTGTAATTTTTCTGTCCTCACAGATGCAGCAGGGTAGGTCCATTTTTATCAAGGAAAAAAATGTCAGGTATGTAGAACTTTGAAAAGCATCCATGGATGTTATTTATTCATGTGTCTACTGTTGAACTCTCTGTACCCTAAGAATGTCAGATTTCCTGTATATATGATCATCATATGAAGCAGCAAAAGCATGTATAAAGAGCATGTTTGTGATACTGTTCTGATCAACATTGGAATGAATTATGATATGAGTCAATATCAATGATCACAATTATCAGATAGTGTTTGTTGGAATATTGTTATTAAACACTGACTCCATGAGTTTCACGCACAAATGTCAGCTCCCATTAAACAAACAAACTGAAACCACACTCATTTTCCTCTTTTGTTTGTGATTCATACTGCTTCACTTTAAGGACTAAAACTCATGGTTATAAAGGTTATACATTTCACAGCAATTTCCCAAGAGAAACATACTTGGAAACCAGTAGGTATAGGAAAAAGCAATAGTGTAAGATTTTCAATATTCTCCATGCATATAGAAATCGACTATGTGCCTGCTGTTTAATTGAAAATTGGTCGTTAGTGAGCACATCTGGATGATGTGCAGGTGATGGTCCCAAGAATATTACTGGATTGTAAATTAGTTCAATGACACAAAAAAATTACTTTGATTGTTGTGTGGGTTAGCATAGGTAGGTATGTTCTCCAGAGTTGCATGGATTTGAATGCCTGGACTATAGGGAGTGGCATTGTTGGAGTAGGGGTGGCCTTGTTGGAGGTAGAGAGGTTTTCTATTCTCAAGCTATACCAATTGTGGGACTTAGTTCACTTTCAGTTGCCTGTGACTTAAGATATAGAATTTTCAGCTGCCTTTCTTGATCCATATCTGTTGGCACATTGCCATATTTTCTGCAATGAAGATGACGGACTAATCCTCTTAAACTGTAAGACAGTCTCAATAAAATATTTTTGTTATGAGAATTGTGGTCAAGGGCTGTCTTCACAGCAATAGAAATCCTGACTAAGACAGAAAGGGCTATCAGTGATTGGGGTATTGTTCTGATATGGCCCACCATGTTTTTGTTATAGTAATACAGACTTTGGGAATATGGACTAGAAAATCAGTTAAAAGCTTTAAGTGAGGTATAATGGGCCATTCTAATAGGATTATGGAAGACAGTAGTGCTAAGGATGATCTGAAAAGTGGGGGCCTGACTCAAGAGGGTTCAGAGGGGAAGGATGTTAGTATTTGTCCTAGATATTGGTCTTGTGATATTTTGGTGAAGAATGTGGGTGCTCTTTGCCCTTGGCAGAAATGTTTGCATGAGGCTGAAATGAAGAATTTTTGGGTTAATTCCACTGGCAAAGGAATTCTCAAAACAGCCTAGTATTGACTGTCTTATATCTATTAGTGTTCACTCCTATGCAGATTTATAATGAAAAGGAGCAAGCTGAGCAAGAAAAATACAAAATACAAAATGTGCAATTTGAGGGGAAAACGAGCATCACGATGTGGAATGGAGCTAAGTCCTGTGTTCAAGGAGATAAACAGATTAAGAAGGGAAATAATGGGAAAGATGACCTCAGGGAAAGATCCCACTCAGGTAAATTTCCAACTCTTACAACAGGAGAATAAAAAATCCCTAGAGTCAGGTGTGATTGTGCCCATCATTAATCCAAGGATTCTAAAGGCAGGTGTCTGTGGATCTCTGAGTTTGTGGCCAGACTGTACTACAGGGCACGTTTCATATTAGCCCAGCTAAGGCAATGAAGGAAACCATTGAAAATAGAAAGTTATTGAAGATATAATTGCAAGATTTCTGACTTCAAGGCCAGCCTGTTATGCAGAGGAAGTTTAAGGACATTTAAGATTAGGAGTGAAGGAAATTTTGGAAAATAGAAAGCTAGTGAAGTTTCAATCAAACAAGGGTGTGTATGTTCCAGCCCCAGCAAGCAGCAGAACTTGGCAGCTTAGAACCTGTGGCTCTGGCTTTAGAGTCAAGCATAGAAGACAAGGGATATGGACTGGAAAGCTGCTGAGGCCAATCATGTTAAACGTATGTGCTAGCCTTGATGCCTGGAACATTGTGTAAAGCTGTGAAGGTGAATCCTGGATTTCTGTGGCGACCCTATATGTTATAGATACCAGAGCTCTGGGATACCTGCCCAGCAGAACTGCTAACAGGGAGTGGAACCAGCCTAAGAGAGAGAATTGATTTGCAGTCAATAGTGCTGAAAGAAGTTGGAGATCTTAAAGCATTTGAACATGGAGTTGAAGAATTTAGAATTTGCCCATGAGGTTTTTGAATCTTGTTCTCATCCAATATCTCATTATCCTCCCTATTCTCCACTGTTCCAGTGTATGTTAGAAGCATGTGATCTGTTTTTGATTTTAATTAAATAGGAGATTGCGGTTAAGCAGCTGCATGAATCTCAGTAGTGAATTTTAACTTTGGACTTTAAAACATTGTTGAGATTCTGATAGACTATGAGGACTCTTGAAGTTGGACTGAGTGCATTTTGCATTATATCGTGGTTATAAGACAATGGGAGCCATGCATTGTAGTGTAGTGGTTTGAATAAGTATGACACCCATAGATTAATGTTTTGAATATTTGGCCTAAAGTGTGGCATTATTAGGAGGTGTGGTATTGCCGGAATAGGAGTGGCCTAGATGGAGGTATGTGTGATTGTGTGGGTTGATGTTTGAGGTCTGTCTCATAGGCTCAGGCTATACCCATTGTGGGAGTAAGTTCACTTCTTGCTACTGAAGGTCAAGATGTAGAACTCTCTGCTGCATTTACAGAAGCATTTTTGTCTGCATGTTGCTACGTCTCACACCATGAGGATAGTGGACTAAGTCTCTGAAACTGTAAGCCAGTCCAAATCAAATATTTTACTTTGTAAGAAGTGCTCTCATCAAGATGTCTCTTCACAGCAATAGAAACCATAACAAAGGCACAAGTTATTCTTAGGACAGGAGTGATTGTCATGTAGGCTTGTGTTTGTTCTACTTCAGCAGATGTAACCAGTTTTGCAGTGTTTGTAATTAGACTGAGGGGCATTGACAGACTAACAGTTCTTAGTTTGTCTCAAACAAGTCAAAGCTTGGCATTTTCATCCTTTTTCCTTCATTTTTTGTTCATGATTTATATTTTAGTTTATTTTAATTAGCTTAGATGTAGTTAGTTTCTTTTAGTCTGTTCATATTTCGCATTTTGTTGACACAATCCTTTCTCTCCCCATTTCTCTGCTCCTATTCCAGCTTATCTGTTGCATGCATAATTTCTTTCTATTCTAATATCAGGTCTGTTTTCTTACCTTCTCCATCTCTCTCAAAGAGACTCTTTTTAACACTCTTATGGGCCCTCTTTTAGTTTATTGGTTCAACACACTATTATCCCACACAAACACTTATTTGTAACACCTATAAATAGTGAAATCACATTGGGATAGAATGTGTGGTAGCAATCTTTCTGGGCCTGTCTTACTTCACTTAATGGAATACTTTCTGTTTTCTGCTCTAGACATTCCACAGATTGTTCTACAGTGCCAATGCATTGAGTAGGGAAACTGCTAGTATGTTGTAGTTCTTAAAATCTCACCCCATTCCCCATTTTGTTTTAAGTCCTTCGGATCCCAAGACTCATAGTCATTTTGTTCCAGTTCTTGATTGTTCAGCTGTCTGACATTGTGTGGCTGATGATTGTCTGGAGCACTGGTCCTTTCCTGGGACTGCATTGTTCAGCCTGGTACTGATTCACAGCTGCTTCTACCTAGTTCTTCAAGGAGATCTCACCCTGATTAGGGGCCCTTTAGATACTTTCTTCTACATGAATAGCATATGGTGTGCTGAGAATTAACTCTGACGTTACTGAACTGATAGACTCTCTGACCCACTGCCTTCTTTCCTATGATTTCCACACTGAGACTAAGGATTGGTACGTGGTTTTACAAAACCCTGTTTCAATATAGACTCTAAAACTTCCTGCCTTATCTATCATTCATCAGATGTTGTCATCCTTTTCCATTCATGGTAGCATTTTTGCCTTACTTCAAACTGTTATGCATTATGTCAGATATCATCATATCCGATATTCCAGTTCTCTGCCAGCCCTGATATACATATGCTAACATGTATGTCTATGTGGTATGATTTCTTCAAGTCATTTCTTAACATGGTGTAAGTTTTCACTTAAAGCATTATTCTAATGTATATTGTGCTTTCAATAATTTTTTTCTCTTTGGCTGTTGCAGGATAAAGACCCAGAGTCCACTCAGCATGACAAAAGTCCAAGTTATGTAGGTAATATGCTTTTTTTTGATTACCTGAAATGAATATGACCATTTTGTCAGCTGGCTGAATGTGCAGCCTACATGAGCCAATCCTATTCTGTGAGGCCCATGGTAGTCTCAACTTGCAGCTGTGAGACTTCTGCATTTGCCACCTGATGTGTAGAGGAGCCAGCATAGTGCTCACAACAAACATGCCCTCCTGGTGGTTTCATTGTCTCAGGGAACCATGGCTGCTTGGAGATTTCACAGTCAGCCTGTTTACTTTAATCTATCTGCATGAATACTGAAATAGTGCCTGGCCATGAACTTGTGATCCCAGATCAATGACCCATCACATCTGCTTTAGCCTGCACCTATACCAGAAAAATTATGATTAGTATCTTTTTCCTTGTACAAAAACCAATTCAAAATGACTGAGGGTCTTTCTGTAATCCTGAATTTTGTATGTTAGTGTTTTGTTGAGAATTTTAACATCCTCAGGGAAATTGGATTTTACCCATCCTTTGCCTTTGCTCTGTCTCTACCTCCTATGGCATCAGTGTAATGCCGTCTTCACCAAAAGAGTTTGGAAGAATTTAATATAGCAATTATAGAAATCAATTTTGTGATTTCTCAAATAAACTGAAATTGGAACTACTATTTGACCCATGTATTCCACTCCTGGGCACATACCCAGAGAACTCCATATCATACACTAGAGACAACTGTACACCCACATTCATTGCTGCTCTATTTACTATGACAAGGAAATGGGGGCGATGTACATGTACATAAACAAATAAATTGATAATTAAATTTGTGTTCAAGTCCAAAATGATACATTATTTGGCTACATTGAAAGGTATGATCATGAAATGTGTAGAATAATGGATGGACTTAAAAGGGATAAGATTCAGCCAGGTCACAAATCTTAGAATGAACATAAAAATCCATGTTTTCCATCATATGCAGAACTTATTCAATAATGTCTGCAAGTATATATGCAAATGGGTATAATTTCAATATAAGATTTAGAAAGGAGAGCTGAAAATATAGTATTAGGTGATGACCTGATGAAAGGGTCCAGAATTTTCAAAAGAGAATATATATAATTATTTTTCTATTTTCTACTTTGTAATTATTTTCTCTATTTCTGGTGCAAGAGTCATAAAATTCAATTGGTAGTGACAGTGTAAAACCATAAGCAATGATTAATATCTTTTATGACTATTCTAATGGTATCAAAGTTCAGTGAAATATACAGAAATTTGACGTGAGCAAGTGTTGCTATCATTGGTTACTACATTGTTGTTCTTTAATGCTTTTAATTGTAAATGTATTGCAATAACCTGATGTTAGTTGAAAATGAAACAATATCACAATCTTTCCAAAGATGCAGGAATGGTTCCATGTATAGCCATCAGTAAATGTAAGGCACAGAAGGACCCAATGTCAGAAATGACATGATAATCATATTAAATGCCAGAAAAAAAATTTTTGTTTTTCTTTTGGAACATATTATTGAAAATGGATTGTACTATCATATAATATAACCTTATTATAGTTTTATTTCCTTCAATACTTGCCAACTCCTTCCCACCTCCCATCCCATGCAGATCCACTACCTTTCTGTCATTAGGAAAGAATAGGCTCCTAACACAACACAACAAAACATAAAAAAATAAAATATAACAAGATAAAACCATCACATGGAATTTGGCCATGATAAACTAACAAAAGATACATGGCCAAGAGAAGGCACAAGAAACTTAGACCCACTCATTCACATAACATGAATTCAATAAAAAAATATTTAACTGAAAGGTATAACATTTTGTTTCAGTCTCTGTGAATTCATATAAGATTTACTTCTTTAATTTAAAGGACCTTTTACTCTTGGTGTCATCCATCCCTTCTGGCTTTTATGCCTTTCCAGTCTCCTCTTCCATGGATTCCCTAATCTCTCAACAGCAGGATCAAAATAGACAGTCCATTTGGCAGACTGGATGTCAGAAATGTTTTAAAAAATATCCTTAATTATAAATGCCATAGAGTATCTAGGGATCAATAGATCATATCTCAACCTAAGACAGCCTTCATGCTTTGAATCTTCACTCAAGTTTTAGGACCCAAGGCAAAAGTGTACACTATATAATAGGCACATGATTACTGACCACCTCCAATTATGTTTAATCTTCAAAAGTATACACTAATTTTTGGGATAGTACTGTAATTAGGGAATGTCCTGAAAAATAAGGCATTTTTCTTTTTTAGCTATATTTATAAAAGGAACAGGTTTGGGGAAAGATAGTGTCATGTGGAGGGAAAAATGAATACAATAAAATGAAGGGAACTGGGAAAGAGAGAGCAATTGTGGACATGAGCTGAAAGATTTTCCAAAAACAATGACAAAGGCTCTATGTATCAAGAGTATATACTAGTGCCATAGAGGAGTTATAAATGCCCAAAACTTGAACCACAAGGCATTTAGAGTAGAATATGGAGGACATAGGAGATCATCTAAGATATTTGAGTTGGACTGAGGCAGAGAACAAGAGAATGGAAGACACAGATGATTGAAAATTGTCTAAAGGTTATGAAGGTCACTACAAAGGAGTTTAAACTAATGAAAACACCTACTCCCCCAAAAGTTTTCAGGGTGGAAAAGGGATGCCATAGAGACTAGTGACATATGCTGATATGTAGTGAATTTCTAACAGTCACTATGGTAGAAAGATGGTGGATCTAGACAGTGCTTTCTCAATGGCCTCACAAAGCATCTATTCCTTTTCTGACCCAAGGTATATGTCTATAGTACAAACCACTCATCATATCTGAGAGGGTATATGACACAAATACCATATTAACTGTATCCATGTCCTATGAATGCCCACTTTTAGACAGTAATAGCTATCAACACGCCTAGATGTCTTCCAGATGCTCAGATGGTGGATGTAGAGCTATGTAATGAAGTGTTTGAGCCTGTCTTTGGAAGGGTATATGCATGATGAGACTCACTGTTTGTGTAATTATTATGCTATAATAAAGAAGATCTAACATCATAGGGGTCCATGCTATGCTGAAATCTCCCCATCTGGGAAACAGTGACTGACAGTCCAGATGGAAAGAAGCGGTCAAACTATTGCTGTGATTTGTCCACTTTACCAAAAGCGTATTGAGATTCAATAGAACCCAAATGAGAACACCCATCTCATTCTTCATATAAATTTAAAAAAAAAAAAAAACCTTAAAATTCATGTGCACAACAACAGACCTATACAGGAAAAAAATAATCCAGAACAGAAAAACAGTGCTAGGGGAATTACTATTACAGATCTTAAGAAATATTACAGAGACAATAGAAAATATGTTGTTGACATAAACAAACACATGTAGACAATGATACAAATTTGAAACACAGCATGAGGACATATAATTAAGCCAGTTAATATTAAAGAGTATGCCAAAAGTGTTAGGTGGAGGAAAGATAACATCTACAACAAATGGTTTAGGAAATTTGAATTTCTAAATTGGAAGAATGAAGTGAGACCTGTACTTATCACATTGCTCAAAAACTAACTCCAAATGGAACAAAGACTTCAAAGTGAAATTTAAATACCGAAACTGCTAAGAGAAAATATAGGCAAGACCCTGCATGGCACAGGTGTAGGAAAGGATTTTCCTTCTTTCATTTAATAAAATTTTTCCATTCATTTTTTTTTTACATAACAACCACAGATCACCCTCTCATACCTCCTTCCACTCACCCCTAGTTTCCCCCCTGAACCACTCCACAGACCCTACTCCAAAGGGGTAAGGCCTGCCATGGGGAGTCAACAAAGCCTGGTACATTCAGTTGAGGCAGGACCAAGGCCCTACCCACTGCATCAAGGGTGATCAAGGCATCTGAATCATAGCTAATGTGCTCCAGAGAGCCAGCTCATGCAATGGGGAAAGATCCTGATCCCACTGCCAGGGCACCCTCAGACAGACTAAGCTACACACCTGTCTCCTGTATGCAGAGGACCTAGACCAATCCCATGTATGTACCACAGCTATTGGTCTTAAGATCATGAGTTCCTACCAGCTTGGTTCAGTTGTCTCTAGATTTCCTTATCATGATCTTGACCCCCATTATATATTATATATAACCCCAAAACCCCAATATACAGATTATATATATATATATATCTTATATAAACCCTCTTCCCTGTCTTTGACTGGACTCCCAAGGCTCAGTCTGTTGGTTGGCTGTAGTTCTTTGCATCTGGTTCCATCAGTTACTGGATGAAGGCTCTATGACAGGGTACTCACCAGTCTGATTAGCAGTATAGGCCAGTTCAGGCAAACTCTCTACTATTGCTAGCTGTCTGATCTGGGTTCATCCTTGTGGATTCTTGGGAATTTCTGTAGCACCAGGATTTTCCCTAACCCCATAATTTTTCCCTCTATCTATCAAGACATCTTTCATTGCTCTCCCACACCATCACACCCCCATCTTGACTATCCCATTCACTCATGTTCTCATCACATCTTCCCTCCGCTCTATTGCTCGCCTCATCCCAGTTTACTCATGGAGATCTCCTCTGTTGCCCTTTTCCAAGGTGATTGATATGTCCCTCTTAGGGTCCTCCTTATTTCCTAGCTACTCTGCATCTGTTAGTTGTTGTCTGATTATCCTATGCATTATATTTAGTATCCACTTATGAGTGAGTACATACCATGTTTGTCTTTCTGAGTCTGAGTCTCTTCAATAAGGATAATGTTTTCTAGTTCCATCCATTTACCTGCAAACTTCATGATGTCATTATTTTTTACTTCTGAGTAATACTCCATTGTGTATAAGTACCCCATTTCCTTTATCCATTCTTCGCTTGAGGAGCATTACAAATAATGATGCTATGTACATAGTTGAGCAAGTGCCCTTGTGGTAGGATTGAGTATTCCTTGGGTATATGCCAAAGACTGGTATCATTGAGTGTTGAGGTAGATTGATTCCCAATTTTCTAAGAAACTGCCATACTGATTTCCAAAATGACTGTAGGTGTTTGCACTTCCATCAACATTGGAGGAGTGTTCCCCTTGCTCCATATTCTCTCTAACATTAACTGTCATCAGTGATTTTGATCTTAGCCATTCTGACAGGAGTAAAATGGTATCTCAGAGGCATTTTGATTCACAGTTTCCTGATGACTAAGGATGTTGAACAATTCCTTAATTGTCTTTTGCTCATTTGAGATTCTTCTATTGAGAATTCTCTGTTTAGCTCAGTATCTCATTTTTTCACTGAATTGTTTGATATTTTTATGTCTAGTTTCTTGAGTTCTTTATATATTTTGGAGATGAGCCCGCTGTCAGTTATGGGGTTAGTGAAGATCTTTTCCCATTCTGTATGCTATCATTTTGTCTTATTTACTGTGTCCTTTGCATTACAGCAGCTTCTCAGTTTCAGGAGGTCACATTCATTAATAGTTCTTCTCAGTATCTGTGATACTGGTGTTGTATTTGGGAAGTGGTCTCCTGTGCCAATGTATTCTAGGCTGATTTGAACTTTCTTTTGTATCAGGTACGGTGTAGCTTGATTTATGTTGAGGTCTTTGATCGACTTTGCCTTAAGTTTTGTGCATGGCAATAGATATGGATCTATTTGCAATTTTGTATATATGTACATGCAGTTATGCTAGCACCATTTGTTTAAGATGCTTGCTTTTTTCCATTGTACAGTTTCAGCTTCTATGTCAAAAATCCATTCATAGTTATGTGGGTTATTTTCAGGTTCTTCAACTTGATTCCATTTGCCCTCATGTCAGATTTTATGTCAATACCAAGCCCTTTTTATTAGTATTGCTCTATAGTAGAGCTTGAATTCAGGGATAGTGGCCTCCAGAAGTTTTATTTTTTTATTTTTTATTTTTTTTGTTTTTTCGAGACAGGGTTTCTCTGTGTAGCTTTGTGCCTTGCCTGGAACTCACTTGGTAGCCCAGGCTGGCCTCAAACTCACAGAGATCCGCCTGGCTCTGCCTCCCGAGTGCTGGGATTAAAGGCGTGCGCCACCACTGCCTGGCCAGAAGTTTTATTTTTTTATTCTTTTTTTTTTCATTTTAAAGGATTGTTTTACCTATCCTAGTTTTTTTTTGTCAATTGTTGTTATGTAAATTTCTTTCAAGATCTGTGAAAAATTGTTTTGGGATTTTGATGAGGATTGCACTGAATCTCTATGTGGTCAATTTTAGAGAAGTTTCCATGGGTACTGAGTAGAATGTTTACTCTTTTGTGTTTGGGTGTAATGTTCTGTAGATATCTATTGGGTTCGTTTGATTCATAACATAACATCTATTATTTGTCTGTTAACTTTCTGTCTGGCAGACTTATCCATTGGTAAGAATGGGGTGTTGATACCTCCTACTATTAGAGTGTGTGGTTTGATTTGCAACTTAAACTTTAGTATTTTTTTCTTTTACATATGAAGGTGCCTTTCTACTTTGGGCATAAATGTTCAGAGTTAATGAATTTTTGATACATTATCTTGATATATTTTTCTTGTGATGAATATGTAATGTCCTTCTTGATTTATTTTGATTAATTTTATTTTGAAGTCCATTTTGTTCAGGATTAGGATAGCAACACCAGCCTGCTTTTTAAATCCATTTGTTTGGAACATCTTGAATGCATTTTCTTTTTAGGACTCCCATTTGTTCAGGAATTAAGGAAAACAATATATTTTTCTTATTAATTATAATTGTTTTAGATAATTTCATATATATGTATATATATATATGTATATCCAAGAAAGTCTTTATTTCCTGTCTTTTCACACCTTATATCACTTTCTCTGCCAAGCATTAAAGTTGTGTATGCTTCCCAAGTACTGGGATTAAAGGTGTGTGCCATTACTGCCTGGCTCTGTTTCTCTCCTAGACTGAAACTATATCATATATTCCAGGATGACTTTGAACTCACAGAGGTTCATATGTATCTCTGCCTGGTGAGTGCTAGGATAAAAGGTGTGTGTCACCACTGTCTGGCATCCATGTTTAATCTAGTGGCTTGTTCTGTTCTCTAATCTTCAGACACACTTTATTAGGGTAAAATATATCACCACAGACATGTGCACAGGTATGGACAGCCATGTTGATAGAGGGTTGCCCTGAGGGCCTAATGTATATAGAGTCAACACAGCTTCTTCTCTACAACCAGGAATATGCTTGGCAGAGTTAGTAGTGAACTTGGGCCAGAAGTTAGAGCAGCTATAGCTTCAAATCCTAGGAACACAACTCTTAGCACTCTAGGGGGCAATGGTAATCATTGAAAGTCCACTGTGTGCTTGATATCTGATGTCCTTGAGATATCCTATGTCTCCATGTGCACCATTGCTTAATTCAGCATCCCACTGACTTTCTCTCATTGTATGGCAGTGTCTCCTTCTTTATCTTACTGCCATTGCCTTCATTTCTCCTTCCAGGAAAACTACAGATAAGATGTACTTCTTTTTTTTTTTTTTTTTTTTTTTTTTTCGAGACAGGGTTTCTCTGTGTAGCTTTGCGCCTTTCCTGGGACTCACTTGATAGCCCAGGCTGGCCTCAAACTCACAGAGATCTGCCTGGCTCTGCCTCCCAAGTGCTGGAATTAAAGGCGTGAGCCACCACCGCCCGGCTAAGATGTACTTCTTAATGAACGTGTTTGACATGAGACATAACTTTTGTAAAGCCATCTAGCCTCAAACATTATACTTCTTGTCCTCCTATCACCTTATCTTCTGACCCCCTGTTCCCTTCTCCCAAGTCTCTGACACTGATGAATGACTTCCTTGTCCATTTCCCAAGGGAACACACAGGAGAACTTACACATACCCAGAAGCAAATGCACACAACAAATAAATGACATACATCTCACCATTTTTATAAATACTATATGCAATTGTCATATCATTATCCACAGTGTTTTTTAATGCTTTTTAAAAAATGTCTTGGAAACTTCATTCAGTTATATAATGAAATATGAACCTTTATATATCCTCTATTCACTCACTCTGATCCTTCTTGTATCCCTTTTTATATCAACCATCTCTAAAATCCTATCATTCTTTTTGATAGCATATAATACTATTTAGTGCTTCCTAAACAAGCATGAGTATAGGATCATCCACTAAGTGTAGGAAACCTTCCAGTGACTACAAACTCCAAAGATAATGATTTCTCTTATCCAGTAGCTGTCAACTGCCAATAGCTTATCAGTGAGACATTGAACCTGAAGAACTTCTGCTCCACATATGCATAGAATTAAAACTAATATTATAACTAAAGACCTCTGTATGTAAATCATAAGTTTAATATTTTACAGCTATATCCAAGGTAAGAGTTGCACTTTTTTTTTTACCAAGGACACTAACACAAAGCACCCAAAAAAAGCTCTGCAATTTCTTCCTTTTGCCAAGGATCCCGAAAAATGGCTATGTCTTGGGGAATTTGTCACTTTGAGCATTGCACACCCTCCATCTGATTTCAGACCTTGTATCCTTGGTTTACCATGGTAAAGGCTATGCTCTTTATCATCTGTTCTAGGAATGTGCTGGGAACTTGAGAGTTTTGAAACTTTTCTCATCATTGCAAGGAGTCTTCTGTTAGAAATATATGGATAGTCAGACAAGAGAGGAGCTTAGAATGAGAGCTGAAAAGAAGATGTAGAGAGGCAGTAGAACACAGAGAGATGAGCAGAGAGATCAGAAGCTCACTTAAAACATTAAAATGAATGTACTGAAAGAGCATGGAGTGCATAGATTTATTCATAACCTCATATAAGTAGATTTTTCTAGCTGGTTGTAGATTCTTCCTTGCACACCGAGAGAAAGCTTTTGGGTGCAGGACCTTAAAAGCTTTTGTTAGTGAAGGGGGTCAGAAGGTCCCACTACTGGCTGAATATCTATTGGTCACAGATGGCTTCTGGGAGACAAAGTGTCAGATTTCTTTGAGTGTTCAACTTTAAGAGGCTAACAGTGTTTCCATATGTGTCCCTGAATTAGGCACATACTAGATTCAGTAAGTAGACTCAGTGTTTGTTTTGAAGACATGAGATTTGGAGAGAATGCTGGTGGAGGGTATAAAAAGTAAACTGAAAAGGAGACAAAGGAAGTGCACCGACCTAGGAGGCATACACATCTATGAAATAATCAAAGAAGCATTTGAAGTAATAAGTTTTATAAGTCTTTTTAAAAACTAATTTGATTTGTGCTCAAGAAGTCAGTGAAACCTGTATTCACTGAGACAGAGAAACTTCACTTTCTTGTGAAACAGACCTCAAAGTTTCTAATGCCATCCACAAGAGACTTAGACTTGAGGGATCATGAAAACTCAATTCCTCCTAACAACACTTTGCCTCTGTGGAGATATTCACAAGTATCTTTGTTAATGAGCAACTGGAAAAGTTTCAGGAGTTATTTTTTTCCAAAGTCAACACTGTATTTGTCACTGCAGATGAAATGAAAATTGCGAATCTGGGGAGAGGTGAGTTTGCAGACTTCTATCTCAGGTTTGACATGACTCTCTTACAAGTGCTTCTTAATCCTCAGTATCTCTCCTATGACCCAACCTTCCTGCAGATGATGAAGCCTGGTGAGTACTTTGTATTTCAGGTTGAGTGGAATATCCAGCCAATGGGCAAGGTCTGCATAAGTGCTCATGTCTGGTAATGGGAATCTGTGGTAGAGCCAGGTCTGTTGAACAGAGGGAGAAAGCACAGGTATAATTCATTAACTAAAGAGTGACTGAGAATTATACAAGTGTTTTTAACCTTGTGTCCTCCTTGGTGGTTCTTACTACAATGTAAGGTCCCCAATAAGATAACTGTGGGTAGAGTAGAGTAGGATAATGCAGGTCAACTGTGTAGGTCCTGAAGGACAATTGTAATAAGTCATTGTGATCATTCGGCTCACCTTCCAAGAGTGTTGATTATTTTTGAAGGATTATTATTATGAGTGAACTTATCATGATTTTTTCCCTTCGTGGACAATATAATGTGACTATAAGAAGCACACAACCATGGAAGGTCCCAGATGTGAACGTCACTGGAGTAAAAAAAGTATTCTTTTGTGACACTATATATGTAATCTGGTTATACAGGCAGTGGTAAGTTTGTGTTGAATGGCCAGTGGTAAAATAACTGGTGTGAAAACTCTTTCTCTTGAACTTGGATAGGTAACTTGGAATGGAAGGTAGAGTATAACTATTGGGCAATGACAACCAGAACCATAATAATTCCAAGATAATCAACACAGTATGGAGGGTAGGGTGAATTTTCCTATTGACTTATTACAATAGTCCTTAAGCACCCTCACAGATGCCCTGTTTTATCCTGGGGTATCCACAGTCACTGAGTGGGGGACATATATTACAGTAAAAATCACAGGGACTGCAAAAAGTTAGGTACACGCCCATATTTCTCAGTCACTGCTAAGTTATGGTGTTATTCTTGTGTCATCTCTCTCTGTTTCACACATCAGTTTTTACCCATTATTTCCAATTCCAGTTATCTCCCCGGTATTAGTCTTACTCTAATGTTAAGCAGAATGTGACACCATGTCTTCTGTTACTGTTTATTATTATTGATTTTAGAACATAGAGCTTTGTGCTTTGCAGGCCTGGGTTCTAACACTCAGCTACTTTGTCGACACTCGTCCTATGTACCACTGGAGAATATTTAAGGAATCTCTTTATTCTGATTATTCTTTATAACCTAACATACACTATCTGAATTTTAAATCAACATGAACTTCATTATACTATATAAATCAGTATAATAATAATAATAATAATAATAATAATAATAAATTATTCCAGTTATTGAGATGCCTAACTTTTATCTAATCATTTTTAAAGCATGGATAGGAAGGTCTCTGTGAGTTTGAGAGCAACATGATCTACATAGTTAGTTCCAGGATAGCCAGAGGTACATAGTGGCACACTGACTTGAAAATAAAATCAAGAAGCTATGAGCAAATAAGTGCAGAATTTTCAGTCATTTGTTTTAGTCATTTAGTTTTATTCTCATGCTGTTATTTGTTATTCATATGTTATTATTTTATATTGCATTTTACAGAGTAATAGTATTAGTAATTCCTCATTAGTTCCCACTGTAACTTTTATATGTGTAATGATAAGAATGCATATTTCTGGTAGAATCATAAAATCGTGGTGTATCTCATACTTGTGAAATTAAACTGAGAGCTGGGGCAGTATTCTATTATGTCAAATCACACTTAGAACACTGTATTTATTTACAATCTTGAAAGCCTTCTTTGCACCTTGCACTTTTTTATGGAGGGAACATTCATGTTGAAGTGAAAACTAAATTTTAAAAAGATGTTTTTATTTGTCTCTTTTTATTTTGTGTATATGAATGTTTTGCTGCCTGTATATTGTGCAATGTGGGAATTCAGTGCTTACAGTGGTCATATGAGGGTTTCAGTGTCCACTGGAATTGCTTTCACATTTAATTGTGGGCCACCAAGTGGGTACTGGGGACCAAACCCAGGTCGTCAGCAAGGGCAGCAAGAGTTCTTTAACACTGAGCCATCTCTCTAGTCCCCTCAGATGAAAATTAATACCAAAAAGCATACAAGTACATAACAACAAAATAAAAATATCAGGTGGTGGACACAACTGTGTAAGAAGTAAATGTGTTTGACAGCATGTATCACGGCCTTATAATCACAGACTGAGGTCACTGTGTTTGTGATACACTTGCCACTTTCATGAGCTTTTTGTATCCACTTTGCAACAAAACAGCTGTTGGATTAAAGAGGCATTTATCCTCAATGTTTTTCAGGTCAGATCATGACAATATCCACGTAATACAACAAAAAAAAGGAAAAAAAAAAACAAGGAAATTGTCAAACTAAAAGGATAACAGGGACTCAAATATTTCCACGGCTATCTGCCATATATACACTTAACTCATAAAAATTTTATTTACCTTTATACACTCAATCCTTAACAAATAAACACAGTGACTATTTATTAGTGAGAATATTGGGGTTCAGTGGATGTGACCAGTACCTTCTTGCCTTGTGTGCAATGTACTACGCCTGTGAAAACAAATATTCATTACCAGAATTGGGCAGAGTGACCTTACAGATGTGTGCATAGGAGTAGTCACAAACAGTCATGGTCTTTGGTCCCTATTTACTTTACCATTTTTCTTCACTAAAATGAATGCAGGTGGCCACTGAAATACTCAACTCTAAAAGATGTGGTACAGACATTTCCTAGTCACTGTCATTCAAGGAGTCTTCAAGGCCACAGCAGGTCTTAGCGTGGAGCATCTTGTTGATACTTCTCCATCCTCACAGATGCAGTGGGGTAGGTACATTGGCATCAATTTCCTAGAAATGGGCCTGGCATCTCAGCAAGGAAACAGTGCCAGGAAGGTAGACCTTTGAAAAGGATCCTGGGATGTTGTGTTTTTAATGTGTCCAGTGTTGGATGGTGTGTATCCTAAATAATGTCAAATGTCCTATATACATGATCATCATATGAAGCAGCCAATGCATAAATAAAGAAGATACTTATGACACTGTTCTGACAAACATTTCAATGAATTCACAGGTCAGTCAGTATCAGAGTTCACAAAAAACTGTATGGTGTTTGTTGGAAAATTGGTATCAAATTGTTATTACATGAGTTTCATGTCCAGATATCAGCTGCCATTCAACCAACAAAGTTAAACCATTCTCATTTTTATTTATGATTTATACTTTATACTTTTTTAAGACTTAAAACTAATAACCATGAATTGCATGGGATTTCTCAGGGAACCCATCGTTGGGAACTCAGTGGTATATAGCAAAAACCAACAGTGTAAGTTTTTAAGTGGTGTCCATGTATATTAAAGTCTATTGTGTGTATATTGATTATTTTATCATGGGCTGTTAATTGATCATGTGGGTGAATTTCATGGTGATGCTCCTAAGACTACTACTATATTGCACATTCCAAATTTCTTCAGTAACAAAAAGAAATTTACTTTGGTGTTGTGTTGGTTTGAATAGGTAGGTATGTTCCCCACAAACCCATGTGTTTGAAAGCTTGGACTATAGGTAGTGACAGTGTTAGGAGGTGTGGCATTGCTGGAGCAGGTGTGGTCTTGTTGGAAGAAGAGTGTCATTGTGGGTCAGGCTTTGAGTTCTATATGCTCAAGTTATGCCCAGTGTGGGACTGAGTTCACTTCCAGTTGCCTGTGGATCCTGATGAAGAAATCTCAGCTACCTCTCCAGCTCCATATGTGCCAGCACTCTGACATGTTTCCCACCATATAGATAATGGACTAAACCTCTGAAACTGTAAGATAGCCTCAATTAAATATTTTCCTTTATCAGGGTCATAGTGTGTCTTCACAACAATGGAAACTATAACTAAGACAGAAGTTATTCTTAGGCCTGGAGTTATTGCCATGCACATTTGTATTTCTTCTTCTTAAGCAGATGTGATCAGTTTTGCACAACATTGGGTGTTACATTCAGGCACATTGCCACGATAAAAGGTTTATCTACAAACAAGCCCAAACTTGGTATTTCATCCTTTATTTTTCATTTTATTTTCTTTTATTTTTAGTTAGCTTAAATGTACCTAGCTTCTTTAAGGCTTCTTCATATTTAATGTTTTAGTTGAAACAATCCTTCCTCTCCTCATCTCACTGCTCCTATTCCATTTATCCATTGCATGCACATTATGTTCCTTCTATTCTCAGACCTTTTATGCTTTCTTTCCTTCCACAGCCTCTCTCATGCAGACTCTTTTTAACTCTCTTATGGCCCAATTCTAGTTTGTTGGGACCAACATAGGTTTGTTCCACATAAACATGTATATCTTACACCTATATAATGAAACCACGTTGAGACAGAATATATGCCAGTTACCTTAATGGGACTGTCCTACCTCACTGAATAGAATGCTTTCTATATTCTGCTGTAGACATCCCCTAGGGTGTTCCACAATGCCGATGAATGGAGAGTGTGTACTGTGTATCTAATAGTTCTTAATGTTATAGCTCTTATATCCACTTAATTTTAACTTTTTCAGGTCCCAAGATTGTTACCCAATTTTGTTCCACTTCTTGATTGTTCAGTTGACTGTCTTTGCATGGCTGATGATTATTCAGAGCAATTGTGCCTTATCTGGGACTGTATGGTTCAGCCTGGTATTGATTTACAGCTGTTTTTGTCTACTTCTTCAGGGTAGTCTCAGCTACTTAAGAGGATTTCAGACACCTGGAAACCTTGCAATATATTTGTTCTATGGGCTGTCATTTTTCACTGTCTCTCATGGGCCCATGTAACATCATCATGAATGTTTCATTTTCTATGAAACTTGTTGGCTCTCATTCCATCGTTATGGACATCCTGAGTTATTGCTCATCCTCATAGTGATTGATATACATGGAAAGTAACTAAACTTGTCAAACTTTTGAGGAAGAGGTCGGTTTAAGTGTTCAGACTGGCCTTGAACACCTTAGCTTCAAAGAACTTTTGTTTCAGTGTTCCAGTAGTCCAATCAATTTAAGGCTTTTCCTCCACTACAGGTTGTAAATATTTGTCAGTATTTTTCTGACCAGATGAATTGTGTGTCCATATTCTGAAGGTAATTGTACCAAATCACATAATGGACTTGTGGAATCTGGCAATCAGAATTCTTTTCTTATCACAAATTACAATTGGAATGCTGGGAAATTCCTCTCTAATTTTCTACTATCTAATCCTTTACTGTAGAGAATACACATTAAAGCCCACAGATTTGATTCTCATGCACCTAATGGCAGCCAATGCCTTGATCATTCTCTCTGCAGGAGTGCCCCAAACAATGGCAGCATGGGGATTTAAACATTTCTTGGATGACTTTGGATGCACGCTCCTATTGTACATTCAAGGATTTGTTAGGAGTGTGTCCATTGGCATCATGTGCCTCTTGAGTGTCTTTCAGGCCTTGACCATTAGTCCCAGGAAGTCCTGTTGGAAGGATCAAAAAGTCAAAGTTGAAAAGAACATTGGCTGTCACATTTTCCTCCTCTGGGTCATGTACATGTTGATAAATTTCATTCATATTGCATACACTTTTGTCAACAGGAACAGCAAAAATGTGACAAGAAGACGAGACTTTGAATACTGTTCCATCGTAGTTCAATATGAAATTTCTGAATATCTCTATGCAGCACTGGTGGTGCTCCCTGAAGTCTTCTTTTCTGTGCTCATGGCCTGGTCCAGTGGATCCATGATTGTCATTCTTTATAGACATAAACAGAGGGTCCAACACATCCGTTGCACTCATGGTTCCAGGAGAATTTCCCCTGAATCCAGAGTCACCCAGAACATTCTGATCTTAGTATCTACCTTTCTAGCTTTTTATACTTTCTTCTCCATCTTAAGAGGCTTCATTAGTCTTTTGTATTATCAAAATTGGTGGCTGATAAACATCAATCGCTTAACTTCTCTCTGCTTTCCATCTTTTGTACCATTTTATCTCGTGTATCATTACTCTATTGTATCCAAGCATTGTTTGGTCTGGATAAGGAATAAAAAGAATGTAATCTCATTTTAACTGTGGAAATGATATGTTTTGCTTGGTACTTAGTTGTTTACACACCTTTCACACTCAAAAGGTCAATACAGGAAGTTACATTGGTAAATTTTTGTCTTTTTAGGAGTAGCTGAATTGATTATGGCCATTTGTTAGGTGATTAAATAGCAGCCTGTAGGATCAAATCCTAATGTGTGAGGCCCATTGTACTCTTCCACTTGAAGGGCTGAGAGTCTTCCCTTTGCCCATCTGATACACAAAGGAGCCAGCAAAAAGATGCCAATAAAAAAAAAAAAACTTTTATGTGGCTTTCATTCTGTCAGGGAATCTTGGCTGCTTGGTGATTTCACTGGGAGCTGTCTATCCTATATTCTAACTGCACAAAGATGGAAATAGGGCATGGCCATGAACTTGGGACAAGGTGCCCATGTCCCATCAAAACTGCTGTGGTCTGCACCAATATAAGAAGAAAATAGGATTGATATTTTTCATCTATACAAAAAGCAATTCAAAATGACTGATGGTTTTGGAGTAATTCTGAATTTGGTTTGCTAGTATTTCATAGAGAATTTTAGAATTATCAGAGATATTGACTTGGAATTTCCTTTGCCGTTGTTCTGTCTTCTCTGGTTTGGCATCAGTGTAGTGCTGGCTTCACCAAAAGAGTTTGATAGAATTTAAAACATCCATAATAGAAATCATTCTGTTGCTTCTCAAATAAACAGAAAATGGAACAACTATTTGTCCCAGCATTCTGTTCCTGGGCATATACCCAGATATCTCCATATCATTCCCTAGAGACATTTGTAATTCTATTTTCATTACTGCTCTCTTTATTATCAAAAGGAAATGTGGGCCGCTTACATATCCATATATGGACAAATTGATAATCATATTTGTGTCCATATACAAAATGGAATATTATTTGACTACAATGAAGATGAAATCACAAAATGTGCATGAAAATGGATGGAATTATAAGGGATAATATTCAGCCAGGTCACTTATCATACAGATATGTTAAGATAAAAAGGTAGATAATTGAATCTACTTCTAGAAAGCAGCTTCTAGTTTTTAATATTTTATATTGGATTAGATTTTTGTATGTTGTATACAAATTATGTATATTGATACAAAATGGAGTTGATTTTGTTAGAAAATACTGTACACATACTTCTAATCTTGTTCAAGGTATTGGACCTATACAGCACAATTAAAAATGTAATGCAAATTGCTAGGCCTTGAAAATTATTATTACCTACTAATTAGGATATAAAGAAATCCAAGTTGTATTTAGTCACTCACCTATTACAATTGAAGTCACATTAGGTATATTTTCAAAGTCAAACAGAAATGTATTTTAAATAAACATGTCATCTTCAAACACTTCAGAGATCTACAGAATATGGCATTTAAGATGTTTTAATAATGTAGATTATTTTTTATTTATGAATATGAGACATGTCTTCACCTGGCAGCACCAATCTACTTCAGAGTAGACGATGGGCATCAAAGAAACTCCATATGGAGTTTACTTTCTTTGTGGCATGGTAGCCACTGGGCGAGAAAGTGTCCTTGCCTCAACGACTGACAGTATGCTGTCCAAAATGGACAAACAGGACAAAAATTGAAGGACTGCCAGTCCTTGCCAAGACAAGGTAGGAAGGCCCTTTAAAAAATCCTATTTCACAGGAGTCTGTCAGATATGCTAGGTCTGTAGGCCAAAGATGAACACTCCAACATTGCAGAGAGTTCTTGTGTGACTGTCCAGGCAGCCAATTATTTGTCATAACTCATATTTTTTTGGAAGTTGCTTGCTTGCTCTTTGCTTTCTTAGGTAACATTATTTCTTTCTTGGATCTCTGAGGGAATAGAATATTAGATAGTTATAGTTATTGTTATCCTTGTTAACATATTCAGAAAAGAAACTCACTAAAGATATATAAAGCATGTAAGTTTGGAAGACATCAAAAGATAGATCCTTCTGGTTCTCTCTGAGTTCAAGGCCACAGTGGGCTACATGAAATTGATCAAGTATAGGAGAGAAACAGAGCCAGGCAGTGGTGACACACACCTTTAGCCAGCACCTGAGATCTCATGCCTTTGTTTGGGAAGCACACACTCCTTTAATCCTAGGAAGTAATATGGCAGGGCAAAGAAAGATATATAAGGCATGAGGAAACAGGAACTCACTCTCTTTAGGCTGGGGATTTTGTAGAGGTAAGCACTAGTGGCTGGCTGTTCTGCTTCTCTGATCGTTTAGCTGTCACCCTGATATCTGGCTCTGGGTCTTTTATTAAAAGACTATCTAAGATTCAAACATTATCTCCTGTTTCTACGTCTTTGCTAAGTTCTATTATACTATGTTTTATTATATTTGGATCTTGATATGTTACATTCTCTAACATTCCATCTTTTCTTATATCAAATAGGCACCCTGTTATATTGAAAATTTTATGTATGAGGACTGTATTTACCTCCTTTCCTCCCATTCTCTACTCCAACTTTCCCTTGGTCCCCTCTGCTTCCTCCCAAATTCATAGGCTCTTTTTAATATATATATATATATATATATATATATATATATATATATATATATATATATATATATAAAATTATAATCTTTGAAGTCTACATAGTATTGGTCATATGTTTATATTTTTATGGCTGAGGACTTGGTATTGGATTAACATTTAATGGATTCATTCCCAGGGAAGACTAATTCTCCCTCTTTCTGAGCCCATTAATTACCTGTGGCTTTACTTTTTTCTTTGGTTTCTTTTCTTCTTTTTTCATGGAGATTTTTCTTTCTTCTTGAATATAAATTCATCATTCATACATGATGTGACATTGATTAAGATGCACTCTCATGAGAATTATATATTGGTGTGATACATGTAGTCCAGGTGTTGACATTTTTCTACTGGTAATGATCCTACCAGAAAGAATTGCTAACACTTTTCATATTTTCACCCAACAATAGGCATTTTCCTGTTGAAATTTTAGAAAATGTAAGCTTATACCTAAGTCTTACATTATAAGCACAATAAATGGACAGAACCAAAAGAATGGGAATAGGATTTGCAGTGTAAATGTGAGATCGCTGAATTCTGACATTTGTTGTTTGATATTACCAAGTCCATCAGAGCCTGAAAATTGAGTTGTAATTCTGATGATAAGAAAGGACAAAATGTTGGAAAGCATGCAGCTGTTGGTGCACTGGCATTGACCAGCCACCTAGTGTTTCTATTTACAAAGCATAAACATGGTTAAGATGCCAGGAGTTGTATAAAGACCACAAACCTGCTCACCAGGACAAGGATGGTTTAGGTGGCTCTAGTCACAGGAGATGGACAACGACACAGAATTCTGAAAAGTTTTGGATCCTCTGCTTGTGCTTCAGCAAGAAAAGCACCAGGGAACCATTGGACCACATCATGATTACCAAACACATGACATCCAAAGTTCTCAATAAGATGACAAATAATGTGTAGATTAGATTTTTAAGCTTTGGCCATACCGAAATATAGAAACTTTCTAATCCCTGTGCAGTTTCTTCCATCGCTCATGTCTGTCACAAGCACAGGAATCAAGCCATTTACCATTAATTTCAGGGCAAGCACAGGCAGCCAGAACTTCTAATGATGTGTCTCTGTCTTTGAACTGTACTTGGCAGTCCATGAGGTGATCAAGATCACCTGGAATAAATTTAAGATTGATTTGGATCCAAGGGATACTCCTCTGGCAACTTTATAAAAAACAAGTTTACATGCAATGTTATCTAGAAAATATGTCTAACCAAAAGCAGCCATTTTCTGAATGATTCCTTTACAGAGAAGAACCATGAAGTTAGCCGTGGTCAGGTGATTGACAATTAGGTCGTTTGGCCTGGCTCTGATACCAGAGAATACATCAGTGATGAAACGGCAAAGCAAGGCTGAGTTAAACATTGTCCCCAGTGCATTCCGAGTCAGGAAAAGGATCCCCATGGCCATGTCTGTAGATGACATTCTGTTATATTACTGTGACTATCAATAAATGTAAGATCCAGAGAACACTTGATAGACACACAGGACTACTTTCTTCATGCCATTCTAAATACTGTGTTCACCTTCAACCAGTACATTCCAATCTAGAGGAATTAGAAAGTGTCTCATTTTCAGAAGAAGCTTCCTAAGTTTAAAAGTGTGCAGACTGTAGTGAACGGGCATCCCTATAGTGTCTTTCACTTTGAGTTGGCATGTTGCACAGTGCCTCATTTCAATATTTGATTTGAATTTGTTGCAGCACTGATAGATGGATACAGTTAGTGAACAGCTCACAGGAGACATGTCTCCCTATCAACCATGTAAGTCTCTGGAATTCTCAGGATTGGAGGCATGCATTTTACTCACTGCACCATCATTCTAACTCCAGATTCACCAGATCCCACCAAGGGTAGAAGACTTAACTAGCCTGAGAACAGCTGCAGCAAATGAGATTACAATGTTTGGAATACATGCAACACTACCATTCATCACCTTTTAAAACATTTCTTGTTTGAATATAAAAAAAATTGTTCATCTGGCTTTTCTTTCTTTGTTCCATTTTATAAATTCCTTCCCTGTGTTATCAAACAATCCTATTGAAACCTGAAATATTTTTAGACCTGTATTATGAAGGTATAAAATAAAATAACCCCAGGACAACAATGCTGTTCATGTGAAGATAAATTTTACATACAAAATGAAATAATTAAAGGTAAAAATAGTCTCATAGTCAGAATTGCAGTCTCGTGAAATTTACCTATATTTTTATAACTAAGGTACCATTATTCACACCTAGAAAACGATCAGTAATATACTACAGTTGTCTAAACATGTTGCAAATTAAATTAAACATACATATTTACAATATATAATATTTCATATTAAAAGGGACAACAATATGTTCTTTGTCTGTATATATGTCCAAGGAAGTACACAGAAGACAAAATAATATCTAGCAGTTAGAAACTCAAACAGTAGCATTGCTGTGAATGGTCAGCTTCAACTATGAAAATGTGAATTTGGTACAGAGAGAGAAACCCCATTAGAATTATTTGCTATTGGTTTCTACCGATGTCTGCCTTTTCTACTATTTATATATATGTGTGTGTGTGTGTATATATATATATATATATATATATATACACACATATATAAATATGACATTAGATCCTTGTTACTATTGCTTTCCTTTACAATGTGAACACAGCCCTCAATTCCTACTGGACACTCAGATTTACACTAGGAAAAAGAAAACCATCAACTTCTGGAAGCCAGAGTTTGTACATTTAAGCAGGGGTGGCTCAAGTCTGTACGAATCTCCTCCTTTAGCTCACTGTTGCTGCTAAGCATTGTAGTATCTTCCTGAATACCAACTGATATTTTTCAAAGGGAAAGGGAGAAGATGTGAACCCATAAGCACTGTCACACTTTGTTTTATTCATAAAGGTCTTACTTCCCTCTTTCTGGTACAGACCTATAGCTAAAACTATAGCAAATAGTTTCAAGAAGAGCTGAATAGGACTGTAAGAGCATCTCATGTACAGGTTTCTTTAACCCTTATTATTCTGAAGCACATGTGGGATCATTCCCTCTGCTTACAATCTGCCTTTTGCTGTGTCTCTCGGGAAAGGAAAAGACCAGTTCAGAGCTGCACTCACATGGCATGCAGCAGACTGTCCTAGCTTCTATAATTCTGAGGGAAGAATTTAAGACTTACTTGTGAAAGCAGATTTCTGTGATGGCTGATGCTGCCTGCATTGGACCTCAGTGGTCACAGGACAGACAGCCTGCTGTGGGATGTTCTGTATGGCAAATGTGTTGCTCTGATTGGTTAGTAAATAAAACACTGATTGGCCAGTAGTCAGACAGGAGGAAGTATAGGCAGGACAAGGAGGAGAAGAATTCTGGGAAGTGGAAAGCTGAGAGAGAGACACTGCCAGCCATCGCCATGACAAACAGCATGTGAAAATGCCGATAATCCACGAGCCATGGGGCAAGGTATAGATTTATAAAAATGGATTAATTTAAGCTGTAAGAACAGTTAGCAAGAAGCCTGGTATGGCCATACAGTTTGTAACCAATATAAGTCTCTGTGTTTGCTTGGTCGGTTCTGAGCAGCTGTAGGACTGGCAGGTGAGAGAGATTTGTCCTGACTGTGGGCCAGGCAGGAAAACTCTAGCTACAAACAGCCTGTCTCCATATAGGTGAAATTTCCTGATAGAGTGTGACTGATATGTCGTTATGTCATGAACTCATCTCCTTTCTGGTCAAGATGAGGTCATAGGAGGTAACCATGACATTGCCCGCTGAGGGAATTGATGTCACCCCTGAATAAACCTTATTTCCATCACAAACACTTAGAAAGATTCACATGTTATTGATCTGCAGAGGGACATGCTGAAGATTGTCTGCATTCTGCTCTGCTGGGTGTTAGGACACAAAGGCAAACCAGGGAGCTGGAGAATAGGGATGGATTTTGAGGAGGAGTGAGTGATGGTGAAAAGGGAAGCAGTTGGATGGGTTTTGAAATGTAGAGCCAATCTCACCAAAATTACTGAACAAACCAATAGAAAATGGCCACCTCCCCCCCACAAACAGAATATCAAACCAAAATATTTTCCCAGGATGCCAAACACCACCCACAACAATTTTTTATAGGAGCAAGATGGGATTACATAATGCCACTTTCTTCAAGTTCTGTCACAACCTAGGGAATATATTCTTATTCTGTTTGACAATTTCAGTATTCCCTATGAAAATGAAAATTCCACGTAGCATAGCTTGCTTCTGTTATGGGTTAGGGTTGCTCAGAGATTCACCCTGACTATGAATAAATGTTAATAAGTAGAAGCTTTTTATATAGTTACTGGAGTGATTGGGGGGCCTGGTCTGCACCTGAGAGCTCTGCTAAAATACAGAACTAACCCTATCCATCCAGACATTGTAAAGGCAAAACTCACAAGACATATACTCTGCTTCTGTGTAGATAGAGGCTTATTTCAAAATATTTTCTTGTATATGTCCTAGTCATTTCTCTGAGTAGAGTAAGGAAGTTTGATTACAAAAGTAGAAGTATCCATTATTCTTATCTATTTTCTCATAAGAACATGAGATTTTATAAGCTCAATCTCTTTTAAAAATAGGTTCCTATGTATGGAAAAATGGGAATGAGCTGTTAAAAAAGCTTATACAATTTAGGGATATTTGAGTTTCATATATGCATCTTGAGCATAGTAATTGAACCCTTAAATGTATTGGACAAGAACCTGGCATGGTCATATCTGATGAGAACAGAAAAAGTCATAAAGCCAGCACATCTGCTTGACAATGATCCAGGAATGCTGAGCCCCAAGATGGCTGACATGCCACCTATTTTCATCTCCACCTGTTGCATACTTGAGGCACTTTTAATATTTGTACAATTGGGGATATTGGATTGATGGGAAATTTCTTATAAATCATTTATGCCTTCTCCCAAGAATGTTGCTTCTAAGCTTTCCCAGAACAGTCATGAACATACTATTTCCCCCTGCTTTAAAGAAGATATCCTTATCTACTTGAAGGTCTTCCTTATGCCTTGGAGGTTGTGTCATGAGATTTGGTGGGCTAGAGGAGTTGCCTACAGATCAGATTACAAGCCTCTTCCCAGTATACACTCAGACAATTACATGGTAGTAACAATGTAGGTTATCTCTGCCCTACACAGAGACTTATACTTATGGGCAAGGAATGATGTAGAATGATGATAAAAGTATGAAACATCAGGATCTCTCTTTCTTAGAAAAGTTAGCTCATGCAGCACCTCTATGGTGACACATGACCAAGGAAGAACAGAATGCCAGGAATAGACATATAAACAAAATTTACAAAGATAGAAATGTGAACATAGTACAGACCAGAATTTGAATAATAACTGCAGTAGCTTTGGCCTGAGGATTTTTTTTCCTGGGCACTCTGACCATTAAAAGTTAATAATACATGTCTTGGGACATAGCAGTATGCCTGGGTTGGCTTGAGAATTTTGTTTCGGTCTAGTGTCTTGAAGCAACAAGAGATAACAGCCTGAGAAAGGACTGTCATATGCCTCTATATTCTTAAAAATTGGGTTACGGAGTCAATGAATAAAAATGATAACTCTGTTTACCAGTGATGTTAAAACTGAGGGAAATGTTTGGAACAGATAACTGTTCTCCTATGGTTTATCAGTGATGACTAAAAGATGTGCAAGAGGTAATGATTCTTTGTATAAGTAAATCCTGCGAGAGAGACGGGTTGCCAGACAGAGTAGGAAGAGTCATACTGAGATGTGCTTTCTCTCTGTCAATCTCTTGTAAAATGAAACTCAGAAGTATACCATGTCTGATTTATCTGCTGCCAGTTTTGCATTCACCCATCCCTCATCTGGACCTGTACAAAAGCAAGAATCTACTTCTGTAAGTAAATTACAGGACTTCTGTATGTAAATTACAATTCGCAGAGACCAAAATCTCAGAGGCCAATGTGTTCATTCTTTTACTATGTGGTCAAACGGAATGTTTAGCATGTGTTGCACTGTAAAATTAATAGATCTGTAGGGTTCTAAATCGTAAAGAATGAGCATTTAAAAATATGGTGAAATAAAGTGTTTGGCCCACACTGGATAGAGAAACCTCAAAAAGATGAGGGAAATGATTTAAAATTATGTGGAGGAGAAACCTGAAATAAACTTACACAAAATCAGCTAAGTCAGGAGGTAAAGGAGGAGTGTTAGTTAAACCATAAATAAATAGCTCTAAGGTATTTCTGGAAACCATTAGGTTGTATCTTTTCCACACTCAGGTTTATACATAAATCACTGAAACAACACAGAGGGCTTCCACTTCCTATGGCTCCTCACATCCGTGGAAACAAGAAATCAATGCCCAGAGGTGCAGAAGGAGAAACAAATTGCTTATGCTGAGAGACTTTTAATTGAACATTTTTAATTTCTGAAATAATGCAGGGGATATTTAAAGCAACAGGAGAACAGTGTAAGAAAAATAGCAGTACTCCGACAAAATTTGGTTACAAGTAATAGCCAAGGTTATTCTCCAGGAGAAGCTTAATATCACAGATTTGTCGTGGGTTCAATGCTCTTCTACATTTCATCTAGTAATGTTTCCTGTCTCTTCCATCCTCTCCCCTAGCGTCATAACTCCTCCCTACTCCTGTTTTCCTCTCCTCTCCCCTCACCTCTCCTTTGCTCTAATTTCCCCTGAATTACTCTTTCTATCCAGGACCAAGTCCTGGTCCCCAGAGATTTCTTTTCAGGAAAAGAAGAATGAGGACCACTCTTGAACTACAGATTCTATAAACTGATGTTTTTCTGCTTAAACTCCTTCTGCTGGCACCCAAGTTCACAGAACTTCATCCAACAAATGTTGCTTCTCCTTCCAAGCCATCAGACCTTTTATACATACATCAACACTGAATGTTACATGGGTCACCAGGATACTATGATAGTGGCAAGCTATTTGGGGTACACAAGATTAGTGTTCAGCCATATTTCTACAGTTTTCCAAGACTTCTAGTGAACACAGAGATACTCGTGTGGACTGAATGCTTCAAAGTCTGAAGGACTTTGCCTTGGTTTCTCAGGACATGAAAGGCACACAGTGCCACAGGGGCCATGGACTCTACTTTGAAATAGCTATAATGCATTCCTGTCAAGGTAACTATACCAGTCCAACTTCTGCACAGAAGGCGAAACTTTTTGTCACAGCAGCAAAATGAGAAAAAGACAATGAAACCCTTGAAACTGGAGTTTTGTTAGGATGAGGAAACAAACACCACTTTATTTTATTTTACTTTGTATTATTTTATTTTAGTTTTATCAATGTTCATTGTACATGAATCCACATTACAGTAGAGCTTTTCATACAAAAATATATTTCACTGAACACATTTCCCTCACACTCTTCAGCTGCCATATTCTTGCTCCTTCTGTAGGTCTGCATTGTTCCCCTGGACAATTTTGCATATACATACATATATATTCATCTATATAACATCTATGCACCATAAACAGGAAAAGAATATGTGTGACTGGGTTTTCTTTTCATTTATTTCTTTTCCTTTCTGTTTTCTTTTTTTCATTTTTTTGTGTCAGTGTCTCTCTGCATTTATTTGCTATTCAGGAAATCAATACATAAGCCAGGGTGGCCTTGAACTCACCAATATGCCAACCTTGTCTCCTGAATACATATGTTAAAGGTATGTGCTGTCATACCTATGCTGTAATTGCTTTATCTATGACTGTCTTTATTCGCTTAATGTTTACATCAATTTTGCAAGAGCAATATAAAGTTGCCCTAGTTAATGGTTGAGAAGAAAACTATGGAGTATATACAATCCATTTTTGTTGGATCTCTATCTGGTTTTCATTTCAATGAAAATAATGGATGTGTAAATGGAATTTTGAAATGTTACTGCTTTATGGAGGGAAATCACCCTTGGTGCTTGAACCCAGAACTAGTCAGTCAGTTCATCGATTTTAGAGGAGAGTTTGTATTCTCATTTTTACTAAAATAGAATAATTGCTTACTGCATTCTAGATGTCTATTTTTATACACACAGAATAATATAGGCTTCTCACTTCATCAAAGGAATGTGGTTGAGAGGCATCTAGGCTGTTTACAGTTTCTGGTTATTATGAATAATGCTGCTATGAATATAGTTGAGCAAGTGTCCTTGTGGAATGACTGAGCATTCCTTGGGTATATGCTCAAGAGTGATATAGCTGGGTCTTGAGGTAGATTGATTTCCAATTTTCTGAGAAACCACCATACTAATTTCCAGATTGGCTGTACAAGTTTGCGTTCTCATCTACAGTGGAGAAATGTTCCTCTTGCTCCGCATCCTCTACAACACAAACTGTTATCAGTGTTTTGATCATAGTCATTCTGACAGGTGTAAGGTAGTATCTCAGAGTTGTTTGGTTTGCATTTCCCTGATGACTAAGGATGTTGAGTTATTCCTTAAATGTCTTTTAGCCATTTGTGATTCTTCTGATGAGAATTCTCTGTTTAGCTCTGTAGCCCATTTTTAATTGAATTGTTTGGTATTTTGATGTCTAGTTTTTTGAATTCTTTATATATTTTGGAGATCAGCCATCTGTCAGATGTAGAGTTGGTGAAGATATTTTCCCATTCTGTAGGCTGTCATTTTATTGTACTGACTGTGTCCTCTGCCCAACAAAATCTTCCCAGTTTGAGGAAGTGCCATTTATTAATGGCTGCTCTCAGTGTCTGTGTTACTGGTGTTATATTTAGGAATTGGTCTCCTGTGCCATTGAATTCAAGACTATTTCCTAATTTCTATACACTCAAGTTGATTGTAACTGGATTCATGTTGAGGTCTTTGATCCACTTGGACTTGAGTTTTGTTCATGGCGACAGATACTGATCTATTTACAATCTTATACATGTTGACATCCAGTTATGCCAGTACATTTGTTGAAGACGCTTTTTTTCCCCCATGGTACAGTTTTGGCTTCTTTGTCAAAAAATCATGTTTTTATAGGTGTGCAGATTAATGTTGAAAAAAATCATGTGGTTTCCATGTTATGGATTAGAGGCAGTAAAGAGAGTGGGAACTGATTAGAGCATAATCAGTTATGCTTAAATTTCATAAATAAAAGAGATAAATCTTAATATTTAAATTGTGTGCTTCATGACAAAATCCACATTTTTTCCACTTTTCCCAGAATATTTTCATGCCATCATTATAAAATTAATTTGTACTACATAATAATAAGTATTCTAATGCTGTGCTCTCTAATTGTGATATCATGCTTTTCCTTTTACTTCTACTTTAGTAGATCTTCTTCTCAAATTTAACTGACTATGTTCTTCTCCTGAGTCCTCTAAAATGAGTCCAATTAGACATTTAAATTAAAGACAACCAAGAACAATGTCAATATCCTATAAGGTTTAGGGGTCTATGGTACTTAGATGGCATGTCCCTGTTGCTGAAGATACCATATACTTGAGCCATAGACCATGAAGAATCAAGCTGATGGTGAACTGGAAGTTTCATCCCTACTTGCTAGTTTTCATAGTGCTTGAAGTAATCATAAATTTTACCCAAGAGTCAATCCTGAGAGCTATAACAACAAACCTGTTGTAATAGGGTCATGAACATCATGGGAGTATCCAAACCATTTTATAATTGATTTGAAGACCAAGTTCATAAGATGGAACCTATGCCTGGCACCACTACCAGAGATAAGAATATGTGCCTAGAGAGTACATAGACGCTGGCGAAGCAAATAATAGTATTATTCTGATAAGTTTTTATAGTAACAATCTGCTTTCTATACTCTTATGTTCATAGAAAGAGATTAGTAGAACTCTCAACCTTAACCAGAAAAGCTTCATTTTGCACTCCATGGTAATTATCACATAGATTCACAATTATTCTAGGTTATGAGAATAAAAGATTCTGGAGGGTTCAGATTAAAATGGTGAATCTATATCACCCCCTTTCCTCAAAAGTCTCAGGGATCATCATGGAAGGAGAGGCAGAAAGAGTCTAAGAATCAGAGTTGGCAGATGATTCCAAGGAAACTGGTTTTGTTCAGACTCAACAGGGCACTTGCACATATGAATTTACTTGTTAGGACAGTATGTACAAAACCTGCAAAAAATCAAGCCAGACAAAATCCCAGCACAGTGAAGTATTGAGAGATGCTGGTAGCAAAAGGCCATGGGCGTATACAGCAGGTGATGACTAGTGTTCAAAATGTTAACCAATCAGAACCAAAGGTTCTGGTAGGGAATGAAGCCTTCACTCATGGTGTGTTTGACTTATTGCCTTTTGAATGAACTGGCTGTTTCTTGTAGAATTTTTTATGCAATTAAAGCTATGATATTTTCCCATTACCTTGCATCTTCATGTAATGTGTATATGTAATCTCATGATTCCGTGTCAATCTTACGGGCACATATATCTGTGGGTGGTCAGGAAGATGACATTTCATGTAGCTGTATATTGTTGATATATAGGGAATATACTAGGATATGCCTCATGGACAGATCCATTGTCCCACAAGACTGTAGACACTTAAACCTGCTTTGTTCCTTTCCCTCAGATAACAGAACATAATAATCTCTGATCAGTCTAACACAAACTGCATGCATCTAGCTCACTTGTACATCAGAGCATGTTCAAACTAGACTAAATACCTCTGTATGTAGATCATCAGTTTAAAAATATACAGCTATGACGAAGGTCAGATTTTTAGTGGTCTTACCAAGGATACTAACACAAAACACCCTAAGAAAACCCTGCAAATTATTTGCTTGCCAAGTATGCTGATAAAAGCCTATGTCTCAGCTTTTGTCGTCCTGGGCACTACACCCTCTCCCTCTGTCCTTAGACCTTGGAACCTTGGATTACCATGGTAACAACTGTGCAGTTTATGATCTAATCTGGAATGTGCTATGAACTTGAGGGTTTTGAAAAACTTTTCTCAGGATTGCACGGAGTCTCCTGTTATAAATGAAAGGATAGATAGACAAGAGAGGAGCTACGAATAAGAGCTGAAAAGAAGATGTAGAGAAACAGTAGCACAAAGAGAGAACAACAGAGAGATCAGAAGCTTACTTGAAACAATAAAATGGATGGACTGAAAGTGCACGATGTGCATACATTTATTCATACCCTCAGATAACTAGAGTTTTCTAGCTGTTTGTAGATTCTTCCTGGACACAGGGAGAAAGCTTTTGGGGCAGGATCCTAAAAGCTTTTGTTAGTGGAGGAGGTCTGGAAGTACAACTTCTGGCTCAATATCTATTGGCCAGAGATGACTTCTGGGAGACAAAGTGTCAGATTTCTTTGAGTGTTCAACCTTTAAGAGGCTAACAGTGTTTCCATGTGTGTCCCTGGATTAGGCACACACTAGATTCAGTAAGTAGACTCAGTGTTTGTTTTGAAGACATGAGATTTGGAGAGAATGCTGGTGGAGGGTATTAAAAGTAATATGGAAAGGAGATAATGGGAGTGCACTGGCCTAAAACTTATATACATGTTTGAAATACTGAAAGAAACATTTTAAGTAATAAATTTTATAAATCTTTCTTTAAACAAATTTGATTTGTGCTCAAGAAGTCAGTGAAACCTCTATTCAAGGAGACAGATAAACTTCACTAACTTTTTTTGAAATAGACCATAAAGTTTTTTTTGTTTTTTTTTTTTTTTTTTTTTTTGGTTTTTCGAGACAGGGTTTCTCTGTGTAGCTTTGCGCCTTTCCTGGAACTCACTTGGCAGCCCAGGCTGGCCTCGAACTCACAGAGATCCGCCTGGCTCTGCCTCCCGAGTGCTGGGATTAAAGGCGTGCGCCACCACCGCCCGACCTGACCATAAAGTTTTTAATGCCATTCGCAGGAGACTTATTCAGCCTTGAGAGATTATGAAAACTCAATGCCTCCTAACAACACTTTGCCTCTAGAGAGATAATAATAAGAAACTCAGAAGTGTCTTTGTTAATGAGCATCTGGAAAAGTTTCATGAATTATTTTGTCTCCCAAAGCCAACACTGTCATTGTCACTGCAGATGAAATGAAAATTGCAGTTCTGGAGGGAGGTGAGGTCACAGACCTCTCCTTCAGGTTTAAGCTGACTCTCTTGCAATTGCTTCTTAAGAGTCAGGATCAGCAATTACCCCACCATCCTGCAGATGATGAAACGTGGTGAGTACTTTGTATTTCAGGTGGAGTGGAAGATCCAGCAAAAGGGCAAGACCTGCATAAGTGCTCATGTCTGGTAATGGGATTCTGCAGTAGAACCAGGTCTGTGGAACAGAGGGAGAAGGCACAGGCCTAATTCATTAACTAAAGAGTGACTGAGAAATACAGAAGTGTTCCTAACCTTGTACCCCTCCTTTTTGGTTCTTACTGCAATGTAAGGTCCCCACCAAGAGTGACTGTTGGTGGAATAGGACATCTGCAAAGGTGCTGAAGGACAATTGTAATAAGTCAATGTGATAATTCTGCTTACCTTCCATGAGTGTTGATTAGCTTTGAAGTATTATTATTATGAGTGAACTTATATTGGTTTTGTTCCCATGGTGGACAATAAAATGTGACTATAAGAAGCACACAATCCTGGGAATATTCCAAATATGAATATGTTTCTAGAGTAAAAAAAGTATTGTTATGTGACACTTCATTTATCATCTGGTTATACAGGCAGTAGTGAATTTGTGTTGAATGGCCGGTGGTAAAATAATTGGTTTGAAAACTCTTTCTCTTGAACTTGGATAGGTAACATGGAATGGAAGGTAGAGTGTAACTATTGGGAAATGACAACCTGGACCATAATATTTCCAAGCTAATCAACACAGTATGGAGGGTGGGATGAATTTTCATATTGACTTATTACAATAGTACTTTATCACCGTCACAGATGGCCTGCATTATCCTGCTATACCCACAGTCACCCACATTGTGGAACTTAAATTACATTAAGAACCTCGGGGACTGGCACAAGGTTAGGAACACTTCAGTATTTTCAGTCACACCTAAGTTATGGAACTATTTTTTGTCTTCTCTTTCTGTTCCTTGAATCAGTTTTTAACCCCTTATTTCCATTTCCATATATCTCCCCTGAATTAGTCTTACTCTAATCTTAAGCAGAACTTTGATTGTTGTGTGGGTTAGCATAGGTAGGTATGTTCTCCAGAGATGCATGTATTTGAATGCTTGCACTATTGGAAGTGGCATGGTTGGAGTAGGGGTGGCCTTGTTGGAGGAAGAATGTCAGTGTGAAATTGAGCTTTGAGGTTTTCTAATCTCAAGCTATACCAATTGTGGGACTCAGTTCACTTTCCGTTGGCTCTGGCTTATGATGTAGAATTTTCAGATGCCTTTCTGGATCTATAACTGTTGGCACATTGCCGTATTTTCTGCAATGAAGATAATGGACTAATCCTCTTAAAGTGTAAGGCAGTCTCAATAAAATATTTTCTATGAGAATTGTCGTCAAGGGCTCTCTTAACAGCAATAGAAATCCTGACTAAAACAGAAAGGGCTATCAGTGATTGGGGTATTGTTCTGATATGGCCCACAATGTTTTTGTTATAGTAAAACAGACTTTGGGAATATGGACTAGAAAATCAGTTAAATGCTTTAAGTGAGGTATAATGGGCCATTCTAATAGGATTATGGAAGACAGTAGTGCTAAGTATGATCTGAAAAGTGGGGGCCTGACTCAAGAGGGCTCAGAGGGGAAGGATGTTAGTATTTGTCCTAGATATTGGTCTTGTGATATTTTGGTGAAGAATGTGGGTGCTCTTTGCCCTTGGCAGAAATGTTTGCATGAGGCTGAAATGAAGAATTTTTGGGTTAATTCCATTGGCAAATGAATTCTAAAAACAGCCTAGTATTGACTGTCTTCTATCTATTAGAGTTCAATCTTACTCAGATTTATAATGAAAAGGAGCAAGCTGAGCAGGGAAAATACAAAATGGGCAATTTGATGGTGAAAGTAGTATCAGGATATGGAATGGAGCTAAGTCCTGCGTTCAAGGAGATAAACAGATTAAGAAGGGGAATAATGGGAAAGATGACCTCAGGGCAAGATCCCACTCAGGTCAATTTCCAACTCTTACAACATAAATGAAAAAGCCCTAGAGCCAGGTGTGGTTGTGCCCACCATTAATCCAAGGATTCTAAAGGCAGGTGTCTGTGGATCTCTGAGTTTGTGGCCAGCATGGTCTACAGAGCATGTTTCATATTAGCCAAGCTAAGGCAATGAAGGAAACCATTAAAAAAAGAAAGCTGTTGAAGATGTAATTGAAAGATTTCTGACTTCAAGGCCAGCCTGTTATGCAGAGGAAGTTTAAGGACATCTAAGATTAGGAGTGAAGGAAATTTTGGAAAATAGAAAGCTGGTGAAGCTTCATTCAAACAAGGTGTATATTTTCCAGCCTCAGAAAGCAGCAGAATTTGGCAGCTAAGAACATGTGGCTCTGGCTTTAGAGTCAAGCATAGAAGACAGTGGATATGGACTGGAAAGCTGCTGAGGCCAATCATGTTAAATGTATGTGCTAGCCTTGGTGCCTGGAGAGAACATTGTCTAAAGCTGTCAAGGTGAATCCTGGATTTCTATGCAGACCCTATATGTTATAGATTCCAGAGGTGTGGTGTACCTGCCCAGCAGAGCTGCTAAGGGGCAGTGGAAACACCCTGGGACAGAGAGTGATTTGTACTCAATAATGTTGAAAGAAGTTGGAGATCTAAAAGCATTTTGATATGGAGATGAAGGATTTGATATTGGCCCATGAGGTTTTTGAATCTTGCTCAAATCCAATATCACATTATCCTCCCTATTCTCCACTGTTCCAGTGTATGTTAGAAGCATGTGATCTGTTTTTGATTTTAATTAAATAGGAGATTACAGTTAAGCAACTGCATGAATCTCAGTAGAGAATTTTAACTTCAGACTTTAAAACATTGTTGAGACTCTGATAGACTTTGAGGACTCTTGAAGTTGGACTGAGTGCATTTTGCATTATATCGTGGTTATAAGACAATGGGAGCCATGCAGTGTAGTGTAGTGGTTTGAATAAGTATGACACCCATAGTTTAATGTTTTGAATATTTGGCCTAAAGTGTGGCATTATTAGGAGGTGTGGCGTTGCCGGAGTAGGAGTGGCATAGATGGAGGTGTGTGTGATTGTGTGGGTTGATGTTTGAGGTCTGTCTCATATCCTCAGGCTATGCCCATTGTGGGAGTAATTTCACTTCCTGCTACTACAGATCAAGATGTAGAACTCTCTGCTGCATTTACAGCAGCATTTTTGCCTGCATGTTGCTATTGTTCACACCATGAGAATAGTGGACTAAGTCTCTGAAACTGTAAGCCAGTCCAAATCAAATATTTTACTTTGTAAGAAGTGCTCTCATCAAGATGTCTCTTCACAGCAATAGAAACCATAACAAAGGCACAAGTTATTCTTAGGACAGGAGTGATTGTCGTGTAGGTTTGTGTTTGTTCTACTTCAGCAGATGTAACCAGTTTTGCAGTGTTTGTAATTAGACTGAGGGGCATTGACAGACTAACAGTTCTTAGTTTATCTCAAACAAGTCAAAGCTTGGTATTTTCATGCTTTTTTCCTTCATTTTTTTGTTCATGATTTATATTTTAGTTTATTTTAATTAGCTTAGATGTAGTTAGTTTCTTTTAGTCTTTTCATATTTAGTGTTTGGTTTGAACAATTCTTTCTCTCCCCATTTCTCTGCTCCTATTCCAGCTTATCTGTTGCATGAACATCAATTTCTTTCTGTTCTCATATCAGGTCTGTTTCTTACCTTCTCCAGCCTCTTTCAAAGAGACTCTTTTTAACTCTCTTATGGGTTTTCTTCTAGTTTATTGGCTCAACATGCAATTATCCCCCTTAAACACATTTTTCTAATACCTATAAATAGTGAAATCACATTGGGACAGAATATGTGGTATTGATATTTCTGGGCCTGTCTTACTTCACTTAATGGAATACTTTCTATTTTCTGCTCTAGTTATTCCACAGAGTGTTCTACAGTGCCAATGCATTGAGTAGGGAAACTGCTAGTATTTTGTAGTTCTTAAAATCTCACCTCATTTACCCATTTTGTTTTAAGTCCTTCGGATCCCAAGACACATAGACATTTTGTTCCAGTTCTTGATTGTTCAGCTGTCTAACATTGCATGGCTGATGATTGTCGGGAGCACTGGTCATTTCCTGGGACTGCATTGTTCAGCCTGGTACTGATTCACAGCTGCTTCTACCTGGTTCTTCAAGGAGATCTCACCCTGATTAAGGACCCTTTAGATACTTTCTTCTACATGAATAGCATATGGTGTGCTGAGAATTAACTCTGACATTACTGAACTGATAGAATATCTGACCCACTGCCTTCTTTCTTAAGATTTCCACACTGAGACTAAGGATTGGTTCATGATTTTACAAAACACTGTTTCAATATAGACTCTAAAACTTCCTGCCTTATCTATCATTCATCAGATGTTGTCATCCTTTTCCATTTATGGTAGCATTTTTGCCTTACTCAAACTGTTGTGCATTATGTCAGATGTCATCATATCCGATATTCCAGTCTCTCTACCAGCACTGACATACATGTGCTGGCATGTATGTCTATGTGGTATGATTTCTTAAAGTCATTTCTTAACATGATGTTAAGTTTTCATTTAAAGCATTATTCTAATGTATATTGTGCTTTCAATAATTTTTTTCTCTTTGGCACTCAGCATGACAAATGTCCAAATTGTGAGTCTGAATTAAGTGGACTTGCTTACTATATGGAGAGAAAACATCTCACAGTGAAGCCTCACATTCATTTTACAGGGAACATTTAAAGGCAAACATACCAGGACAAGTATATTCTTGTTGGCCTTTTGCAGGGGCGAGTAGGTAGTAGAGCAAACAAGCAGTTTAAAAGAAGCTAAAACATGTAGTTATTTGGGGGCATTTCAACATAGGTTTGTAGAACATGGTTGGGTACATTTCCAAGAGACTTTTGCTGGAGGGAGTAGAAAAGGGAGAGTGAGTTTCCAATTAAACCAAAGATGGCTCTCCCTGAGTCAAGATGAAAGATCCATTGTCATGTCAGAAGAACATAACTATGTTCTGAGTGGTTTTATAAATCTCTCATTCCATATAATTTATTTTTAGTCAAAATATACATTATTCAATAATGTATTTATTTTTTCTAGACTTTATTGATGTTTTCTTTTATACTATGACTAGAAAATATCCATATATTCTGGAATTCTTGCAATATATTTTGTTCTATGGGCTATCACATTTCACTATCTCTCATGGGCCAATGTCACATCATTGTGAATGTTTCATTTTCTATAGAACTTGATGGTTCTCCTTCCAACTTATGTATGCTCTGAGGTATTGTGCAGTCTCACAGTATCATACATGGAAAGTCTTGTCAAATTTTAAGGATGAGATCTGTTTAAGTGGTCAGATTGGCCTTGAACACCAGAGCTTAAAAGACCTTTTGTTTCAGTCTCTCAGTAGTCCCATCAATTAAAGGCTTCTTCCTCCACTACAGACTGCAAATATTTGTCAGTATTTATTTGAGCAGAAGAATAGCAGTTCCATATTCATAAGGAAATGATGCCAAATCACAAAATGGACTTCTGGATTCTGGCATTCAGAATTATTTTCTTATCAGAAACTACAACTGGAATTCTGGGAAATGTCTCTCTAATATTCTACTATCTGGTCCTTTACTGCAGAAAATGCGTAATAAAGCCCACAGATTTGATTCTCATGTACCTATTGACAGCCAATGCCTGGATCATTGTTTCTGATGGAGTGCCCCAAACAATGGCAGCTTTTGGATTTAAGTATTTCTTGGATGATTTTGGATGTAAGCTCCTAATGTACCTTCAAGGAATTGGTAGGAGTGTGTCCATTGGCACCACCTGCCTCCTGAGTGTCTTTCAGGTCTTGACCATTATCCCTAGGAAATCCTGTTGGAAGGAACATAAATTCAGATTTGAAAAGAGCATTGGCTGCTACATTTTCCTCCTCTGGATGACATACATGTTCATAAATTTCATTCATTTTGCATACATATTTGTCAATAACTATAGAAAGAATGTTACCAGGAATTGGGATTTTGAATACTGCCGCATTGCAGGGAAGGGTGACATTGGTGGCTCACTCTATGCAGCTTTGGTGGTGTCACCGGAGGTCTTCTTTTCTGTGTTCATGACCTTGTCCAGTGGATCCATGATTGTCATTCTTTACAGACATAAGAAGAGGGTTCAACACATCCGTAGCACTCATGGTTCCATCAGAAACTCCCCTGAATCCAGAGTCATCCAGAACATTCTGATCCTGGTGTCTACCTTTCTGGCTTTTTATAGTCTTTCCTCCATCATAAGAGGCTACATTGCTCTTTTCTATAATCAAAATTGGTGGCTAATGTACTTCAAATCCCTCATTTCTCTCTTTTTTCCATGTTTTCTACCATTTTTTTTTCTATATCATTATTCTTTTGTATCCAAGCTTTGTTTGTTCCGGAAAAGGAATAAAAATCATTTAATCTCATTTTAACACTGGAAACAACATGTTTTGCTTGATATCTAGTTTTTCTCCTATGTCACACTTAAAATGTCAATGCAGAAAGTTATGTAGGTAATATGCTTTTTTTTGATTTCCTGAAATGAATATGTCATTTTGTCAGCTGGCTGAATGTGCAGCCTACATGAGCCAATCCTATTCTGTGAGGCCCATGGTAGTCTCAACTCGCAGCTGTGAGACTTCTGCATTTGCCACCTGATGTGTAGAGGAGCCAGCATAGTGCTCACAACAAACATGCCCTCCTTTTGGTTTCATTGTCTCAAGGAACCATGGCTGCTTTGAGATTTCACAGTCAGCCTGTTTACTTTAATCTATCTGCATGAATACTGAAATAGTGCCTGGCCATGAACTTGTGATCCCAGATCAACGACCCATCACATCTGCTCTAGCCGGCACCAATACCAGAAAAAATAGGATTAGTATCTTTTTCCTTGTACAAAAACCAATTCAAAATGACTGGGGGTCTTTCCTGTAACCCTGAATTTTGTATGAATTTTACCCTTCCTTTGCCTTTGCTCTGTCTTTACCTCCTACGGCATCAGTGTAATGCCCTTTTCACCTAAAGATTTTGGAAAAATTTAATATAGCAATGATACAAATCAATTTTTTGGTTTCTCAAATAAACTGAAATTGGAACTACTATTTGACCCAGGTATTCCACTCCTGGACACATACCAAGAGAACTCCATATCATACCCTAGAGACAACTGTACACCCATATTCATTGCTGCTCTATTTACTCTGACAAGGAAATGGGTCCATGTCCATGTGCATAAACAAATAAATTGATAATTAAATTTGTTGTCATGTCCAAAATAGTATATTATTTGACAATGTTGAAAGGTGAAATCAAATGGGTAGGAAAATTGATGGACTTACATGGGTAATATTCAGCCAGATCACACATCTCAAAATGAACATAAAAATCATGTTTTTCATCATTTGCAGATCTTATCCAATAATGTCTACAAGTATATATTCAAATGGGTATCAGTATAACATCAGTATAAGATTTAGAAAGGAGAGCTGGACAGGTAGTATTAGGTGATGACCTGATAAAAAGATCCAGGATTTATAAAAAGGATATAAACATAATTATTTTTCAATTTTCTACTTTGTAATTTTTTTCAATATTTCTGGTGCAAGAGTCATAAAATACAATTATCAGTGACAGTGTAAAACCATAAGCAATGATTAACGTCTTTTATGACTATTCTAGCTGTATCAAATTTCAGTGAAATGTACAGAATTTTTCCACAAGCAAATGTTGCTATCATTGGTTATTTCATTGTTGCCTTTTAACACATTTATTTGTGAATTTATTGCAATAAACTGGTGTTAGTTGAAAATGAAACAGTATCAAAATCTTTCCAAAGATGCAGGAATGGTTCCACATATAGCCATCAGTAAATGTAAGGCACAGATGGACTCAAAGTCAGCAATGACCTGATAATGATATTAAATGCCAGAAAAAAAATTTTGTTTTTCTTTTTGAACATATTATTGAAAATGGTTTGTACTCTCATATAATATATCCTTATTATAGATTTATTTCCCTCAGTATTTCCCAACTCCTTCCACCCTTCCATTCCATGCAGATCCACACCTTTCTGTCATTAGGAAAGAACAGGCTTCTAAGACACTACAACAAAGCATAAAAAATAAAATATAACCAGATAAAACCATCACATGGAATTTGGCCATGATAAACTAACAAAGGATACAGCCCAAGAGAAGGCACAAGAAACTTAGACCCATTCATTCACATAACATGAATTCTATAAAAAATATTTAAATGAAAGGTATAACATTTTTTTTCAGTCTCTGTGAATTCATATGAGATTTACTTATTTAATTTAGAGGACCTTTCACTCTTGGTGTCATCCATCCCTTCTGGCTTTTATGCCTTTCCAGTCTCCTCTTCCATGGATTCCCTAATCTCTCAACAGCAGGATCAAATTACACAGTCCACTTGCCAGACCGGATGTCAGAAATATTTTAAAAAATACCCTTCATTATAAATGCTATAGAGTGTCTAGGGATCAATAGATCATAACGTGACCTAAGAGAAACTTCATTCTATGAATCTACATGCAAGTGTTAGGACCAAAGAATCTTATATATAATAGCCACATGATTACTGACGACCTCCAGTTATGTTTAATCTTCAAAAGTGTACAATAGTTTTTGGGATAGTACTGTAATTAGGGAATGACCTGAAAAACAAGGCATTTTTCTTTTTTATCTATATTTATAAAAGGAACAGGTTTGGGGAAAGATAAAGTCATGTGGATGGAAAAATGAACACAATAAAATGAAGGGAACTGGGAAGGACAGAGCAACTGTGGACATGAGCTGAAAGATTTTCCAAAAACAATGACAAAGACTCTATGTGTCAAGAGTATATACTAGTGCCATAGAGGAGTTATAAATGCCCAAAACTTGAGCCACAATGCATTTGGAGTAGAATATGGAGGACATAGGGGATGATCTAAGATATTTGAGTTGGACTGAGGCAGAGAACAAGAGAATGGAAGACACAGATGATTGACAATGGTCTAAAGGTTATGAAGGTCACTACAAAGTAGTTTAAACTAATGAAAACACCTACTACCCCAATGAGTTTTTAGGGTGGAAAAGGGATGCCATAGAGACTAGTGACATATGCTGCTATGTAGTGAATTTCTAAAAGTCACTATGGTAGAAAGATGATGGAGCTAGACATTGCTATCTCAATGGCACCACAAAGCATCTATTCTTTTTCTGACACAATATATGTCTATAGTACAAACCACCCATCATTTCTGAGAAGGTATATGACACTAATATTGTATTATCTGTATCCATGCCCTATGAATGCCCAGTTTGAGACAGGCTAATAGCTATCAACAAGTTCAGATGTCTTCTAGATGCTGAGATGGTGGATGTAGAGCTATGTGATGAAATGATTGTGCCTGTCTTTGGAAGGGTACATGCATGATGAGACTCACTGTTTGTGTAATTATTATGCTATAATAAAGAAGATCTAACATCATAGGGGTCCATGCTATGCTGAAATCTCCCCATCTGGGAAACAGTGACTGACAGTCCAGATGGAAAGAAGCGGTCAAACTATTGCTGTGATTTGTCCACTTTACCAAAAGCGTTTATGAGATTCAATAGAACCCAAATGAGAACACACATCCCATTCTTCATATAAATAAAAAAACAAACCGTAAAATTCATGTGCAACACAACAGACCTAGATAGAAAAAAATCCTGAACCAAAAAACAATACTAGTGGAATTGCTATTACAGATCTTAAGAAATATTACAGAGACAATAAAAAAATGTTGTTGACATAAACACACACATGTAGAACAATGGGACAAATTTGAAACCCAACATAAGGACACATAATGAAGCCAGTTAGTATTAAAGAGTGTGCCAAAAGTAATAGGTGGAGGGAAGAAAACATCTACAACAAATGATTTTGGAAAATTGAATTTCTACATTGGAAGAATGAAATGTACCTGTCACTTCACTCAAAACCTAACTCCAAAAGGAACAAAGGCTTCAATGTGAAACTTAAAGACAGAAACTGCTAGGAGAAAATATAGGCAGGATCCTGCATGGCATAAGTGTAGGAAATGATTTTCCTTTTTTCATTTAATAAAATTTTTCATTCATTTTACATGTCAAACACAGATCCCCCTCTCATCCCTCCTCCCACTCATCCCCAGCTTCCTCCCCCGAACCACTCCACAGACCCTACTCCAAAAGGTTAAGGCCTCCCAAGGGGAGTCAGCAAAGCCTGGTACATTCACTTGAGGCAGGACCAAGGCCCTCCCCACTGCATCAAGACTGATCCAGGCATCTGAATCATCGCTAATGTGCTCCAAAAAGCCAGCTCATGCAATGGGGAAAGATCCTGATCCTACTGCCAGGGCACCCTCAGACAGACCAAGCTACACACCTGTCTCCTGTATGCAGAGGACCTAGACCAGTCCCATGCATGTACCACAGCTATTGGTCTTAAGATCATGAGTTCCTACCAGCTTGGTTCAGTTGTTTCTAGAATCCTCATCATGAACTTGACCCCCATTATATATTATACACATAACCCCAATATACAAATTATATATATAAATATAAATAGATATATAAGCAATATATATGTATATATATGTTGCTTTTATATATATATATATATATATGTGTGTGTGTGTGTGTGTGTGTGTGTGTGTGTGTTGCTTATATAAACCCTCTTCCCTGTCTTTGATTGGACCACCAAGGCTCAGCCTCTTGGTTGCCTGTAGTTCTCTGCATCTGTCTCCATCAGTTACTGGATGAAGGCTCTATGACAGGGTATTCACCAGTCTGATTAGCAGTATAGGCCGTTCAGGCAAACTTTTTTGTTGCTAGCTGTCTGATCTGGGTTCATCATGGTGGATTCTTGGGAATTTCTCTAGCACCAGGTTTTTCCCTTACCCCATTATGTTTCCCTCTATCTATCAAGACATCTCTTTCATTGCTCTCCCACACCATCACACCCCCATCTTGACTATCCCATTCACTCATGTTCTCATCACACCTCCCCTCCACTCTATTGCTTGCCTCATCCCCAGGTTACTCATGGAGATCTCCTCTGTTGCCCATTTCCAAGGTGATTGATATGTCCCTCTTAGGGTCCTATTGTTTCCTAGCTACTCTGGATCTGTTGGTTGTTGTCTGATAATCCTATGCTTTTATTTAGTATCCACTTACGAGTGAGTACATACCATGTTTGTCTTTCTGAGTCTGAGTCTCTTCAATAAGGATAATATTTTCTAGTTCCATCCATTTACCTGCAAACTTCATGATGTCATTATTTTTTACTTCTGAGTAATACTCCATTGTGTATAAGTACCACATTTCCTTTATCCATTCTTCGCTTGAGGAGCATTACAAATAATGATGCTATGTACATAGTTGAGCAAGTGACCTTGTGGTAGGATTGAGTATTCCTTGGGTATATGCCAAAGAGTGGTATCAATGAGTGTTGAGGTAGATTGATTCTCAATTTTCTTAGAAACTGCCATACTGATTTCCTAAATGGCTCTATGAGTTTGCACTCCCATCGATATTGGAGGAGTGTTCCCCTTGCTCCATATTCTCTCTAATATTAACTGTCATCAGTGATTTTGATCTCAGCCATTCTGACAGGTGTAAAATGGTATCTCAGTGGCATTTTGATTTGCAGTTTCCTGATGACTAAGGATGTTGAACAATTCCTTAATTGTCTTTTGCTCATTTGAGATTCTTCTATTGAGAATTCTCTGTTTAGCTCCGTATCTCATTTTTTCATTGAATTGTTTGGTATTTTCATGTCTAGTTTCTAGAGTTCTTTATATATTTTGGAGATGAGTCCTCTGTCAGTTATGGGGTTAGTGAAGATCTTTTCCCATTCTGTATGCTGTCATTTTGTCTTTTGCATTACAGAAGCTTCTCAGTTTCAGGAGGTCACATTCATTAATTGTTGTTCTCAGTATCTGTGCTACTGGTGTTATATTTGGGAAGTGGTCTCCTGTGCCAATGTATTCGAGGCTAATTTGAACTTTCTTTTGTATCAGGTACGATGTAGCCTGATTTATGTTGAGGTCTGTAATTGACTTTGACTTAAGTTTTGTGCATGGCAATAGATATGCATCTATTTGCAATTTTCTATACATGTACATACAGTTATGCTAGCACCATTTGTTTAAGATGCTTGCTTTTTTCCATTGTACAGTTTTGTCTTCTATGTCAAAAATCCATTCATAATTATGTGAGTTAATGTCAGGTTCTTCAATTTGATTCCACTTGCCCTCATGTCAGATTTTATGTCAACACCAAGCCCTTTTTATTAGTATTTCTCTATACTAGAGCTTGAATTCAGGGATAGTGATGCCTCCAGAAGTTTTATTTTTTTATTTTTATTTTATTTTAAAGGATTGTTTTACCTATCCGAGTTTTTTCTTTTATATGTGAAGGTGGCCTTCTACTTGGGGCATAAATGTTCAGAGTTGATGAATTTTTGATTCATCATCTTGATATTTTTTCATGTGATGAATATGTAATGTCCTTCTTGATTTATTTTGATTAATTTTATTTTGAAGTCCATTTTGTTCAGTATTAGGATAGCTACACCAGCCTGCTTTTTAAATCCATTTGATTGGAATATCTAGAAAGCATTTTCTTTTTAGGACTCCCATTTGTTCAGGAATTAAGGAAAACAATATATTTTTCTTATTAATTATAATTGTTTCAGATAATTTTATATATATATATATATATATATATATATATATATATATATATATATATATCCAAGAAAGTCTTTATTTCCTGTCTTTCACACCTTATATCCCTTTCTCTGGCAAGCATTAAAGTTGTGTATGCTTCCCAAGTACTGGGATTAAAGGTGTGTGCCATTACTGCCTGGCTCTGTTTCTCTCCTAGACTGAATCTATATCATATATTCCAGGGTGACTTTGAACTCACAGAGGTTCATAAGTATCTCTGCCTGGTGAGTGCTAGGATAAAAGGTGTGTGCCACCACTGTCTGTCATCCATGTTTAATCTAGTGGCTTGTTCTGTTCTCTAATCTTCAGACACACTTTATTAGGGTAAAATATATCACCACAGACATGTGCACAGGTATGGAGAGCCATGTTGATAGAGGGTTGCCCTGAGGGCTTAATGTGTATAGAGTCAACACAGCTTCTTCTCTACAACCAGGAATATGCTTGGCAGAGTTAGTAGTGAACTTGGGCCAGAAGTTAGAGCAGCTATAGCTACAAATCCTGAGAAAACAACTCTTAGCACCCTAAGGGGCAATGGTAATCATTGCAAGACCACTGTGTGCTTGATCTCTGATGTCCTTGAGATATCCCATGTCTCCATGTGCAACATTGCTTAATTCAGCATCCCATTGACTTTGTCTTATTGTATAGCAGTGTCTCCTTCTTTATCTTACTTCCATTGTCTTCATTACTCCTTCCAGGAAAACTACAGATAAGATGTACTTCTTAATAAACTTGTTTGACATGAGACATATCTTTTGTAAAGCCATCTAGTCTCAAACATTATATTTCTTGTCCTCCTATCACCTTATCTTCTGACCCCCTGTTCCCTTCTCCCAAGACTCTGACACTGATGAATGACTTACTTGTCCAGGTCCCAAGGGAATACACAGGAGAACTTACACATACCCAGAAGCATATGCACCATTTTTAAAATATTATATGCAATTTTCATATCATTATCCAAGGTGTTTTTTTAATGCTTTTTAAAAAATGTCTTGGAAACTTCATTCAGTTATATAATGAAATATGAACCTTTATATATCCTCTATTCACTCTCTCTGATCCTTCTTGTATCCCTTTTTATATCAACCATCTCTAAAATCCTATCATTCTTTTTGACAGCGTATAACACCATTTAGTGCTTCCTAAACAAGCATGAGTGTAGGATCATCCACTAAGTATAGGAAACCTACCAGTGACTATAAACTCCAAAGATAATGATTTCACTTATCCAGTAGCTGTCAACTGCCAATAGCTCATCAGTGAGGCATTGGTCCTGAAGAACTTGTGCTCCACAAATGCATAAAATTAAAACTAGTATTATAACTAAAGACCTCTGTATGTAAATCATAAGTTTAAAACTTTACAGTTATGGCCAAAGTAAGAGTTGCAGTTGTCTTACCAAAGATATTAACACAAAGCACCCATAGAAAACTCTGCAATTTCTTCATTTGCCAAGTATCCTGAAAAATGGCTATGTCTTGGGGAATTTGTCACTCTGAGCATTGCACCCCCTCCATCTGATTTCAGACCTTGGATCCTTGGTTTACCATGGTAAAGGCTATGCTCTTTATCATCTATTCTAGGAATGTGCAGGGAACTTGAGAGTTTTGAAACTTTTCTCATCATTGCAAGGAGTCTTCTGTTAGAAATAGGTGGATAGTCATACAAGAGAGGAGCTAAGAATGAGAGCTGAAAAGAAGAGGTAGAGAAGCAGTAGAACACAGAGAGATGAGCAGAGAGATCAGAAGCTTACTTAAAACAATAAAATCAGCCGGGCGGTGGTGGCGCACGCCTTTAATCCCAGCACTCGGGAGGCAGAGCCAGGCGGATCTCTGTGAGTTCGAGGCCAGCCTGGGCTACCAAGTGAGTCCCAGGAAAGGCGCAAAGCTACACAGAGAAACCCTGTCTCGAAAAACCAAAAAAAAAAAAAAAAAAAAAAAAAAAAAAAAAAAAAAAAAAAAAAAAACAATAAAATCAATGGACTGAAAGAGAATGGTGTTGCATAGATTTATTCATAACCTCGGATAAGTAGAGTTTTCTAGCTGGTTGTAGATTCTTCCTTGCACACTGGTTGAAAGCTTTGGGTGCAGGACCTTAAATGTTTTATTAGTGAAGGGTGTCAGGAAGTCCCACTTATGGCTGAATAATATCTATTGGCCACAGATGACTTCTGGGAAACAAAGTGTTAGATATCTTTGAGTATTCAACCTTTAATAGGCTAACAGTGTTTCCATATGTGTCCCTGAATTAGGCACATACTAGATTCAGTAAGTAGACTCAGTGTTTGTTTTGAAGACATGAGATTTGGAGAGAATGTTGGTGGAGGGTATGAAAAGTAAACTGAAAAGGAGACAAAGGGAGTGCACTGACCTAAGATGCATACACATCTATGAAATAATCAAAGACACATTTGAAGTAATAAATTATATAAATCTTTTTTAAACTAATTTGATTTGTGATCAAGAAGTCAGTGATACCTGTATTCACTGAGATAGAGAAACTTCACTAACTTTCTTGTGAAATAGACCTCAAAGTTTCTAATGCCATCCACAGGGGACTTAGACTTGAGGAATCATGAAAACTCAATGCCTCCTAACCACATTTTGCTCTGTGGAGATATTCACCAGAACCTCTTAATTATCTTTGTTAATGAGCAATTGGAAAAGTTTTGTGAGTTATTTTGTTTTCCAAAGTCAACATTGTAATTGTCACTGCAGATGAAATGAAAATTGCAGTTTTGGAGAGAGATGAGGTCACAGACTTCTATCTCAGGTTTGACATGACTCTCTTACAAGTGCTTCTTAATCCTCAGTATCTCTCCTATGACCCTACCTTCCTGCAAATGATGAAGCCTGGTGAGTACTTTGTATTTCAGGTTGGGTAGAATATCCATCCAAAGGGCGAAGTCTGCATAAGTGCTTATGTCTGGTAATGGGAATCTGTGGTAGAACCAGGTCTGTTGAACAGAGAGAGAAAGCACAGGTATAAATCATTAACTAAAGAGGGACTGAGAAATATACACATGTTTTTAACATTGTTTCCTCCCTGTTGGTTCTTACTACTATGTAAGGTCCCCACTAAAGATAACTGTGGGTAGAGTAGGATAATGCAGGCCAACTGTGAAGGTACTGAAGGACAATTGTAATAAGTCAATGTGATAATTCGGCCTATCTTCCATGAGTGTTGATTATTTTTGAGGTATTATTATTATGAGTGAACTTATTATGATTTTTTTCTAATAGTGGACAATATAGTGTGACAATTAGAAGCACACAACCATGGGAAGGTCCCAGATGTGAATGTTTGTGGAGTTAAAATATATTCTTATGTGACACTACATTTTCCATCTGGTTATACAGGCAGTGGTAACTTTGTGTTGAATGGCCAGTGGTAAAATAACTGGTGTGAAAGCTCTTTCCCTTGATCTTCGAAAGGTAACATGGAATGGAAGGTAGAGTATAACTATTGGGCAATGACAACCTGGACCATAATAATTCCAAGCTAATCAACACAATATGGAGGGTAGGATGAATTTTTCTATTGACTTATTACAATAGTCCTTAAGCACCCTCACAGATGGCCTGCGTTATCCTGGGGTATCCACAGTCACTGAGTGGGGGACATATATTACAGTAAAATTACAGGGACTGCAAAAAGTTAGGTATACGTCCATATTTCTCAGTCACTGCTAAGTTATGGTGTTATTCTTGTGTCATCTCTCTCTGTTTCACACATCAGTTTTTACCCATTATTTCCAATTCCAGTTATCTCCCTTGTATTAGACTTACTTTAATGTTAAGCAGAATGTGACGCCATGCCTTTTGTTACTGTTTATTGTTATTGACTTTAGAACATGGGGCTTTGTGCTTTGCAAGCCTGGGCTCTACCACTCAGCTACTTTTGTCAACACTCGTCCTATATACCACTGGAGAATATTTAAGGAATCTCTTTATTCTGATTATTCTTTATAACCTAACATACACTATCTGAATTTTAAATCAACATGAACTTCATTATACTATATAAATCAGTATAATAATAATAAAATATTCCTGTTATTGAGGTGCCTAACTTTTTTTTTTTTGTTTGTTTGTTTTTTTTGTTTTTTCGAGACAGGGTTTCTCTGTGTAGCTTTGCGCCTTTCCTGGGACTCACTTTGGAGACCAGGCTGGCCTCGAACTCACAGAGATCCGCCTGCCTCTGCCTCCCGAGTGCTGGGATTAAAGGCGTGCGCCACCACCGCCCGGCTTTTATCTCATCATTTTTAAAGCATGGGTAGGAAGGTCTCTGTGAGTTTGAGAGCAACATGATCTACATAGTTAGTTCCAGGATAGGCAGAGGTACATAGTGGCACCCTGACTTGAAAATAAAAAGAAGAAGTTATTAGCAAATAAGTGCAGAATTTTCAGTCATTTGCTTAATCATTCAGTTTTATTCTCATGCTGTTATTTGTTATTCACATGTTAGTATTTTATATTGCATTTTACAGAGTAATAGTGTTAGTAATTCCTCATTAGTTCCCACTGTAGCTTTTATATGTGTAATGATAACAGTGCATATTTAGGGTAGAATCATAAACTCGTTGTGAAATTAAACTGAGAGATGGGGCAATATTCTATTATGTCAAATCAAACTTAGAACACTGAGCCCTGCTGGCAGGGCAGCTCTTTTGGTGGTGGCTGGGCTGATTCACAGGGCCACAGAGAAAGTCTCCTGTGCCAGCATCCCTGGTGCTGGAGCAGCCTGACTCTGGCCCAGAAACTTTCTGCTAACCTCCCTGCCCCAAACCCTTCCCTACCAAGCGCCCTGCCTGTCTCTGTCCCTACACTCTGCCCATTAGACACAGATCTCCTCCCTGAGAGGTTCCTCCATAGCAGCAGAGTGCTGCCTTGGCTGCAGATGGAGGAAGCTGTCTGAAGGCCTAGATAGCTGCACTCAGCATGATGCTGATGCAGCTCCTGGACCTTCCCTACAGGATTTCTGGGGCATCAGCAGAATTCGCACTCTGCAATATAGTTCCTGAAGGCTCTCTGGGCACTTACAGGGTCCGGACCATGCTCTGCAGCTTCCTGGTTATGCACAATTCCTCAAAGAAGATTAGCTGGCCACTGGAACCTGTGAGAACCCTAGACATGGAGAGCAGCCCGCCCCAGAAGAAGATCACCTAGCAGAGAGCAAGCTGTGCATGCAGAAAGGGCCAGATTGCAGGCACCATGGGAGGTTCATCTGCTTGTGTGGACAAGACCTGACAGGCCAAGCCCAATATTGCCTGTGCAGCATCAGTCAAGGCCTCTCAGAAGCTAAAAGTGCTATGTTCTAAGATGGGCATAGTCTGTCTTCCAGAACATTTACTGGCAGCATGAATCTGTTGAGAATGCTGTTCTCATGAAAGAACTTCCATGGCTCACCATAAGGGGTGGGGTTTAGATTTCAGTGTGAACACTGGGGGACACAATCAAGATTTGGCATTTTGCAATTATGCAAACTGTTAATGCACTTGTGCAGCTTCAGGCAGGTCCCCTGGTGTCTCTGATTTGTGGGCAGAGAAGAAGCAGAAAGCTGTGGTGTGAAGCCTTCCTGCAGCCTGGCCCCTCCTTTGTGGCTTGGCATCATTGTCTCCCTGCAGCCAAGATCTGCACTGAGGATCTGCAGCTGACTCTGCTAACATGGGAGAACCACAGGTGAAAGTTTCAGCTTTGCACTTTGACAGGTACACACAGCCAGTATTATTATGTATATGTATCACCTGTAATTGAGCTACCCAAACAGTGGTAGGCTTCTGACCATGCTAGGAAGACGAGAGCAGACCACATCCAAATTTAGCAGAAGAAAGAAGCAGTAAAAGTATGGATGAAAGTAGGGAACTACCAAAAAAAAAAAAAAAAGAAGAAAAAAATGCTTTAAAAGCCGGGCGGTGGTGGCGCACGCCTTTAATCCCAGCACTCGGGAGGCAGAGCCAGGCGGATCTCTGTGAGTTCGAGGCCAGCCTGGACTACCAAGTGAGTCCCAGGAAAGGCGCAAAGCTACACAGAGAAACCCTGTCTCGAAAAACCAAAAAAAAAAAAAAAAAAAAAAAAGAAGAAAGTAGGGAACTAGACAAAGAGTGAAGTTGGCTAACTTGGAGTTGGTAAATAATAGAAACCAGGGATGGGGCAGGAGAGGAAAGGCAGAAGGCTCAAACCATCACATCAGGAACAGGGGCAGGTGTGTCCAACTTAGAGACATCGAGAGGGTTAAAGAGAACATTGCAGACAACTGTCTGAAGATGTCTGAAAAGGACACTGACATCCACAGGAAGACATAAATAACCAATCTGAGGTGAAGAATGACAAGAAGAATGAGAGAACTGATGAGCTCAAAGCCTCCTAATGAGAAAGTCCCAGTATGCCAGGCAACAGTGGCACATGCCTTTAATCACAGCACTTGGGAGGTGGAGGCAGGAGGATCTCTGTGAGTTTGAGGCTAGGCTGGGTTACAGAGTGAGTTCAAGAAAAGGCTCCAAAGGTACACAGGGAAACCTTGTCTCAAAAAACAAACAGACAGACAGACAGACAAAAAAAGTCCCAGGCCATGATATTTCTAGTGAAACAAAAAACCTTCAGAGAATTGGAACCAATTGTCTTCAAAGTCTTGGGAACATGGACATGTTGAAACCAATTGTATAACTTGCTCTGAGTCAGTCAAAGTTCTTTAAAAGAGCAGAACCAATGAAAGAAAAACAGTATTTTTCAGATTTGGCATACACACTGTGGTCTGGGTAGTCCAAACATAGACATCTTCACATTGAAGAGGCTAAGAACCCTCTAAGTGATCAGTCCACAAGGCTGAATGCCTCAGCAGTCCCATTGGGATGCTGGAGGCCTGGAGGATTCTGGAGACCCACTGTTCTTCAGTCCACATTGGAAGGCCAAGGAGCTGTTCTGGTGTCATCAAAAGGTTCAGAAGTCAGGCTGGTAGCAGTCGCAGCAACAACAGAGCAGCTATCAGCAAGAAGGCCAAAAAACAAATCTTTTCTTACACTTCCTTCTATCTGAGTCACCAATGAAAGGTTCCTCCACATTCAGGCTGAAGCTTCCCATTCCAATTAACATAATCAAAAGACTGATCACAGACATGCCCAGAGGCTAACCTAACCTTGACAGTCTCTCCAGGATATACCCAGAAGCTGACAGTATTAACCACCACATTCTGTGAAGCTGGTATTATTCTGACAGTAGAAGAAGCAGCAGACATTTGAAGAAAAACTGTAGGCCTTGGACACCTAAACACAAAAGCTATTCATGCTGTAAGAAACCACATTTGGTTGGAAGGACCAGGTACCATATCCCTGTGGAACTCCTCTCAGGAATGCAAGTTTGGCTCAACACATGGCAATTAGAAAACTAATCTTATATTTCCCCTGGGAAGAGTGACTCAGGACTTGCAATTGACTTTAGAGAACATAACTTATGAATAATAGAATAACACCATTAGAGATGAGAGAGAGACAAATGACCTAAGCCATAGTCCAGTGCAATAAGTTAGAAGGCACTTTTAGTTTGTTACCCACAGATCCACAGATTCATTGACAATAGTCTCTGGATTTTTTTATAGGTTCATGTCCACATGCAGGGCAGGAAGCCCATTTTTCTGAGAATATGTCCTTAAAAGAAGTCATTAGCCTTCTGAAAGATCAGCAATCAGCAAGAACTTCAACACAAGAGAATGCAATGACAGCTTTGCCAATCTCCCAGACATGTTATTGGCAAGAGTTGAGTGTCAGGAAGCAGCATAGAGGAGGAGTATTGTGTAGGGAATCCTTCTTGGGCACAGTTTCATGCACTGTCTTATTTCTACAGGACAGGAAAACAGTGAAGATATCCCAAGCAATCCCTGGAACACTAGTGAAGTAAATGATAGTGTTAGTAGTCCTGGAAATGAGATGGACTCCCTTTCCATTATCCAAAAAGGTCACTTTCCTGAGCCTAAAGACAGAAGTGTTTCTGATGGAAACCCTCAGAATTCCAGAAGATCAAGTCAAGTCAACTGCAGTTACCAGGAAGAATCTCAGAAGGCAACTTCTTCTGAAGATAGATGTCCCTATGGAGGTACAACCAGAGATTGTCTCCAGGCCAGAGCAGACTGAAGACTGCTGGGGTCATGATGCAAGCTCCACATGTGTGGGTCATAAAGAGAAAAGCCATAGAGACCCAAAGACATATAAATGTGAGGAATGTCAAAGAACCTTCAAATATCCCTGTAATCGTGCAGTCCACCAGAAAGTACACAAAAAGAAGAGATCATTTTTCCATGCTGAGTGTGGTAAAGGTTTGTGTAGGCACTCAGACCTGAGAGTACATTAGCTCATACACATGGAAAATAAGCCTTTCCAATGTAGTACATGTGGAAAGTCTTTCAGCAATCAAACAAATCTGAAGGCTCATGAGAGGATTCACACAGGAGAGAAGCCCAACACCTGCTCCCTGTGTAACCATAGCCTCCACCAGTCAGCCACATAACACCTTCACCTGAGGAATTGCCACAAGTCAGACTGAACTGTGTCCCTCCTCTCCAGAGGTTAGCAGGGCTCCAGCTCAGTGTCTCATGTGCACATGAAGAAGCATGTAGTTTCAAGACAGCAAATAGCGATTGAAGTTGTGACATGTAACTTCTGGATTGTTCCATCTACCTGTTGTCACGTTCCAGTGCCATGTGTGTAAAGAAGATGAGTCTGTTTTCTGCTCAGTAACATTTTTCTAATGACTTAAGTTAGCTTGCAATTTGTTACTGATATATATATATATATATATATATATATATATATAAAATAAAAAGATGGAACTGTAATACAATTGGCTCTTTTTTTATTAAAGAAATTTTCTACTCATACTAGATACCACTCACAGACCCCACCTCCTCCCTCCTCCCATCCCCCAGTCCTCCCCACCAAGACACCCCCCATCCCCACATCCTCCAAATCAAGGTCTCCCATGGGGAACAGTAGAGACAGGCACACAGAGCCTAGGCAGTTCCAAGCCACTCCCAGCTGCACCAAAGCTACACAAGATGAGACACAGCAGGCACCGGGCTCCCAAAAGCCTGCCCATGCACCAGGGATGGATCCCAATCCCCCCAGCCCGATTGTACCCCAAAAAGTTCAGGCTAAACAACTGTCTCCCTTAACCAGAGGGCCTAGTCCAGTCCCATGGGGGTTCCACAGCCACTAGTCCACAGTTTATGGGTCTCCACCAGTGTGGCTGGTCATTTCTGCATGTCTTCCCATCAGAGATAGGGGCTGGGGATATAACTCAGTGGTGGAGCACTTGCTTAGCAAGCATGAGGCCCTGGGTTAGGTTCTCAGCTCTGAAGAAAAAAAAAAGGTATGGAATCTGAAGCCAGTTCCCTAAATAAAATTGTCTCTTACATATATTTTGTGTGGAGTGTTTGTGATTTTGTATTTGTCTGGTTTTTTGCCTCAGTTACCCAGGATGAGAGTCCAACAGAGGACTTAGTTTTCATTTCTTTATTTTTGTCTTGTTTGAACAGGGTCCTTCTTATCAGGAGCTTTGTACCCCAGTATATCTGGTACTACAGATTGTAAACATTCTCTGGTCTCCTGCTCTCCATGTGAAAGGGGTTCAAGTCAGCACCCTGCCATTCCTTCTAATTTTTTTCTACACTGTGAAGATTTCAGACTTATGTCTTAGGCTTGCATGGCAAGTGCATCACTCTTTCAGACATTTCCTCTGACTTTTTCTACCAGGCAATCACAATGGTTCAGAGGAGACTGCCATACTTATTCCAATGTTGTAACACCATACTTTTCATAGCTCTATCTACATGACACCTAGAATATAGGGAGTAGAGTTGGTTATATGGAAGCTGGCCAGACAGGAGGATAAATAGATTACAAAATGCAGAGATTTTTCCATGAATAAACTCTAAAAACTGTAGCCAAGAAAGGAAAAGGGAATAATAGCTATATTGAGAAACTGGAACTCTGTACATAGTTGAACCCAGCCTGCATAGAGTCACTGAGTTGATGATACCTTTATGTGGTTGATTTCATTGAGGAAGCTGAGCTGAGTTCCAGTGTCATGTAGAAATGTTGAGGATGAATTATGACTTTCTCCTGATGTTCCTGGTTCAGCCTTAGAGTAGGAAACCAGGAGGTTTCAATTGTTAAAATCCAGAATTTATTCAGTTGACATAAATTCCAACAGAATTTATGCATTTCCACATTGAAGTTATTATTGTTGGGGCCCTTGTGACTGATTTCTCACCCAGCATTTTCCTTCAAACCCTCTCCTTATGGTGGTGTGTTCTCTAGTCTTTCTTTCCTTGTGAGACTTTGTAAGTTGGGTGATTTAGGCTTCAAGATTTCAAAAGTAAAGTTACATAGATTATGGTTTGGGGGATATTTCAGTCTTTATAATCTTTCAAGATTCTATCTTTTTGGTGATTACAGATTTTGGATAAGGATCATAATGTTCCTTATGTTTCCAAATAAAACATAGCCTAAAGACGGTGGTTAAGTCCTGTACATCTGAACACCAGAGGACAGAACTCAGCTGATAGCAATGAGATATCCTGATGGCATGAAGCACTCCCACCATCTTTGCACCTGGGAAGTGTGAGCCGGGGGATCAGACGTTGAACCATTCTCTGCTACAAAGTGTGTTCAAGGCCACCTTGGCCTACCCAGAGGAAATCAATAAATCCCTTAATGAATGACAAGAAAGCCAAGGGAAGAAAAACAAACATTTCAATGAAATCCCTAAGACAGCTCAAAAAGAAGCAATAAAGCAAATAGAAACTGTGGGATTTCGGGAAATGTAAAATCTAGGTAAGCAGATGGGAACTACAGATGCAAACATCACCAACAGAAAACAGAGATGGAAGAATCTCTCTTTTTATTTTCAGACAGAGTTTCTCTGTCTAGTTTTGATGCCTGTCCTGGATCTTGCTGTGTAGACCCAACTTGCCTCAAACTCACAAAGATCCACCTGTATTAGAGTGCTGAGATTAGAGTCATGTGCCACCACTGCCTGGCCTGGAAGAGAGAATCTTATGCAATGAAGACACTATAGAAGAAATAGATACTTCATAATTTGTGAAAGAAAATGTTAAATCTCACATATTCCTGACATAAAACATCCAGGAAATCAGGGAGTGTATGGAAACAACAAGCTTGTTTGTTTTTCTGTTTAGTGCTGTTTTGAGAGACATTCTGTTTCTGTAGCCCTGGACTAATCACTCTGTAGACCTGGGTGACCTCGGCTTAGATATTCACCTGCCTGTGTTTACTTAGTGCTGGGATTAAAGGTGTGTGTTGGGATTAGAGGCCACTGACTTCTTCCAAACATTCTAATTGTTAGGATGAATTGTATCGCCTGCAATTTTCAAGAAGGAGGTAAACAGTGACACACAGTGGCATGTTTATTATTCTCATGAAAACAAATATTTTCATTGGAATATTTCTTCTGACTAACATGGTGTTAATTTACTAAAATCCAGAATATCATCAACAGGAATAAATATTAATGCAGAAAAAATGAAATTTTTATACTGAAGATTCAATCATTGTTGCACCTTTTGGCTAATCCATATGCAGAATTTGGAATTCTTTCCCTAGCACACGACAATTTTTATTCTCCCAGGAGAACTGCAGCTTGAGGTTTAATATTCAAAAATTTTGGTGTTATAGTTTAGAAGACTTTAGACTTTATAAATTTTAGTCACTGAGCATCCAGCTTGTCTTGGAAGATGGCAATTTGAATTTTGCCTTTTGTGTGGATATTAAGCACATTTTGCTAAAAGATCAAAATCTTAGATAATAAGACCCCAACCATGAATTTCAGGTGATACAATTGAACCTAACAATTAGCATGTTTGGAGAAAGCCATTGCTAATGGCACACACGTTTAATTCCAGCACTGAGGAGACAGAGGAAAGTATATGTGAATTTGAGGTCAATCTGGTCTACATATTAGTTCCCGTGTAGCCAGCGGCACATAGGGAGACAATATTTCAAAAAGCAGAACAGCAGCAGCAACAACAACAAAAATAAAAACAGACAAATAAACAACAAAAAAGACCCTTCAAGCAGTGAGGCAACTCTGGAACCCCAGACCTGAGTGGTTTGAAGCCATAGGATTGTAGTGCAAGGTCATTCTCAACCACCTAATGAACTTGTGAGCAGGCTAGCCTACAAATCACTTGTTTGTAAAAACAAGCCACACCTGTTGTATGATATTTTGTTTGTGTTCTGACAAATAAAGCTTGCCTGGGGATCAGAGCACAGAACTAGCCAATAGTAATCCATAGAGGCCAGAGAGTGGTGGCACACACCATTAATCCCTGCACTTTGGGGGAGGAAGCAGGAAGATCAGGAGTTCAAGGCCACCTAGGTTACTGCAGATTGATTCAGTCCAAAAGAGAAACAGAGCCAGGTGGTGGAGCCACAAGCCTCTAATCTCAGCACTAGGAGGTGGAGACAGGCTCATAAAGCAGGTGGAGATAGGCTCTCAGTGCCAGTCCAGGCTGAGGATTTGAGAGACAGGAGCTCCCCCACTCAGTCTAAGGATTCACAGACACAGGATCTCTTCACATTCAGTCTGAGATTTCACAGAGGTAAGAAGTGGCTGGTTGCTCTGCTTCTCTGATCTTTCAGCTTTCACCCTCAATATCTGCCTCTGGGGTTTTATTGTTAAGACGATTTAGGATTGCTTTTCAACACCAAAAAATATTTTTTAAAAAGAAACAAAAAGGGATGAAGACTATAAAAGGAAGTCAACTTGAAAAGTACTTCAGATTAAGCAGAGCAGAGGACTGTAAACACTTTCTACCACCCCCTGCTTCCTGGAATCATCCTTGAGATTTATCCAAGAAAGAGTTAAGTTTGGAGAATAGAAACATTACCCTTCTTTGTTACCTTGAGTATGTGTGTGTGTGTGTGTGTGTGTGTGTGTGTGTGTGTGTGTGTGTGTATGTGTGTGTGTATGTGTATGTGTGTGTGTGTATGTGTGTGTGTGTGTGTGTGTGTGTTTGCATGATTACTTGTGGGTTGTAGGATATTCTACATCACAATTATGGGAATATATTTTAAAGTCATAATGCAGTTTTTCTGATAACCTTTATTTTTATTTTTCTTTCTTTCATTTTCTTTGTTTTTTTTTTCAAGCAGGTTTTTTTCATGACACATACTGGCTATCCTGGAAATCACTATGTAGACCAGATTAGCCTTGAACTCACAGAGATCTGCCTGCTTTTCAGATATCTGCCTGCCTCACAGAGATCTGTCTGCCTCAGCCTCCTAAGTAATGGAATTAAAGGCATGTGCCAGCATTCCCTGGCTAGGACATTCTTTCTGATCAAGACTGTTGCATTTAAAATTCTGAGGGCTACTCAAGAATAGACATGTGCTTCTTTTTATTAAATCCTTTGGTACCTTGGGAATTGAAGTTTGCCCGTCATTGACTTTTATCATTTTGTATTAAAGTGTTGCTCTGGGGCATTTAGAATGGGAGACAAGGGTGAAACTTAAAATTTGTGGTTCAGCAACAATAACTCTGCATTTTACAAGGGTGAACAGGTACCCCTGTGCTACTGCGTACCTTGCTGTTTCCTTATTGCAGGTCTTGCCATCCTCAACAGAGGATATTTCTCCCTGCTGAGTCAAGTGCTGTTACACTCACATCTCCTCTTTGTTGTGGTTGCTAGAAGAATTTGTGTGGGCATACATATTCTTAAGAAATAATGATAATACCTGTGTCAAGACTCTTAGTTAATCTTTGACTTAATTATGTGTCTTTTCTCTTTTTCACTTATAGAATTAACACATCCACAAATTGCTTAAACAGTTCTTCAAGTCACAAGACAGATACTTGACTGACAAAGTTGAATTTTTTGAGGACTCTCAACAGAATGGCTTCACACCTCAGAGACTCCTCTAAGCCCCAGTTACCAGAAAATGACCCTTTATTAGACTGCATGGAGTTTATTCCAACCCAGGTTTCTCCTGTGCAGTGGGAAGAAGGTATCTCTAACTTGCCAATTCCTCAGCTCAACTTTCCCCCAAATGACAGTGTCTCCTGTGCAAAGAAGGAGCTGTCAGCACTCTGGGAGATGTTTAACTCCTGGTTGCAGCCAGAAAAGCATAGCAAGGAGCAGATGATTTCTCAACTTGTCTTGAAGGAGTTTCTCATCACTGGTAAATGCAAGGACAAGTTTGCCTTTAAAGAGAAATGGGAATCAAGTGACAGAAACATGGGGAGATTCATGGAGGGTTTGATTGATGAGTGCTTGAAGCCTCCTGTCATGGTGAGTACCTTGGTTGAGAGATAGTTAAGTCAGCAATTAAGACAGTCATTTTTTTTTGAGGAAACTTAGAAAGTTGTTTTTGTTTTTAAATTGTTAAGACTGTATCACTGCACCACCACCAACATGTTTCAAAAAGAGACTACCAAATGTTCTATATTACTATGAATAAAACAGAAAAGAGCCCATGGATTGTTGGATGGATATAATTATAATTAAATTATTTACATGATGGCAGAGACATTGGGATAAGACATCTGAGCAAAGCCTTTATCAGTTTAGAAAAGATACCTTGGGCTTTGAAGTTGGCTCATTTAGGGTGCTGGTTACATCCTAATCAGGAGTACTGAGTTGCCATCTCAGCACACATTTAAAATTCTGATTCTCAGAAGTAGCCTGTGATCCCGGGACCTGGGGGGCAAAAACTTGAGATTTAATTCAATTAATAGTCCTCCAAATTATCTACTACAAATCATTAAGAACACCTGTATATATGATTCCTAAGTTTCAGGATGCTAGAATATTATTTCTGATGTTAAACTATAGCTATCAAATACATATTTAACACTGACATACCCGTAAGATATACCTTGATGAATAATGGTGAAGAAATGCAAATTTTGAAAACCCCAAACTGAACATAGATGTAATTACATTGGATCTTTTTAAACATCTAGGTTTGCATAATGCTTAGTCACTGACAGAAATGGCCAATGTGGTGACATTTTTTAAACACCCCATAAACACATTTCTAATGTCATTGTACAAATCTCTTCCTGATTAGACCTATCAAACCTTACTGTATTTCACTAAGACAGAAATTTTGTTATAGTTTCCATAACTTGGCATGGGGAAAGGGGACAATCCTTAGAATAATGAGAAGCCATTCTTTAAGGATAAAAGTCCTTATTTTCCAGTTTGGGCCAACCTCATCTTTCCACAAATACAATGACCAGTTGAAGAAAATGTTGTGGCCATGCATTGCAGAAATATAACTTTACCTTTTCCCTGGGAACTGTGACTCAACACTTGCAAATACATTGTGAATAGGGACTTTAGAGAACATAACTTGTGAATGACAGAATAACACCATCAGATATGAGAAATAGACAAATGACCTAACCAATATTCCAGTAATGCCATACAGTCAGTTGGTGGGCAGGATTTCTGTCATCCACAGATCCACAGATTCATTGGCAATTGTCATTTGGCTTTGTTTACAGGTTCACATCGCCATGCAGGGGCAGGAAGCCCTCTTTTCTGAGACCATGTCCTTAAAAGAAGCCATCAACCTCCTGAAAGAGCAGCAATCATCAAGAAGTTCAACACAAGAGACTGCAAGGACACCCTTTCCAGTCTCCCAAGACATGTTATTAAAAACAGGAGAGTGTCAGGAAGCTGCACAGAGGAGGTGTATTGTGTAGGGATCCCTTCATGGGCACAGTTTCATTGAGTATCGTATTTCCACAGGACATGAAGACAATGAAGATGGCCAAAACAATACCTGGAACACTAGGGATGTAAATGGTGGTAATAGTAGTCCTGGAAATCAGATCGACTCCCTTATCATTATCCAAAAAGAACAATTTCCAGAGCCTGAACATGGAAGGGTTTCTTATAAAAAAAAACCCTCATAATTACAGCAGAACAAGTCAAGTCACCTCCAGGTACCAGGAATAATTTCAGAAGGGAACTCCTCCTGAAGATGTCCCTATGGAGGTACAATCAGAGATTATCTCCAGGCTAGAGCAGACTGAAGACTTCCAGATTCATGATGCAAACTCCACTTTTGAGAGTCACCAAGACAGACTCCACAGAGACCCAAAGACGTACAAATGTGAGGAATGTCAAAGAATCTTCAAATATCCCTGTAGACTTTCAGCTCACCAGAAAACACACAAGAAGAAGAGGTCATTTTTCTGTCCCAGGTGTCATAAAGGCTTCCATACTTGCTCAGACCTGAGAATACATGAGGTCATACATAGGCAAAATAAGCCTTTCCAATGTAGTACATGTGTGAGGTCTTTCAGCAGTCAAACCAAACTGCAGACTCATGAGAGGATTCACACAGGAGTGAAACCCTGCACCGGCTCTGTGTGTAACCGTAGCTTCCGCCGGTCATCCACATACCGACGTCACTGGAGGAGTTGCCATAGGTCAGACTGAACTGTGTACCTTGCAGAGCTACAGCCTGTGTCTCGTGTGCACATGGAGAAGTATGTCGTTTCCAGACAGCAAGTGTCCATTGAAGATGTGACATGTAAGTTCTGGATTGTTCCCTCTGTCCAGTGTCACATTCCTGTGCCATGTATAGGTAAAGAAGGGGTGTCCTTTGTTCACTAACATTTTTCTAAGGCCTTAAGGTAACTTATAATTTGTGCCTGTTGTATATTAAATAAATCAATAGAACTGTAATACAATTGCCTCATGTATATTTTGTGTGGGGTGTGTTTTTGATTTTGTGAACTTTTTCTGTTTTTTTTTTTTTTTTTGCCTCAGTTCCACAGCATGAGGAAACAACAGAGGACTTAGTTGTCAGTTCTTCACTTTTGCCTTCTTTAAAACAGGGTCCTTCTTATTAGGAGCTTTGTACACTGGTACATCTGGTACTACAGATTCCAAACATTCTCTGGTCTCCAGCTCTCATCAGTACAGAGGTTCATGACAGTGCCCTGTCATTCCCTCTGTTTTCTACCGTGTTAAGGTGTTAAACTCAAGTTTTAGGCTTGCTTGGTAAGTGTATCACTCTTTCAGCCATCTCCCATCCCATAAGTGCTTACTGCTTACAGTCCAAGAATGTACCCCCACATGAGTGGGCAGGGTTCCAAAGTAGTATAAAAATATTCAGTCGATTGCAGTGGTTCAGAGCACCCTCCATACTTATTTCATTAAGACTATAGTCTTCATTGCTCTATCCACAGGACACATAGAAAGTTGGATATATGGAAGTTGGTCTGACAGGATGATAAATAGATTACAAGATGCAGATGTTTTCCATGAGTGAACTCCGAAAACTGTAGGCAAGAAAGGAAAAGAGAATAATAGCTATTTTGAGAAACAGGAACTCTGTGCTTAGCCTAAGCCAGCACGCCCAGGGTGATTGAGTTGATGGCACCTTTGTGTTGTTTTTATTGAGAAAGTTGAGAAGAGTTTCCAGCATCATGTAGAAATGTAAAGGATGATATAGGACTTTCCCCTGATGTCCCTTGTTCAGCCTTAGAGTAGGAAAACAAAAGGTTTCAATTATTAAAATCCAGAATTTCATCAGCTGACATCAATTCCAACAGAATTTATGCATTTTCACATTGACGTTTTGATTCTTTTCTTTTCTTTTTATTAAGAGATTTTCTATTTATTTTACATATTGTAGCATGAATCTTAACAGGTCTTATTAATGAAAATGAACCTGGAGCAAGGTATTGGGGTGAAGGGTGGAAGATCTGAGAAACAGAATAAGCTACAGCCACTTCACCTTGCCAGTTCCTCAGCTCATCCTGTTTCCTCAGACTGGAAGCTCTGAGTCCTCATCCAGAATGAATCTCAGTTGAACTGTTGATCAAAAGCCTAAAAGCTTAACCAGCCCAGTTCCTGGTTTTCATGCCTTATATACCTTTCTGCTTTCTGACATTACTTTCTGGGATTAAAGGTGTGAGTCACCATGCCTGGCTATTTCCACTGTGGCTTTGAACTCACAGAGATCCGGATGGATCTCTGCCTCCAGAAGGCTAGGATTAAAGGTGTGTGTGCCACCATTTTCTGTCCTCTATGTCTGTCTAGGGGCTGTTCTGTTCTCTGACCCCAGATAAACTTATTAGGGTGTATGATATATTGGGGAACACAATATCACCACAATATATCAACCACAGATTCCCAGTCTTCCCTCCTCCCACCCTCCAGAATTCCTCCCCAACCCACCCCCCATTCTCACCTCCTCCAAGGCAAGGTCTCCCCAGGGGAGTCAGCAGAGCCTGGTACATTCAGTTGAGGCAGGTCTAATACCCTCCTCCCTGCACCAAGGCTGAGCAAAGTGTCTCATCACAGACACTCGTTTCCTAAAAGCTGGCTCATGCACTAAGGACAGGTCCCAGTCTCACTGCCTGGGTGCCCCCTAAACAGTTCAAGCTAATCAACTGTCTCACTTATCCAGAGGACCTAGTCCAGTGCCATCGGGACTCCTCAGCTATTGGATCACAGTTCATGTGTTTCCACTAGTTTGGCTAGTATAGTCTCTGTACTTTTTCCAATCATGGTCTTGATATTTCTTGCTCATATTATCCTTCCTCTCTCTCATCGACTGGGCTCCTGGGGCTCCTCCTGGGGATCAGCTATGGATCTCTTCATCTGCTTCCCTCAGTTACTTGATGAGGGTTCTCTCATGACAGAGTGTTCGGCCATCTGATCACAAGAGTAGGTCAGCTCAGGCACCCTCTCAGCCATTGCCTGTAGTCTATAGTGGAGTCATCTTTGTGGCTTCCTGGGGACCTTCTAGCACTCTATTTCTTCCTATTCGCATGGTGCCTTCATTTAAGGTGGTATCTCTTTCCTTGTTCTCCCATTCTGTTCCTGATCCAACTAAGACCTCCTGCTCCCCTAAGATCTATTTCCCCCAACACTTGCTCTCCATTACTCCCCACCCCCCAGTTTGCTCATGTAGATCTCATCCATTTCTCTGTCGCTGGGCAAACTGTCTTTTCTAGAGTCCTCTTTACTAGCTAGCCTCACTGGAGCTGTGAGTTGCAGTCTGGTTATCCTTTGCTTTACCTTTAGTATCCACTTATGAGTGAGTACATAACATGTTTGTCTTTCTGAGTCTGGGTTACCTCACTAAGGATGATATTTTCTAGTTTCATCCATTTGACTGTAAACCTCATGATGTCATTGTTTTTCTCTGCTGACTAGTACTCCATTGTGTATATGTACCACATTTTATTTATCAATTCTTGAGTTAAAGGGCATCTTGGTTGTTTCAAGGTTCTGGTTATTACAAATAATGCTTCTATGAACATAGTTGAGCATGTGTCCTTGTAGTTTGATTGAGCATTCCTTGGGTATATGCCCAAGTGTGGTGTAGCTGGGTCTTGATGAAGATTGATTCCCAATTTTCTGAGAAACTGCCATACTGATTTCCACAGTAGCTGTACCAATTTGCACTCCCACCAACAGTGGAGGAGTGTTCCCCTTGCTCCATATCCTCTCCAACATAGCTAACTACAGTGATTTTGATCTTAGCCTTTCTGACAGGTGTAAGATGGTATCTCAGAGTCATTTTGATTTGCATTTCTCTGATGGCTAAGGATGCTGAGCAATTCCTTAAATGTCTTTCAGCCATTTGAGATTCTTCTGTTGAGAATTCTGTTTAGCTCTATAGGCCAATTTTAATTGGACTGTTAGGTATTTTGATGTCTAGTTTCTTGAGTTCTTTATATATTCTGACTATCAGCCCTCTGTCAGATGTGGGGTTGGTGAAGATCTTTTCCCATTCTGTCAGCTGTTGCCCCCGCCAGCAGGGTGTCAATGGGGGCGACCCACCTGTGGGAGATAATGAGAGGGATAGGGGAGACATGAAAGGACAACAGCAAGACAGTGTGTTCTGATCAAGCTGCAAATTTTATTCTCCTCAGCAAGGCTTATATAGCATGAGAGGGGGCAGGAAGGAGGGAAGGGGTGCACAACGTGCCGTACATGCAGGTGAAGGGGGACGTGCAGGTGAAGGGCTACGTGCAAGTCGTGCAAGTCGTGAGGCTGCTAGGTGGTAAGGTCACTGGTCAGGGCCCATTGTTCTGTTGCTATGCTACCTGACCTGCCTGACCTGTTCTTTATCTTTGGGGACATCCAGTTTAGGGTAGGGGCTTGGTCTCTGGCTTAGCTAGTACTTTTCCATGGTCCATGTGTGGTCTCTGACACTTTTCCCATTCTGTCAGCTGTCATTTTGTCTCATTTACCGTGTCCTTTGCTTTACAGAAGCTTCTCAGTTTCAAGAGGTCCCCTTTATTAATTGTGCTATCAGTGTCTGTGCTACTGGTATTATATTTAGGAAGTGATCTCTGGTGCCAATGCATTCAAGACTACTTCCTGCTTTCTCTTCTATCAGGTTCAGAGTAACTTTCATAGTACCTGAGATGCATGCAGGGTGCTGGAGGAAGAAAGCCACTAATAGTCCTACCCAGCGGTGAACACTTCGATCTACAGTAATGATTGGCATAAGAAGATACTGACATGGGTAGATTTTTTTTGTGACAAAATTATTATTTGGATAACCAGCAACTTTCTGATTGTGTTTAGGGATTCCTCCACAGGAAGCCTGGTGCTGCATATCTGGCCAGGAATCCATGATTGAGGATATACAGATCCCATGGATGACATTACTGCTATTACTTTGCTAAATGGACATAGTGTCAAACAACCCTCTACAATCATATATCTTTACCTCTAGATTATTACAATATTCCAAACTCATCAGAGAAGTTACTTTGTGCTGTGAAGGGTGGTCTTCACACTGACCAAAGTGCAGAGAATAAGTGACTCTGTAATGATATGTCACAGGTAGGATATCTGTATCTTCCTCCTAACCCCAAGGGTCAGATATCATCATGGAAAAGGGGGTGGAAAGATTGTAAGGGACAGATATCAGGGAGGATCAGAGAAAAAACAGTATTGCTCTCTATGACAGAAACACTGCACTCATGAACCCAAAACAACTTGGATGCATGCATAAGACCTGTACATGATCAGGCTTCTCAATATTCTAGCATGAGGAAAGTATTCATGATACTCCAGCCATGACTGAGGAGCTATTGACATTTCAAGGGTTCTAGAGAGGGAGGGTCAGTTTTCCTTAGGAGAGGCCCCAGTAGGTCAAACGAGGTCCAGTGCATGGCCTCACACACTATGTGTATATGGACAACAGAAATTGGATGTGGTTGGTTATAAAAATAGAGGACATGAAGTGCAAGGACTTGGGAATGTGAGGGTGGATCTAGAGGACTTGGGAGGACAAGGAAGTGGTGAACATATTAAAAGTACATTGTATTCATAGATGATACTCTCAAAGATATCATAAAAATACTTTATTTAAAAACTATAGCAATAATCTTAATTCTCCCTTCAGTATGTGCTGACAAATATGCAGGTATACACTACAATTAATTGAAAGGAAGTTCAGTGCAAAATAACCCTATATAAAAGGCCATACATTCCCTATCCATACAAATTACTTCATGTGTGGAATGGAGTACAGCATAGTTCAAAAACAATGAATGACATTTGCACAGTGAAATTAATCTAACTTTTAGCAAGTGTTCCTTGAAGAGAGGGAGACAAAGATTATTCACTGCACCTCTTTCTTTCACACCTATTAATTCAATTGTTCTTCAGAGTTTAAAATTACCTGTAAGGATGTCTGAGCATTAGAAAATGCTCTCAAATTGTCCTATTAAAATGATCAAGCAGATCCCATAGGAGGCTGCTCAGTCTTCTCTCAGAGATCAGGCCTCAATGTCAGTTTCCTGAGACTGAGCAAGCAGTTTCTGGGAGGGACATGAACAAAAGACAATTAATCAAGATGTCCCTGCCAGCAGGACCGGGAGATAGGACACACCAAGCCTGTGCCACTGAGCCAGCCCCTACAGTCAGCACTTGCTAGGCCAGCCAGTCTCCACAGCAGATCAAAGACAAAACCTGGGACTTGTCCACACCTGCCCAAAAATGGATAACTATAACCCCAAACAAACCCTAGCCAATTAAAGTTACTAACATAATTGCCACTCACATAAACCAATCCCAAGTCTGTTCCTATGTAGTCTGAAGACACTAAGACTCCCCTTGCTTTTCCCCCTAGGAAAACCCTGCCCCATTGCTACTCAGAGACTCTCCTGATCTCCTGCTACATCAGACAGACAGAGACCAGGGTTAACCCACAACAGTAAAAAGACTTTGCTTTTGCATCAGATTTGGTCTCTTGGTGGTCTTTGGGGGACTCTGAGTACAACACTATATTCAGCAAATTCATATTTTTAACATGGGCTCTTTGCATGTTCTGCATCCCTCCTTGAGAAACTGTAGACTCCTGGAGATATTTTCTTCCTAATTCTTCATAATTGCTTCATTGGAATTGTTCTTTTGTTTGGACAAATTTGAACTGACACCTAATTGGTAGAGAGTCATTTAAAATTTCCTCATTTCTTTATGTACATGATATTACAAATTGAGAGTTGGGTTGAAAATGACTTCTGTAGTAAGAAAGGGGACCAGGGAATAAGAAAGCAATAAATCAGGGCCCCTTGTATCATCTCAACAAAGGATAGACTCAACAGTTCAGCAGAGCACTTGCTACTGTGGCATCACACAGTGTGAAGGTGAGAATTACTTTCATGTGTAGATATAGATAAATAAATATAAACTTGAGATTTTCCTGGGTAGGGTGAATTGACTATATTGCTGTGATTAGAATTGAGATGAGAAAGATTTTAACAGCAACTGTCTAGTATTTACTGCTAGATGTAGAATGAACTGTGTCCATGCCTTCCTGTGAAAATCTAGTTATTTTCACAAGATCCCAAAAGTAATCCTGATACCTTTACACATTAAAATACAATCTTGTAATCTTCTCATTTCTTCTTTCTTTCCTTTTCCTATATATTCAATCCATCCTTTTTCCTTCAGTTTTCAATGTACTTTTGATAAAAAGTTGCTAAATTTCCATCAGTAACCAAGGAGCTATTTGTGATTGATTGTTGCTAGGACAGGTAAAATCAATTTTCTTCAATCTAGTGAACCCTTGGCACTGGAATGTGACAGAGGGCAGGAGGCAAGCAGGAGAGTCTGAGACACAACATAGAAAAAACAGGGACTGAAGCAGGTTCATTTCTGTTTGCAGAGAGAGTGGCACGTATTTTCTTTTTGGAAAACATGAGGTTTGATAGACATGAGATGAAGACTCTGGTCTGGGGAGGAATTAAAATTGCGTGACCAAAAAGTGCAAGGTGATTGATGGTGTTCTTTTCCCTTTCTTTACTTTTTTCCCTGTCCTTTGTTTAACTTTTTATCTTTGATTTTGTTGTTGCAACATGTTTTCTTTCAGTCCTTTCTTCTCATAAACTCACAAAATCATTGTGGTTGGCCTTGCACTACAATTCTCATCTGGGGTTGAAGATTGCCTCCCTCCTTCAGGCATCCTTTTTGTTTGTTTTTCTCTTTAAGGCTCTTTTGAGAGACTTTCTGTCTCTGTAACCTTAGCTGGACTGGAATTCACTCTGTAGTCCAGGTAGGCCTCAGTTCAGATAAGCTCTTGCTTCTGTTTATTTAGTGCTGGGATTAAAGGTGTGTGCAGAGAATAAAGGCACCTGACTTTCTCCAAGCATTGGAATTGTAAGGCTGAATTGTGTCCCGTGCAATTCTCATGAAGGAAGGGAATAGTGAAACACAGGGGTATGTTTATGATTCTCTGGAAACAAATGTTTTCACAGGAACGTTTCTTCTGACCAACATTGCTTTAATTACTTAAAACCCAGACTATCATCAACAAAAATGAATATCTATGCAGATAAACCATGCATTTTTGCATAGAAGATTCAATCATTGTCACACCTTTTGGCTAACCCATTTGCAAACTTTGATCATCTTTTCCTATTATGTGGATTTTTTTATTCTCCCAGAAGAACTGAGGCTTGAGGTTTCAACATTCAAAATTTTAGTGTTATGGTTTTAAAGGACTTCAGACTTCAGAAATGTTAGTCACTGAGTTTCAAGGCTTCTCCGGGATGATTGCATTTGGGGTTCTGTCTGTTTGTTGGGATTAAGCACATTTGGATGTAAGACCACAATCTTTGGGGACAAGACCTCACCATGTGGATATCAGGGAATGATATTAAACCTAACAATCAGCATGCTTGGAGAAATTAATTCATAGTGACAAAAGCCTTTAATCCCTGCACTTTAATCCCAGAGCAAGCATTTGTGAGATTGAAGTTAAACTGGACTACATAATAGTTACAGTACAGCCAGGGATACATAGTAAGACAATGTCTTAAAAAAAAAAGAACAACAGCAACAACAAAAAGTAAAGAACAGACAGAAAACCAAAATGAATTCTTGAAGTAGTGAGACATCTCTGACCCCCAGCACTGAGTACTTTGAAGCCACAGGATTGTAGTGCAAGGTCACTGTCTATAAACTAATGAGTTTGTGAGCAGACTTGGTGACAAGGCAGCCATTTGCAAAAACAAGCAAACCTCAAAAAAATGAATAGCAAATTAAAAAGACAGGAAAATTCTAGTTTTGTATATACATTTTAATTCCACCTCAAACTACAATCCTCCTCCCATATCTATCATACATCATGTAAAACAAGTCAAACATCTTCACTTTGTCCCTAGGAGATGAGCCCAGGAAAGCCTGTCTTTTCTATGTTGTGCTTCAGACACCTCCTGGACTCTTCTCTCTCTGTGTCTCATTCCACTGCCAAGGGCTTTACCTTGTTCACTGCAGCATTTGAATTCCAAACCCTCTGGATATCAGAAAATTTTAACTAGTTTGGAATGAGACGTATGTCAGAAGTCATAGTAGGTGGATGACAATCTTTATATTCCTTTCAGCATGTTACTGTCCCCTTTCACTGCAGTGACTGACTATGCTTGCTTTGGATGTGTTCTCCTTCCATGGCATAATCCAGGATTGCATAGAGATGCAGATCTGGGGGCTGAGGAAGGATTCCATGTGTAATTCAATCAGAGGGGCAAGTGTCTTTCCCGTTTGGTTAGCTGGTTTTGTTTTTTTTTTTCTGCTCTAGTGAGGCTTTTCCCATAGGCCAGCCTGAACTTGGTCTTCCCAGGCTACTAGACCGTTCTGGGACTGGAGACCCTCCTGCTCTACTTAGTGAATGCTAGGATGAAAGTGGTGACTGCCACACCCACACACAGGAGGTGTGGTCCAATCTCATTTATTATCAAATTTATTGCCATCTCAGATTGAATTACTGAAGCCAGACACTATAAAAGGAAGTCAACTTGAACAAAACCTCAGATGAAGCAGAGCACAGGCCTGGAAACACATCGGCTCCTAGTGCCAGCTGGAATCACTGGAGAAATTCACTGCAGAAAGAAGTAACTGAGAATAGGAACATTTTCCTTCTTTGTTGCTTGAGTATTTATGTTTTGTGATTATTTGAGTGTTTGGGGAGAGGCTGCTTCACAATTTTTGAAGATCTCAAAGATGTAGTGTGGTTCTTTGGACCTTACTGATCAAGGGTTTGACCTTTAAAATTCTGAAGGATAGAATATGCTTTTTTATAGACTTGTCTTTGCTATTCTTTGAGTTTAAAGTTGTTATTCATTCAGTTTCAAAGTTTTTCTTATGAAAGTTTAGCTTTATGGCACTTTAGAATTTGAAACAAGTGTAAAACTTAATATTTGAGTTTCAGCAACAACAACTTCACCTTTTATAAGGAGGGAACAGCTACAATTGTGCTACTGATCACCCTGCCAGCATCTACATTCACATGTTAATAGGCATCTCAGCCATTTGTCTTAAGTTTCTTTGGGGCAAAATAATACTGAGACAGGATGCTGGGTGATAGGGAAAGGCCCCCCAGGAGCAAGATCATGCCACTTGCTTATACTTTAATAGCAACGAAGTCCCATTCCTTCTGCATAATTCTTTGCCATACCCTTTGTGCTCCAAGGACTGACAGAAAAGTTCTAATCCCAATTCCTAATTGCTTCTTTGGAGTTTCTCATGTAGTTTGCTTCTCTCTCTCTCTCTCTCTCTCTCTCTCTCTCTCTCTCTCTCTCTCTCTCTCTCTCTCTCTCTCTCTCATTCACTCACCTTTTTGTTTTCTGAGAAGAATTCAGGACCAAGGTGTTTAAACGTTCCTTAAGACCCTTGTGGAGATGTTGTCATGTGTCTAGGGTTGAGCTGGAAATCACCTCTCCTCTGGGAAAGAGCACCAGGAGATCATGAACATGTAAATGAGGGAGAATATCTCATCACAGTTACAGCAGAGTCTCACTTCTCACGGTGATGCACACCATCATGATACCATCCAGCACTGAGGTGAGTGACCAGAGCTAGACATTAGAAAGCACTCCTCGGAGTTGCCATGCTCATCTTCTTGAAATCACCTTACTTTCTTCACTAGTGCCCCTCTTTATCTTAGTTGTACTTAATATCTACATTAAGAATTATTTCAACTGCTCTGCTGAAAGGAAGCAAGATGGGAGGGGATGAAGGAAGTAGAAATCAAACAAACAAAGATGATTCAAGGAGTAGATAGGGTAGGGAAAAGGGACTCTGGTATTAGCTTTGGAAGTGGGAACTTGAAAAGGCTTTTGGATAGAATTGGAACTATTTTCAACTCAGGGAAAAGTAGATGGTCTCTAATTCTCCCTAGGATGTGTCAACCCTTTTCTTCCATAAGCTGTTACAAAGCCTCTCTTATCCCTGATATCACCTCCTTCCATGCTTCTGTCTTTACTTCGTCAGCCTGTGTCTCTGTCTCTGTCTCCATCTCCCTCACCCTTTCTCTATCTCTTTCTGAATGTCTCTTCCAAGTTTTCAGTTTTTTTATTTTGTTTTGACTTGGTTTGGACTTTGGGTTTTTAAGATAGGGTTTATTTCTTTTCCTTTTTTTTAAACGTTTGTAGCTGTAAGCTTATTTTATTTTTTATTTTTGTATTAAGAAAATATTTATTTTACATACTGACCACAGATACCTCTCTCTTCCCTCCTCCCACCCCCTCAGTCTTTACCCCCAAACCACCCTTCAGTCCCTCCTTGGCCAAGGTAAAAAGCAAGACAGTTATGTAGCTTGATCTGCTTAAGGGCCCCCCTAGCAGTAGGAACAGGATCCATCCCTGGCTCATGGACTGGCTGTTTGGAGCAAGTTACCTACGGTGGGACACCTTGGACAGCCTTGATGGGTGGTGGGGCTGGGATTTGGACCTGCCTCAACTAAATATAGGGTTTCTCTGTGTAGCCCTGGCTGTCTTAGAACTGTCTTTGCAGACCAGGTTGTCCTCAAACTGTCATTATTTAATAGCATAATTTACTATGAAAGCAAAATCTTATTTTAATTTAGCTTCGTTTTTAATTATCATATATAGTATTAGCTTTCATTATGACATTTTCAAATAAATTTATTTTTGATTTTCCTCTTCTCTTCTGTTCCTCCTATAGCCTCTCACACCTCTACTTATTCTTTAGAATCCTTTTCACTTTAATGACACATTTGCCATTTCCCTCTTCTTCAATTCCCAACAGTTTTTTTTGTTTGTTTGTTTGTTTTTGAGACAGGGTTTCTCCATGTAGTTTTGCTGCCTGTCCTGGATCTCACTCTAGACCAGGCTGGCCTCCAACTCACAGAGATCCAGCTGGCTCTGTCTCCCGAGTACTGAGATTAAAGTTGTGCGCCACAGCCACCCGGTTTCCCGAATAGTTCTTTTTCCTTCATCTTTTGATCTCCTTTCTGGTTGCATAGCACATAACCACTTTTCCATGTAGTTTCAGAAAATTTTGTGATTTCCTTTTCCTTTATAGATGAACAAAATTCCAGTTCTATTATCTGCAGATGAACATCTAGGATGGACATCATTTCCTTACTATTGTGAGTACTGTAGCAGCTTATGTGGAAGTGGAAGCATCTCTGTGGTAGGACATAGAGTCCTTTGGGTGCATTCCCAGAAATTACATGGCTGGGTTATATTATAGTCCTACTTTTATTTTATTGAAAAGTCTTTGTATTTATCTCTATAATGAACAAAGTACTTTACCCTCCTACAAATATAGAGTGAGGATTCCTTTTCCACATCATCAGCAGTATTTGTTGTTGTCTATTCTGGTGTTGTTAATCATTCTAAGGGGTGCAACAGAGTCTCAAAGTATTTGTAATTTGCATTTCCCTGGTACCTAAGTATGTTGTACACATTTTTCTTTAGAAAAATTATTCATTTTACATACTATCCACAGATTACCTATAGGCGGGACTAACTGAGAGGAGAAAAGAGGAAACAGAAAGGCAGGAGAGAGACCTGCCAGCTGCCACCATGACAAACAAGATGTAAGGTAAGCCAGGAGCCACGTGGCAACTTATAGATTAATAAAAATGGGTTAATTTAAGATATAAGAACAGTTAGCAAGAAGCCTGCCATGGCCATACAGTTTATAAGTAATATAAGCGTCTGAGTGATTATTTTATACGTGGGTTGTGGGACTGCAAGGGCTTGGTGGGACCTGGAGAGAAGCTCTCCAGGTACATAACCCTCTCATCTCTCCTCCCGCTGCCCCTATCCTCTCCCCCACATGTACCCCCATCCCCTCCTTCAAAAAGAAAAGACCTCCTTTTTTCTCAACTGAATGTACCAGGCTTTGTTGAATACTTTTAAGAAGCATTTACTACTAATGTGTAGTTTTTCTTTAAAGAAATTCTTGTCCATTTAATTAAATGTGTGTTGAGTGGAAAGTGTGTGGAGCGACGGTTTCACCTTTATTTTATGTATATTCTAGGTTTTAAGCCACTGAGTGAAATACAGAAGTCAATGAATTTCTTCCATTCCGTAGGTTATATCTCCACTCAGCTGATAGTTTCCTTTAATGTGCAGAAAGCTTTTAAATTCCTGAAATTCCGTGTATTAATTCTTGGTGCATTTCCTGCACCCTTGAGCCTTGCTGCTTCCACCTATACCTTATATTACTAACATTTTCCACTGAGAGTTTTAGCATTTCAGCTTTTGTGTAATGTATCACTATTTTTTTCTGCAGGGTGAGGGGATATGGACATAGGCCCATTCTTTTACAGGTGGATATCAGTTTTACACATAGTCATTCTGGATCAGAAGATCTGACCACTGAATCATACCAAATATTCAAGAAAGAAGTGACTGTGTCCTCATGAGATTCTTCCTGAGAATAGTTGAGACTCTGCATGGTAGTAGGGAATACCAGATCTCTCATTTATCCCTCTTACTCAACACCGGTCATTCCCTGTGTGGCTATGTATCTGCCTAGGTCCCCAGATCCTTGAACAGGATTTGCCATTAAGAATCCCCAGGGGAGACTTCGCCCTGGAGGAGATGGGAATGAGGGATGGGGGAGGGCAGGGTGCGGGAGGAGGGAGGACAGGGGAATCTGTGACTGAAATGTAAAATTAAATCAAATTATAAAATTTAAAAGAAATAAAAAAAGAATAACAAAAGTTGATGGCACAACACAAGGGAGATGCATTAACACTCCAAATGGAACTTGGTTATCACTTTTAAATTTTGTTGAAGAATAACAATACTAATTGTATAGTGTTTACAACATTTTACTTTCCCGTGCATTCTGCACTACAGTTCGTTTCCTACATTTGCTTAGCAGCATTATCTCCTACTTTTATTTATGTTTACTTGTTTTAATTATATCTGATTGTACAGTATGTGATAATCTCTCAGTGCAACTTAGATGTGCATCCCCTCATTGTATTCCCTTAATTACTGGTGATGTTGAGTCTCACTTTGAACACATGTTGGACATTTTTGAAATGATTTTAGGAATTTTAACAAAGTCTGGAACCCATCTCTTGTTTGTTTTACATTTTAGGTTTTTTTCAAGTTTAGTTTCAAATATTCACTTTATGCTAGAGTGAGTAAGCATTGGTTAAGAGTACATACTGTTGTTAATTTGGATCTGAGTTCAGTTCCTAGCTCCTACCAGTGGCTCACAATTGTATACAAATCCAGCTGTAGCAGATGCCAAGCTTCTGGTCTCTGTTGTCACTCACACTCATTTGCAGGCTCCCAAACACACATATAATTAAAAACAAGACAAATCTTAAAAGCCATTAAGCTGATTAACACCAAGTAAAGATCCACTTTGGACTACAAACTGGTCAGGACAATTTCGAGATGACTAGCTCAGATGTTCCAGCCTGACAGACTAATCGAACAAGGACTTGTGACAAGCCTTGAAATTTCCTGTTATGCAGAGACTGGACAACTGATACAGGACTTGACAATTAACCCAAAAGTTTTCTGTTCAGGATGCCCTAAAGATGTCTTCACCCCTAGAAAGAGGAAGTAATTTTAAGGAAAATGACACCCACATTCCCAAGAGGTGGGATGGGAGGTTTTTGGTTGTTTAATGAGTTTTGGATATTGTCATTGTTTATGATGGTTGGTTACAAGTTGTTAATTGCTAGTGGTTAGGATAAAAGCTGATCATGGAGATTAGATTCAGAGTTTTTGTTTAAAAATAGATAAAGAGCCGGGCGGTGGTGGCGCACGCCTTTAATCCCAGCACTCGGGAGGCAGAGCCAGGCGGATCTCTGTGAGTTCGAGGCCAGCCTGGGCTACCAAGTGAGTTCCAGGAAAAGGCGCAAAGCTACACAGAGAAACCCTGTCTCGAAAAACCCCCCAAAAAAAAAAAAATAAAAAAAATAAAAATAGATAAAGAAATAATAGGACAAATGGGTAGATCACTGAATCTACACTAAAAAAAGGGGGGAAGATATAAAAATGACAAAAGGTAGATTACTGAATCTATTATGAAAAGAAAAAAAATACTTTTAAAAAGGAACTACTTGTTTTAAATAAGATAAGTAATGAAAAATTTTTGTCTGAGTTTATCAAATGTTACTGGACGTTGTTAATATATATAATGGAGTTTTTATCTGAATCTGTCAAATTTTAATGGACTCGACATCGATAATGTAATCTTGACTGTATATACTTATTGGATAGTTTTTCTTGTATTAGTTGTAAGCTTTTTTCAATTTTAGACAAAGAGAGAGGAAATGTGGTGGTATTGTGTTCCTCAAAATATTGTGTACCCTAATAAACTTCTCTGTGGTCAGAGAACAAAAAAGCCACTAGATACTTAAGATAGGCAGTGGTAGCACACACCTTTAATCCTAGCTTTCGAGGCAGAAATCCATGTGTTCAGGATACAGCCAGGCATGGTGACACAAGCCTTTAATTCCAGAAAGTGAGCCTTTAATCCCAGGGAGTGATGGTAGAAAGCAGAAAGGTATATAAGGCGTGAGGACCAGAAACTAGAAGCATTTGGCTGGTGAAGCTTTTAGGGTTTGAGCAGCACAGTTCAACTGAGAGCCATTCGGGTATGAGGACACAGAGGCTTCCAGTCTGAGGAAACAAGATCAGCTGAGAAGTTGGCCAAGTGAGGTGGCTGTGGCTTGTTCTGTCTCTCTGACCTTTCAGCGTTCACCCCAATACTTGGCTCCGGGTTTGTTTTATTAAAAGAGACTCTTTGAGATTCCTGCTACATGGATGGAACTAGAAAAAAATTATCATGAGTGAAGTAACCCCGAACCAAAATGATAAATATGATAAGCATTCCCTTATAAGCAGAGATTTGCCAATAAGTAAAAAGTAACCAAGCTGCAATTCATATACTTAGAGATATTAGGGAAAAAAAGAGGAGTCTAGGGGTGAAACATGGATCTCCCTGGGAGGGAGAAATAAAATAGATATTACCTGCAGACTGGGTAGGTAGGAACAAGAGTGGAGTAATGAGGTGGTGAGGAGGATGGGGGGCAAGGAGAGATTGCAGGGAGAGACTGTTGGAATTCCGGGCATTTTGAGGTGGTATGGAAAACTAGTACAGTAGAAATATATTGAAATTTATGTGGGAAATCCTTTGAGAACTTCTAATAATGGGGGATTCAGAGGCTCAACTGGCCATCTCTTGTCACCAGTCAGGGCTCCCAGAGGCAGGACTAGGTTGTATTTAATTGAGTTTTGGCCAATGGAGTTCCATGGAAATCCCCAAACAACCTAGGCTGTTACTGACACAAAGGTTGTTTTCCTCAAAGTGGCTCTGGGGTCCCAATGCTGAGGACAACACACACACAAATCATTGAACATGGAGAAGGAGAACTGGTGTCTACATAGAGCCTTCACATTCTACATTCTAGTCTCTTTGGTGCAGGAAGGTACTCTGTAGAATCCCAACAGAGAAATGTAAACACCAACACAGTCACAAAATTTTTGACCTGTAATCTTTCCTGCCTGCAAAATACTCTAGGGCAATTGTAGAACAAACTTGTGAGAGTAGTCAACCAACACCTGATATGATGTAAAGCACACTCCATGAGAAAGACGACTATAACCAACATTGCTTGAGTAAGCAAGAACCAGAGACTTAATGGCCAGAGAACTAGGGTAAAACTGTTTATGAAAAAAAAGTATCAGTACAAATGACTCCTAATGATATTCTGCTATTCTCACAGAAATTTTAACACTCAAAATTCACAGCATTGTGGTTTTAGAGGACTTTAGATTTCACAATTTTTAATCACTGAACTTCATGCCTTTTTGGGGATTATGTCATTTAGGGTTCTGTCTTTTGTGTTGAGGTCAAGAAGTTTTTTCAATTGAGAGCACAGTCTTTATGATGAAAATCTCAGCATGTTAATTTCACAGCATATAATTCAACCAAACAAATAGAGTGCTTTTAGAAAACCTGTCATTGTGGCTGTGGTAGTTTGATTGTAATTGACCCCCATAATATCATAAGGAGTGGCAGTATTAGGAGGTATGGCTTTGCTGGAATGGGTATGATCTTTTTAAAGGAAGTGTGTAATTGTGGGTGCAGGCTCTGAGATTTCCTATGCTCAGTATACTGCCCAGTGTGTCAGTTGACTTCCTATTGCCCCAAGATGTAGCACGCTCAGCTCCAGTACCATGTCTGCCTGCATGCCACCATGCTCTCTGCAGTGATGATGATGGACAGAACCTCTGAAATTGTAAGTGAACCATCCCATTGAAATGTTTTCTTTATAAGAGATGCCATATCATGTTGTCCCTTCACAGCAATGAAATCTCTAAGAGAGAAGTTAGTACCAGTGACTGGGGTATTGTGATAAGCCTGACCATGTGTTTATTTGGAGTAATATGGACTTGGGGACTATGGATTAGAAAAGCAGTTGAACATTTTAAGAGCTGCTTGATGGGCCATTCTTGGAGGAGTGTGGAAAAAAGTGGTACTGACTGTGATTTGATGGACTATGGGGTGTGGGGAGGGATATATCAAGAGGTTTCAGAGGAGAAGTATTTTATTATGTTACCCAATGTTCATTCTTGTGATATTTTGGTGGAGAAAGTGGCTGCCTTTTCACTTTATTCAAAGAATCTTTCTGAGGCTCAATTGAAGAGTTTGGAATTAATTCTGTTGGCAGAAGAAATCTCAAAACAGCATAGTAGACTCTGGTAACTATAATGAACATTTATAATGAACAGGAACAAACTGAGCAGGGTAAAATACAAATGTAAATTTCAAGAAAAAAAGAACAACAATAAGTGGAATGGAGCTAAATCCTGTGTTCACAGAGATAAATGCATTGAGAAATGGAATAAAGGTAATGGTAACCTCTAGGCAAGATCTCACACCAGGTAAGTTTCCAACTTGGGAAAGGAGCTGAAGAAAATCTTAGAGTCAGATGTGGTGGGGCACACCTCTATTCCCAGAACTGGAAAGGCAGAGGCTGGCAGATCGTTGAATTTGGGGTCAACATGGTTTCCAAAGCAAGTTTCAGGACAGCTAAGCCCAGGCATAGAAAGACAGAAAGCTGATGAAGATGTTGTTTAAAGTGTGTGTGGGGAATCTTCCAACCTAGTAAGAAGAAGAACTTGGCAGCTTCAACCATGGGGATCTGGCATTAGAGTTAATGATAGAAGAAATAGAATATGGAATTAGCCTCTGAGCCAAAGGAAAGCTGCTGAGACCAAGCATGTGTCAGAGATGTACTTGAACGGAGGCCTAGAAAGGCCATTTAGTGAAGGTTTGAAGTGAAAGCCCAAATTGCCTAGGAGAACCCAAGGTATTATAGATGCCAGAGTTGTGGGATACCCACAGAAAGAGCTGCTAAAAGAAAGTGGAACCAGGCCAAAGGTAGGAAGTGTATTGCAGTCAACAAAACTGAACAGAACTGGACATCTGAAGATCATTTCAACATGAGACATGATGGTGCCGTTTGGAGTTTGCCCAGCTGGATTTTAGTCTTGCTTTGGTCAGTATTTCCTCACTATGCTCCCTTTCCTATGTTTGGAATGATAATGAATATTCTGTGCCATTATATTTTGAAAGTATGTGATATGTTTTTTCTTTTGATTTTATAGAGGATTATATTTAAGTGATTGTATGAATCTCAAGAGACTTTGAACTTTGGACTTTTAATCATTGCTGAGACTGTGACAGACTATGAGGACTTTTAAAGTCAAACTAAATGCATTTTGCATTTTGATATTATTATGATGCAATGGGGGCCAGAGAGTGCAATGTGGTAGTTTGAATATAATTGTCCCCCATAATCTCATAGGGAGTGGTACTACTAGAAGGTATTGTGAGGTTGGAGTAGGTGTGGCATTGATGGAGGAAGTGTGACATTGTGGGTGAAGGCTTTGAGTTTTCCTGTGCTCAGGATACTTACTTCACAGTGTGTCAGTCAACTTCCTGTTGCCTGCAAGATGCCTGCACTCTCAGATCCAGTACCACATCTGCCTGCTTGCCTCCATGCTCCCTGTCATGATGATAATAGACTGAACCTCTGAAACTGTAAATGAGCCACCCTAATTAAATGTTTTCTCTGTAAGAGTTGCTGAGGTCATGGTGTCTCTTCACAGCATTAAAAATTCTAACTAGGACAGTGCCACACACCTTTAATCTGAGCACTCAGGGTACAGAGGCAGGTGAATCTCTGTGAGTATGAAGGCAGTGTGCTCTACATAGCAAGTTCCAAGACAGACAAGACTATACAAGGAGACACTGCATCAAAAAGACAAAATAAAACAATATAGACTAGCACAAAATAGGTTGCTTGAAGTAGTGGAACAGCTCTGAAACCCCAGAACTGGGGAGGTAGAAGCCATAGAATTAGAGTCCAAGGTCATTCTTAATTACTTAGTGAGTTTGTATGCAGACTGGCTTACAAGACACCTTTATGCAAAAACAAGCAAACACCAAATAAATAGAAAAGGAAAGAAAAAGATGAAGGAATAAAAAAAATCTATTCATTTTGACCACACAGTTTTATTTTCTCCCCAGACTAGAGTGTTCAAGTCATGTCTATCAAACATTATGTTTTCCCAAAATGAAACAGTTGCCTCTCTCTGCCTACACTGCTGAGCCTGGTCCAGCCTGTCTTTTCTATGTAGGGCTGCAGACACCTCCTGGGAAATGCCTTCTGTCTAATTCCACTGCCAGAGGTTTTCACCTGTTCATTGCAGCACTTGGGATCAAAACTATGGAAATCAGGAACTTCTGACAGGTTTGGAATGAACACTATATGAGAGCACAGGATCAGAATTCCTGGGAGATGGAAGTCAGTCTTGATGCTCCCTAAGTGTGGTACTGTCCCCTTTCACTACAATGACTTGCAATGCTTGCTTAGGATGTGATCTCCTCCCAGAAAAGCCTCAAGCATTGCACGTGAGACACAGAGCTGGGCCTGAGTTAGGATTCCATCTGTGACTGAACCATCTGGAAAGGTTAATTTCCCCTGTTTTGTTTCCTTGCTAGTTTTTGCTGCTGTTATGTATGCATCTGTCAGGTAACAATGAAACCAACTATAATGGTTAAGCTTTACTCTTTTTTTTTTACTTTAATCATGTGTCTCTTCTCTTTTTAATTCATAGGTTTTATACATCCACAAATTGGTGAAACAGATCCTTAAGTCACAAGGCAGATATGGAACTGTCATGGTTGACTCTTTCTGAGGATCCTCACCAGAATGGCTTCACTGTTCAAAAAATCTATTAAGCCAGAGTCACCAGCAAATGACCTTGAATTAGACAATGCAGAGTTCATTCCAAGCCAGTCTGGAGAAGAAATCTCTAACTCCTCAGGCACACAGCTCAACTTTCCCCCAAATAATTGGGCAAAGCAGGGGCTGCAAAGATCCTGGGAGATGTTTCCCTCATGGTTGTAGCCTGAAAAGCAGTGCAAGCAGCAGGTGATTTCTCAACTGGTCTTGGAGGTTTTTACCCAAAACTGTAAACTATGAGGACAAATTTGTCTTGAAAGAGAAGTGGGAATCAAGTGGCAGGAACCCTGGGAGGTTCACAGAAGGTCTCTTTGATGAGTGTTAGAGCCTCCTGTCAAGGTGAGTTCCTGGTGTGAGAGATCGCTAACTCAGGAAGACAGTCATTTTGAGAAGAAGTACTGAGAAGGTGTTGTAGTTTTTTTATATTCATGAGAAAGTACTGCCCCCAACAAAACCATTACCAGGGAGAATACCAAGTGCCCTAAATTAGCATAAATATAGCAAAATAAACCCTTTGCTGGTTTGAGGGACACACTTAAATGTAATTTATTTACATGGTGACAGAGAGACTGGGGAATTAATATTTGGGAACTAAAGTCTTTATCCAAGCAGCGTGTAGTCCAGAAACCTCTTTTTTTGTTTTGTACCTGCAAAGGCTAAATCCACCATGCAGCTTAATGTGCCACTTGCAGAGGCCTCATTCCTGCCATACTGCAGGTCGAGCGCACACGCTAGGAACCTACCAGTAGCTCAAACCAGCAGCTGCCGCTCATTTGAGAGAGACAATTAGGAACTGTTTTTAGCTCCGTTTTAGAATCTTTTTTCTCAGTTTTTAGATGGAAACTCTTGCCACCACGTTGGACGCCATTTGTTGCTAGAGTTTTCCTGCCTGGCCCACAGTCAGGACAAATCTCTCTCACCTGCCAGTCCCACAGCCGTCAGACCCAACCAAGTAAACACAGACTTATATTGGTTACAAACTGTATGGCCATGGCAGGCTTCTTGCTAACTGTTCTTACAGCTTAAATTAATCCATTTCCATTAATCTATACCTTGCCACATGGCTCGTGGCTTACCGGCATCTTCACATGCTGTTAGACATCGTGGCAGCTGGCAGTGTCTCTCTGACTCAGCCTTCTACTTCCCATCTTTATTCTCCTCCTTGTCCCGCCTACACTTCCTGCCTAGCCAATGGCCAATCAGTGTTTTATTTATTGACTAATCAGCAACACATTTGCCATACAGAACATCCCACAGCATACATTGCACAATCATTGCACAAATCACTTCTGAGAGTTATGGTGTTTTTGTTTAAATATTTGGGTGGTTTGGTTGGTCATTTGTTGTTTGAGACGTGGTTACATTGTGTAGCCCTGGATGGCCAGAAACTCAAGGAAATTATACATCCTATGTTTCCCAGGTACTGGAATTGTCAATGATGACCACCACTTACTGAGGTTTATTTGAGGTTCTTACTCTATACACAAGTTCTCACTTCACATTTTGTTTAATTCCACATTTATACTCTTTACAGCTTTGGCTTTGTTTTAAATTGAGAATTTCATGACTGAAACCAATTCCAGGTAAACTGCTACCATAATGTCCAGTCATGTTCCTAAGAGCAGAGGCGGTGTGCATCTGTGGAGACAATGTATGTGAGGTATGTGAGGGAGGATCAGATGAAGTTAGGCCCATGTGGTAAACAGAGGCTAGCCCCTAAAAGAAAGGCTAATCATCCTTCAATGTCTTGACTAGTTGAAGACAACACTGTAGCCTGAGCTCACAAGAAACTAACTTTGTTCCCCCCCCACTTAGGAACAGTGATTCAACACTTGCAAACACAGTGTAAATAGTGACTTTAGGGAAGAAATCTGGGGATGTCAGGATGACATCATTAGAGATGAGGGATAGACAGATAAACCAGCCCACAGTCTGGGGATCCTGTGCAATCAGGTTTAGGTCAGGGATTCTGTCTTCCACAGATTCATTGACAATGGTCATCTGGCCTCCATTACAGGTTCATTTCTCCATGCAGGGACGGGAAGCCTGTAATTGGTTTTCTCTTTACACTTTGGGGGCCCAGCACCCAGCTCCCAATTAAATGCATGGAGGCTTATTCTTACTTATTAGTGCCTGACCTTAGAGTGGCTTGTTTCAAGACAGCTTTTCTAACTTAAATTATCTAGTTTCTCTTAAACTACATTATGACTCTGGGTTTTTTACCTTCCTTTATTCTATATAGCGTTCTTTCTTTCTTAATTCCTAGCTTTCTGTGTGACTGCCCCGGCATCCTCCTTTCTTTCTCCTTTTCTCACTCCTGGTTTTTCTATTCTATTGATCCTAGATTTCTCTTCCTGTTTATCTCTCTGCCCAGGGCAGCCATGCCTATTCTTTTTTATGCTTAGCTACTGGCCATTCAGCTCTTTATTAGAACAACCGGTGTTTTAGACAGTAAAATAACACAGCTTTACAGAGTTAAACACAGGCAACATAAAAGAATGCAACACATCTTTGCATCATTAAACAAATATTCCACGGCATAGACAAATGTAACACATCTCAAACTAATATTCCACAACAGAATCCCTTTTTTCCTCAGAACGTGTACTCAAAGAAGTCAAAAGCTTTTGAAACAACAGAAATCAGCAACAACTCCAGCACAAGAGAATGCAAGGACACCCTTGCCGATCCCACCAGATACATTCTTGGCGACAGTTCAGCAGGGAAACTGGACGGCAGAGGGGTATTTTGAGGGTATCCCTTCCCAAGCACAGTTTCACAGACTCTCCTATTTCCCCTGGGCATGTAAAGAGAGATGATGGCCACAACTCTCTCTGGAATGCTGAAAGATGTGGTTGTGTGCATATTCTCAAATGTGATTGGCTCCCTTCTCATTATCCAGAGAAGGCAGTATCCTGAGCCTGAAGATGTTGATTTTTCTTTTGGAACACCTCAGGATGTCAGAAGAGCAATTCAAGGCACCTCCAGCTATAAGAAGAGTTCCTATGGGTCCCTGTATACCAGAACCATGAGAAAATTTCCACATGTACAGGTCAAAGCTCCACAGAAACCTCAAACCTTACAAATATGAGGAATGTCCCCAGATCTTCAAATATCCCTGTAACCTTTCAGTCCACCACAGAAGACACAGAAATGAGAGGCCATTTGGCTGTCCCATTTGTCAGAATGGTTTCTATCAAGCCTTAGATTTCTGAGTTCATGAGATCTGACATAACCAGAGAAGCCTTTCTCACGCAACACAAGTGGAAGTTCCTGCAGACACAAGACCAGCCTGCAGGCTCACTAGAGGATTCACACAGGAGAAAAGCCCTACACCTGCTGTCTGTGTAACTGTAGCTTCTGCCAGTCATCCACATACCACCATCACCTGAGGAATTGCCACACATCAGACTGAACTGTGTACCTTCCTCATTAGAGGCTAGCAGGACTGACTCCTGCTTCAGGGTCTCATCTGCACATCAAGAAGCATGTGGCTTCTAACTAGCACTTAGCCAGTGAAAATTTGTCATTTCACTTCTATGTTGTTCCATCTGTTGTCGCTTCCAAGTGGCATGTAAAGAAAATGAGTGATTTGACAGTTTGTTCACTAAAATTTACCAAATGCCTAAATATTGACTGTTATCTTAATTCTCATTAGTAAATAAATGTTGATGCTTCTGTGTATCTCCTGTGTGTTATGTTTCATGTGTGTATGTGTGTGTCCTATGTGTAAGTGGGTACCTCTGTGTAGGGCTGTTGGGCCTTACCTTCCACCTTATTTGAGACACACTCTCTTCTATGATTTGAACCCCAGGTGAGGTGACTCAGAAGCTCACAGAGATCCTCTTGTCTTCATTCTCCAACCTCTTAGGAGCTCATATGATAGATGTCTCTGCCTCTGGATCTGCCTTTCAATTTTTTTTTTTATTTCACGTGTGTGTGCTTGAGTATATATATATGTACATATGTGAAGAAGCTCCTACATGTCAAAAGGGGCATCAGATCCCCAGGATCTGGAATCACAAGCTCTTAGGAGCTGTTCTATCTGAGCTTGGAAGTGAACCTTGGTCATCTGCAAAAGTGGGAAAGGCTCTTAACCACTGAGCCATCACTGCAACCCTTGGAAATGTGTTCTAATGTTGTTCCTTAGATACAAACTCAGGTCATCAGATTTCTACAACAAACACTATTATCCACTGAAATATTGTCCCATCTCTTGAATGCTTCTCCTTTGATATGTTAATAGGCACCTCAGGTAGGCATTTTTCCTGACTGTCTTTGCATCCTAACAGTTTTGAGTTGTGGATACTATCTAGGATACAAGGTGATAGGAAAAGTACCTCTTGGGGCAAGGCCATGCAGCTTGCCTCTATTTTAATAACAATGGGGCTCTGTTCCTTCTGCATGCCTCTCTGCCATATGCTTTGTGCCCAAAGGACTGACAGAAAAGTTCCCATTCTAATTCCTAATTGCTTCCTTGGAGTTGCTCATTTTGTTTTCTTTTGTGACATGACCAAGGTGTTGGAAAGTTACTTCAGATCCTTGTGGAGATGCTGTCATGAGTCTAGAAGTGAGTTGAAAATCACCAATCTTCTGGGAAAGAGTACCAAGAGATCATGAACCTTTAAATCAGGGAAAGTGTACCATCCCAGTTATAGCAGAGTTTCACTTCTCATGGCAACACCTACCATCATGGTGTCACCGAGGACTAAGGTGAGTGACCAGAGAATAGGCATACCAAGAACTAAATACATTAGAAAGTACTTCTTGGAGTACTTCTTATGCTATTGGATAAGTTTTATTCTCTAGCTCAGTACCTATCTTAATTGTGCTTTTTCTTAAGAAATCTTTATTAAAATAATCTTTCAACAGCTCTGCTGAAAGGAAAGAAAGGAAGAGGTGAGGAGGGAAAGAAGATAGAAAGAGAGGAAGAAAGGAGGGAAGGAAGGAAGAAAAGAGAGAAAGAAGGAAGTTAAGATATAAAGGAATAGGTGGGGTAGGGGAAACTGGTGTTGGTTTAAGAACAGGGAATTTGAATGGGTTTTTAGATAAAATTGGGGCTATTTCTATCTCAGGGCAGAGTCAACTGTCTTCTGTCCTCTCTAAGGTGTGTGAACCCTACTCCTCCCATGAGTCTCTCGTAGTAGAAATATCTTAGTAATGTATCTCCTAGTGATATCACCTCATTTCATCTCTCTAGCTTCGCTTGGTCGCCTCTGTCTCTATCTCTCCTCTCTGGCTCTGGCTCCATCTCCCTCATCTTCTCTCTATCTCTTTCTGTGTGTCTCTTCCTAAGTTTCAGATTTATTGAGAAGATTTATTTGGATTCTTCTTTTTGTTTACTGATAATATTGGGGAATCTCCACCAGGGCATTTTGCCAACTGGACAAGCCTTGAGCTATATCCCCATCTCATTCTGAATGGCTTGAAGTACTTTTAATCTTTTCATTCCTATTATGAATCAATTTATATATTTCTGGAAAATGCTATATTCTAATTTTATATCTAAATATCTAGATTATAGGAATTTGTAAATTTTTTATCAATGATAGAATTATAGGGTGACTATTCTACTAGGAAAGATGAGTTTTATAGAAGCTTGAAAATTAAGAGTTAAAAATGGAATGAATTACAAGTAAGGAATAGATGCATACTAGGAATATTATTTATTTCTTGGTATTTTAGCTATTCTTAAACATGAATCTTGTTTTCCTGATTCTGTATCTATGTTTCACTAAATATACCTCCAAACTGGTTGTTATGTGGTTCCAGCTCACGTGTTATCTGCAAGAACATAATGATAAAGTACTATTGTCATGTGAAGAATTAGGCCTCTTCTCTTCTGGAAAAGACACACAAGTATGTTTGGCTTTCCTTACTTCTCTTGTCTTGTCACTGTCTAGAGTTTCAAAGCTATCATATATTTCCTCATGTCATGTAATTCTGTGAATAAGTTAATCTCAAACCAAGATAACAGCATCAAAATTTTGTCATATTATATATACCTATCTAATACTCTTCTAACTCTTGCTTGTAGACAAAAGGCAAGTTTATCAATGATGCTAAGCTTTATAACACTGACCTATGAGTCCAAGTCAGTGTCATCTTAATTGACTGCCATCCCCTTAGTTTTGCAGTACACAACATTGCAAGAATTTCTCATTTATTGACCACAGTGCACTTACTTTTTAAATTAGAATCAAGTTTTAACTACAAATATTTATCATATTAACTATTGTCAGTGCATAGTGCAGTCATGTGAAAAATGATCCTATTGATATGCAGCTGATTTCCAGAACATTTCACCACAAACCCAAAATTCTGTGCCCAAGAAACAAACACTCATCACCTTCCCTTTGCATCCCTGCCAATCATCACTCTAATGTCTTTTAAATTTTCATCACATGATTCAGGGACTGTTGGGAAGGAATGGACACATCGCACAGCATGCATGTGTGGAGGTTAGACGATGTTTGGGGAGCTGGTTCTCTCCTTTCATCATGTGGTTTAATTTTTAAATATTTTAATTAACAAACATAGTACTTGATGTCATTATGGTATTTTCAAGCAAATTTATTGATTATCCTCTTCCACTTTCCTTGTCCATTTCCCCCAAATCCACAGGCACCTCTCTATAAATTTATAATTCTTTTTACTTTAATGATACATTTGTCCTATTTCCTCCCCCCTGACTCCTCAATACCACTTTCTTCTGCATCTTTTGACCTCCTTTCTGGAAGCATATCCTATAAACACATACTCTCAACACTTTTGTACATGTGGACATTGTTATCCATGTCCCTCTTTGAGAAAGAACATGTGGTTTCTGTTTTCCTGTGTCTCTGTCACCTTCTTGACTTCTTTGTAAGTTTTTCCTGAGTATTTCATGACTTCATTCTCCTTTACAGATGAACAAAATTCCACTGTGTATATATAGGAAACTTCCATTATCTACTGATGAATTTCTGGATGGACATAATTTCCTTGTTGTTGTGAACAATTCAACAGTTTACATGGATTTACAAACTTCTCTTGGGTAGGACATAGAATCCTTTGGGTACATGCTCCAAAATTATACAACTATGTTACCTAGTAATTCTATTTTAGTATATTGAGAAAGCTTTGTATTTATTTTTATAATGAACCCAATACATTCTATCCCATCAATATAGAATGCAGAATCCTTTTCCCCACATTGTCAGTATTTGTTGTTGTCTATTTTCTTGATGTTAATCATTTAAAGGTTTCAATAGAGTCTCAAAATATTTGTAATTTGAATTTCCCTGATAGCTAAATATATTGAACACTTTTAAAATTCATTAACCCCCATGGATATCTTCTCACTGCCCATTTCATTAACCTGTTTGATGGCTGGGAAGTTTGTTAAGGGACTATTTAATCTTTATTTTTCCATTATATATTCTAGGTAAAAATATCCTGAGTGAAATACTTAAGTCAATGATTTTCTACCATTCTGTAGGATATATCTCCACTCAGTTGGTAGTTTCCTTAATGTGCAGAAAGTTTTTAATTTCACTCATTTCCACTCATTAATTCTTTGAGCATTTCCTGAATTGCTGATCCTTGCTACCTCTACTACATATTATATTACTAACATTTTCTTATGAAAGTTTTAGTATTTCAACTTTTGAATAATTTAACATTAATTTTGTGTATTGTAGGGTATATAATGATATCATGGTTCTTATGCAAATGGATATACATTTTATGCAAAGCCATTCATGGTCAGAAGGTCTGACCATTGAGTCACACAAAACATTCACGAAAGCAGTGACTGTATCTTCCTGAGATTCTTCCTGAGAACAGTTGAGTTTCTGGAGGGAAATGGTATAGAATGTCAAACCCCTCTTTTATCCCTCTTACTCAACACTGGCCACTCTCTGTGGGGCTTTGTATCTGCTCATGTTCCCTGATCCTTGTACAGCATTGGTCATTATTAATAACAACAGTTGATGACCCAACACATGGGAGATGCAGTAACACTCCAATTGGAACTTGGTAATGATTTGTAAATTTTGTTGAAGAAAACCAAGACTAATTTGTAAGTCTTCTACAACATTCTACTTTCCTATAGAGCAGAAACAAGGGTTCTTATTTTACCTATATTAGGCAGCTTTAACTCATGCTTTTATTTATGTTAATTTGCTTTGATTAATAACTGTTTATATTGTATGTGATGACAGCTTGTTGCAACTTTGCTTGACAGCACCTCATTGTATTCCCTTAATTATTGGTGGTGTTGGGCCTCATTTTACATACATTTTTAACATTTCTGAATTGTTGTAGGAAATTTATCCAGATCTGGAATCCATCTCTCATTTGTTTTAAATTTAAGATTTTTCAAACTTAGTTTTAAATATTCTTTTTTAGGGTAGAGAGATGAGTCAGTGTTTCAAAGTGCATACTAACCTTACTTTGAATTTGAGTCCAGTTACTGACTCCTACCAGTTGCTCACATCTGCCTGAGAGCCCATGCTTCAGGCCCCTGCTGCGATTCATATTCCTAGGCAGCCACCCCCAGTACACACACAATTAACAATAAAAATATATCTTAAAATAAAATATTTTTTATATTCTGAACATTTAATCCCTCATTCCAAATATGACTTTCACACATTTTCTCTTGGTTTTCGCAATGAATTTTGTGTTTTGGTCATGTGAATTTCAGAAATTATGGGATGTTTTAAAAATTCTTTCTTTGAAAATTGACCCTAAATCACTGTGTTTAGTCAAAAGCAAAGAAAACATTAGTTCCTGGGGAAGGTCTTTTTGAGACAGTTTCACTTTGTGTAGCGCTGGCTGTCCTCGAAGTCACTCTGTAGATCAGGTGAGCCTCAAATTCACATATATGTCTGCCTCTCTTTATTGCTATTTTGAAGGTCATGTGGCACCTGGTCCTGTGAAAACATTAATCTTCAGTAAACATATTCAAAACTTTCCATTTAAAGAGTGCAGATATGTCCTTCAATAAAGAACAAAGTTTTAGAAATTCTTCTTTAATGAGAGAGCTATGTAAATACAGCAAACTGATAAATATATTATTTTAGCTAACATCATGAAATAATGTACATCCATAGTATATTTCCAGGGTCTGTTGACCATAATAAATTTATTTACATTTTTAATCGCATTGAAAATGGCTTCTGACAACTTGGCAATGGGAATTTTCCTCTTTTCCCTGATTACAGTGGGAGTGCTTGGAAATTCCTCAATACTATTTTATTATCTCATTTTGATACTCAATGGAAGGCATTTAATGCCAAAAGACCTGATTATAGAACACTTGGCTTTAGCCAACTGCTTGTCTCTCATCTTAAGAGGCATTCCACGGACAATGTCAGATTTTGGATTTAAATATTTTCTAGATGATGTTGGATGTAAATTGATAGTGTATATTTACCGCATAATGAGGGGGGTGTCCCTGTATGCCATGTGCCTACTGAGTTGCTTCCAAGCGATCACAATCAACCCCAGCAACTCCAGGTGGATAACTCTTAAACACAGAGTGACCAAGTACATTGGTCCCTCCTGCTCACTAGGCTGGCTTGTGCATCTGTTCCTAAACATCTTGACTCCAACTAGAGTGTCAGGCCCTATTTACAACAAAAATACAACTAGCAGGATGAAATATGGGTACTGCTCATGGTTTACTTTTGACAATGTGGCAACTGGACTGTATGTGTTCTTACTGTGTTTCTCTGATGGCCTGTGTCTGGGTGTCATGGCCTGCTCAAGTGTCTCCATGGTGAGTCTCCTCTCCAGACATAAGAGACAAGTCAAGTACATTCACAGTGTTCAGAACTTTCTGAAAGTCTCACCTGAGGACAGAGCTGCTCAAACTATCCTCACCCTGGTGTGCATATTTGTCATCTCTTACTCATTCTCATCCATTATGGTCATCTTTGCAACCTACTCCAAAGGTCCAATGCTATGGGGAGTAAGTGTATTTCTAGTTCTAGAAATATGCTTTCCCATAGTTTGCCCCTTTGTTCTCATCAGCAATATCAAGTCTAGTTCCAGCATATTTTTACCCTGCTGTGGTAGGAAAAAGTTTCTTCCAAGTTCAACATGAGCTCTGCTTATCTGCCTTTGCTTATATATTGGCATATTCTTTTATCTGTTGTAGACTGCTAAGACTCTAGTTTGAAAATATTGAGCACCCTCCTGCATCCATCTCCTTCAGCAGAGCTAATTGGTGTGTGCCACAACAACTGGCAATAAAACTCCAGTCCATGTGGATGAAAGACCTCAACATAAAATCTGATACAATGAACATTGAAAATGAGGAATAGCATTAAACTCATTGACACAGGGACAATATCCTGAACAGAATAGGGAGAGTGCAAGCACTAAGATCAACAATTAATAATGAGACCTCTTGAATGTAAAAAACTTCTGTAAGACAAAGGACACCACAATAGGACAAAATGACAGCCTGCAGAATGGGATAAGATTTTTCACCCATTCCACATGTGATAAAGGGCTAATATTCAAAATATATAAGTAACTTAAGAAACTATACATGAATAAACCAAACAATCTAATTTAAAAATAAGGTATAGATCTAAACAGAGAATTCTCAATAGAGGAGTTTCAAATGGCTAAGAAACACTTAAAGAAATGTTCACCATCCTTAGCCATGTTGAAATGCAAGTCAACACTACTTTAAGATTCCATCTTACACCTGTCAGAATGGCTAAAATCAAAAACACAAGTGACAACTCATGCTTGTGAGGATATGGAGCAAGAGTAAACCTTCCTCCATTGCTGGTGGGGGTGCAAACTTCTATAGTCACTATGGAAATCAGAGTTGCAATTCCTCAGATATCTTTTAATGGATCCACCTCAAGATGCAGCTGTGCCACTCTTGGACATATAACCAAAGGATGCTCCAAAAAGACACTTGATCAAGTATTTTCTTAGTAACTTTATTTATAATAACCAGAAAGTAGAAATGGCCTAGATGACCCCCAACTGTAGAAAGTATAAAGAAAATGTAATGCATTTAATGGAGTAGTATCAGTGGTTTAAAAAATGGTGTCATGAAATTTGCAAGCAAATGGATAGAACTTAAACAATCATCTTGAGTGACAAAACCTGTTGAAGAATATTTGTTTAACCATGCAAAGATGTGTTGCATTTTTATGTTGCAGAATATTTGTTTAACTATGTAAAGATGTATTGCATTTGCTTAATTATGTAAAGATATGTTGCTGTTTAACTTGCCTGCCTAAGGGACCTGATTGGTCTAATAACAAACTAAATAGCCAAGAGTGGGGAGGAGGTATAGTTCGAAATTCTGAGCAGGGAGCATAAGTAGAAAAAGGAATTTAGGTTCCAGAGAGTAAAAAGAAGGAAAAGGAGATGACAGAGAGATGGCACAGTCAAGCCAGCCAGACAAAGAGGAAACAGGTAAATAGGACATACAGAATGAAAGAAAGGCAAAAAGCCCCAAAGCAAAATTTAAATGAATAGATACAGCTTAAATTAATTTAAAAGAGTTAGTGAGACAGGGCTAAGCTAAGAGAGATCGTTCCTAATTAATAATAAGTCTCCGTATCTTTGTTGGGAAGCTGGTTGGCAGCTCAAAGAAAACGCCAACTCCAGTAACCCATAGGCAGAAAGTCAAACATGGTATGTGCTCATTGAAAAGTGGATATTAGCTGTAAAGTAAAAGGATAACCATGCTACAATCCACAGACCCAGAGATGCGAAGGAACAATGAGGGCTCACGTGGAGATGCATGGATCTCCTTGGGATGGGAAATCGAATAGATTTTTCAGGTGGAATGAGGGTGGGTAGGGATGGAAATTGGTGGTAGCAGGTGTAGGTGGAGGGATGGAGGGAAAGAATATGGGGAGAAATGACTGAAATTAGATAGCTTTTGGTGAGCAATGTGGATACCTAGTGCAGTGGAAACTTCCTGCAATATACAAAGGTAACCCTAATGAGGATGCCTACTAATGGAGAATATGGAGCCTGAACTTTGGTAACTAAGCAAGGAGTTCCCTGAGATCTGAGGAGAGGGACAAGAGGAATTGTGGAAAGCAGAGGGGTCGAAGACACTGGGGGTGCATGGCCTGAGAAACCAACTAAGCAAAGCTCATGGAGGCTCACAGACACTGAAGCTGCAATTGCGGAGCCTGCATGGGTCTGGGTTAGGTCCTCAGCATATATCTTATGGTTGTCGGCTTGGGGTTTTGAGGGACTCCTGACAGTGGGACTGGGGATGTCTCTGACTCTTTTGCCTACTCTTTGTCCCCTTTTCCACTGAGTTGCCTTGTCCATCCTTGATGTGAGGGTTTGTGCCTGGTCTTATTGTATCTTATTGTGCTGTATTCAGTTGATGTTACTGGGATGTACTCTATAATAGAAGAATAAGTATGATGGGTGGATGACTACATGTTAACACATGGAATTTGTGGGTAGCCCTTTAATCCTGACTTTTGCACCATTATTGACAGGCATTGACATATTATTTCTAAATAACAGTGACACACCAAGCCATGATTACCCTCCTTGAGTCTGTTTAGACAGTCTGTTTCTACACTTTTAAGTTTATTTCATTCAGATATCTCATCTTCAGTTTTATTTACACTTGCAAATTTCACAAAACAGGACAATTTTCCTCATTTGTGTTTGTAGGAAATTGACCATTTTAAAGTCTTCTCTGATTTAATTATTTGGCTTTTGTCTAATGCATTATCTGTGAACTTCCTCTGCATATTACAGAAATCATCACTTGGTCCTCCAGCTCTAATACATCTGAGAATTTCATCCTCATATTGTGTTTCCTCTGGGTAGTAGTTTGTATTATCTTATTACTGTATCATTTTTTTTTTTTTTTGGTTTTTCGAGACAGGGTTTCTCTGTGTAGTTTTGCGCCTTTCCTGGAACTCGCTTTGTAGACCAGGCTCTTATTACTGTATCTTAATTCTATAAAATACAATTTGTATGTGAATATGCTCTAAAGAAGGAAGGTTGCTAAATGTTGCAGCTAATCATAGCTTAGGTTTTTCATAAAAGTAATTTGTTTTTTTTCAGCCACAAATGAAACCATTATGATAAAAATGTTAAAGATGATAAGAGATTAGACAATATTGCCACATAGATATAAATAATCCAGGTTTGATAATACAACTGGGTTATTATGAGGTAATGTGTGTTTCAGGTAGGATTGTATAGTAAGTCCTCTGAATATTTAATTGGGGTTATCCTATACAGAGTATTATGCTAATTTCAGAAGCCACAGGTTGACAACTAAAATACCAGTCTGAGATGCCTCTCCCTGTTTGTTTTTTTTTTTTTTTTTTTTTTTGAGTGTCCTGGAGAACCCCAAACAACACATTGCTCTTGGTTGCCATCAAAAACTTTATGGCAGGAACTTTTTCCTGAAAATACCACACACTTTGGATGTGAACATGAGGAATCAAGTTCATATTGACCAAGATGTTTCATCCTTGCGATGCATTCAGGATGTTGGAAGAAGAAAGTCACCAATAGTCTTATCCAGCTGTGAACACTGTAAACTAAAACAATGATCAGCACAGTAAGATACTCCATGGGTACATTGGTGGCACAATTATTATTGGAGTAACCAGCTGCTTTCTGATTGGATTTAGGGCTTGCTCTACAGCTGAGGTTCTCAACCTGTGGTTCGTGACCATCAGAAAACACATATTCCAATCTATTAGGAACTGAGACACCACTCTGTAGAAAATTATAGTTATGAAGCAGCAACAAAAATAAATTTATGGTTGGGGATTTCTAAGACCATCTTAAAATGTGTTTTTCGTGCTCACCCCAGGTTGAGAACCATTGCTCTAGAGGAAGCCTGGCAATGCAAATTGGGCCTGGAATCCATGGCAGGGGACCTCATAGCCCTATTGATGAAAACAATGCCGCTATTTTGCTAAAAGGATTACGTGTCAAATTACCCTCTAAATTCTTATGCCTGTAGCCATAGATTAGTGCAGCACTCAAAACTCATCAGGCAAGTTTCTCTGTTCTGTGAAGGTGATTATCACATTGACCTAAATGCAGAGAATAAATGGCTCTAATAGGTGAAATCACAAATGGAATATCTGTGTGATACTCTTCACTGGAGGGTTCACGTAATATCATAGAAAAGGGCATGGAAAAATCGTGAGTCTGCTGCCATGGAGGATCCCAGAAAAGCAATACCTGCTGGCTATGACGGGACCACTGCACTCAAGAACTCTCAACAGCTGTGGTTGCCTGCATAAGACAACCACAATCTGGCTACGATTTGCTTTATATCTACTATTCACTTATGAGTATGTACATACCATGTTTGTCCTTCAGGACTAGGCCCTCTGCATAAGCCAGACAGTTGTGTAGCTTGGTCTGCTTAAGGGGCCCCCTGGCAGTATGATCAGGATTCATGCCTGGTGCATGAGCTGGCTTATTGGAGCCCACTACCTATGGTGGGACACCTTACTCAGCTTTGAGGGTGGGGGAGGGACTTGGACACTTCATTGCTTCTAGACAGGGAGAGTCAGTTTTCCTTAGGGTATATCCCCTACAAACCAAGTTCCAGTGGATGACCTCACACACCAGTGAGTATATGGACCTGCCTGTAGTTAATGTACCAGGCTCTGCTGACTCCCCATAGGAGGCATTACCTTGTTGGAGGAGGCAATGGAGGGTAGGTTGGTGAAGGCTGGAGGGGTGGGAGGAAAGAAGAGAGGGGGATCTGTGGTTGGCATGTAAAATGAATAAAAAATTCCTTAATTAAAAAAAAGACAGGCATAGAATTAAGGGAGTCACCTTTCTAGCGTGAGTGAGGGTTTTGTTAAACTCCATCCCTAACTGAGGACATATGGCCCAGACAGTAAATAAATAAATAAACAAACAAATAAATAAATAAATAAAATTACTAAGGAAAAAATAGTAACAAGAGTTATGACTCAACACGTGGAAGGTGAAGTGTTGTGGGGGCCTGCATGAGGTTCCTCTGGGAGTTTCCCTAGTACACAGGCAAACAATTACTTTTTCAGCTACAGGTGCAGTAACACTACAATGAATGGGGGTGGGGTATAGGGCATGTGCCTACTGAGTTGCTTCCAAGCAATCACAATCAGTCCTAGCAACTCCAGGTGGATGAAACTTAAACACAAAGCCACCAAGTTCATCGTTCTCTTGTGCTTACTCAGTTGGCTTGTGCACATGCTTTAAAACATTGTGAATCCTGCAAAAATGTCAGGTCCTGTTTACAATAAAAATGTGACTAACGGGGTGATTCACAAGTGCTGCTCATAGTTTGCTTCGGGAAATGTGGCAGCTGTACTATATATGTTCTTACTGTGCTTCCCTGATGGCCTCTGTCTGGATCTCACAATCTGCTCAAGAGTCTCCATGGCGATTATCCTCTGCAGACATAAGAGACAAGCCAAGCATGTTCCCAGTGCTCAGCACTTAATAAAAGTCTCATTTGAGGACAGAGCCACCCAAACTGTCCTCATCCTGGTGTGCATATTTGTCATCTCTTACTCATTCTCTTCCTTTCTGTCATCTTTATGAACTACTCAAAAAAGTCCAACGCTAAGGGGAGTAAGTGTATTTCTATTTCTCGAAATATGCTTTTCCATATTTTACCCCATTGCTGTCATCACCAATATAAAATACAATTCCAGCATATTTTTACCTGCTGTGGTAAGAGATAGCTTCTTCCAAGTTTGGCATGAGTCCTGCTCATCCGTCTTTACTTATATATTGGCATATTCTTTTATTTGTTGCAGAATACTAAGAATGCAGTTGCAAAGTATCAAGTATCCTGTAACTGACACCGGTGCCATGTAGTGTGATATCCAGATATTTCATTATAATATTTTCTTACATAATTTACTATTCAGCAGTGTAGAACCAGCAGCATATTATACAGTTATTATGTTATAATATGGATACTACATGTGAACATGAGAAAATGCATGTGAAAGAGCAAACATCATTGGAATACTCAGAAAAGATTTCCTGCTCATTTGGGGGGGAGAGGTGTTCTTATTTTACATGTATGTGGATTTTTACTGCATATGTGTCCATGCATCACATGCATAAAGTACCTGCAGATGTCAGAAAAGGGTATTGAACCTCTTAGCACTGGAGCTACCTTTGGTTTTGAATCACCATTTGAAGCTCCTGGATACTCTTAACCACCAAGCAACTCTCTAGACCCAAGATGTTTTGATCAGATTTTAAAATTTTTATTTCATATATGCATGTGTGTGTGTGTGTGCCTCAGGGTATGTATGTGTTCCTTCACTGCCCACTGCCCACAGAGGCAAGAAGAGCACGTTGGATCCTCTGGAAAAGGAGTAACATCCAGTTCTGAGCCACTGGAACTCATTTCCTCTAGAAGATCACTACATGGTTTTACCCACTGAGCCAGCTCTGCAGCTGTCCTGAAAATGCTATAGAAAAATGGATAGAATTCACCTTAAGAAAATTAGTCAGGCCTGGGTGGCAGTGGCACAGGCCTTTAATCCCAGCACTTGGGAAAGCAGAGGCAGATGGAACTCTGAGTTCAGCCTGGACCTGAGGCCAGCCAGGTCCACAGAGTGAGATCCAGGACAGACAGGACTGTTACATAGAGAAACCCTGTCCAAAAAAATCACAAAAAAGAAAGAAAATAGTAGTTAGCTTCACAAAGCCAAAGGGTACACTTTCTTTCATGTGAAGTCCAAGAACAAAAAGGAATCAGCGTAAAATATGGACTACTGAGAAGAAGATAAGAACCAGAGAGGAATGCCGGGCGGTGGTGGCGCACGCCTTTAATCCCAGCACTCGGGAGGCAGAGGCCGGCGGATCTCTGTGAGTTCCAGGCCAGCCTGGGCTACCAAGTGAGTTCCAAGAAAAGGCGCAAAGCTACACAGAGAAACCCTGTCTCAAAAAACAAAAACAAAAACAAAATAAAAAAAAAAGAACCAGAGAGGAGAAAAGAATGACGGGTAAATATAACACAAGCACATAACACACATGTATGAAAGAATCATGATGCGACACCTTAGTATGTAGCATTAATACATGATTAAAACAAAAGTAGATAAAACCTGTCACCACAGCCCTGTGGTCCGCTTGGTTCATTTTCCTCATATGCCCATCTCCATGACTGTAGATGCTGCATTCTATATGCTCCAACATCTACTTTCTAAAGATTACCAAAAAGTTTTAGTTGTGTGTAATTCTATTTTTTATATATATTCATTTCTTCAAACAGTAAACCTCTGGCCTCCTGCTTTCTCCTGAGAAGTTACCTTATTAATGTAATGAATTTAAAATAACTTTTCCTAGGAGAAAATTTCTTTATCTGCAAAGAAGAAATGGGTCTAATCTGCTGTCTTCTTGTCCCCAGGGAGTGCACACCCCAATAACCCAAGTCCTTAGCTCTGGGGGATAAAAGCTCCATCTTCTCTATGTTGTTGGGTGTTACATGTTAACACATGGACTTGGTAGGGAGACCTTCAGTCCTGACTTTTGTTCCATTAATAACGGGCATTAACATATTATTTCAACATAACAATGACACCCTGAAACCATGAGTACCTCCTCAAGTCTTCTTAGAGTGTCTGAATCTACACTTTAAGTTTTTATTCAATATCTCACCTTTAGTTTCACTTCCATTTGCCCATTTAACAAAATAGGATATTTTTCCTTATTTATGTTTGTAGGAAACTAAGTACTTAAAATCTTAAAGTCTAATGCAATATCTGTGAGCTTTCTCTGCATATAACAGAAATTGTCACTTGGTCCTCCAGTTCCAATACATCTGAGAATTTTATTCTCATTTTGTTGTTTCTTCTGGTCAGTAGTTTGTCTTGTCTTATTAGTGTATCTTATTGCATAAAGCACAATTTGGATGTGAACATGCTCTTAAGAATGAAGTTTGGTAAATGCTACATTGAATCTTGGCTTGGATTTTTCATGAGAGTGTTTTGTTTTCTTCTACCACTAAAGGCACCATTGTCATTATTCTGAAAATGTGAAAGGAGTTAAGAGATGAGATATATTGCTACATAGATATAAATACTCTGGATTTGATAATTCAGCTGTGGTTACTTGGTGTGATACTGTTTCTAGTAGGAAATGTGTAGTAAACTCTGTGTGACACATGCAGCAAACAGGACTAGCTAGGGATCAAGGGACTGCATTTAATAAAGCATCAAAGACATGCAATAAATGGCACACATTTAAACTGTATTTTAATAAGTTTACATTCCCATAAAACTACCCTCAACATCATCATTATAGACCTGATCATTACTCATACATGTACCTTGTGCATTAATATTTCTTTTTGTGTCCACCAGACAACCACTGTTTTTTTCCACTGCACTTGACTCTTAATCCATAAAATTTTGTATGATTGAAATCATGAAATGCATTGTAATTTTCTTCTGAGTGCACTCAGAATTGTATCATGAAATTTATCAGTTATGCTTATATACACACTTAGTTCTTTAGTGCTGAGAAGTGTAGTCCACTATATTTTTAGTCATCTATCTTGTCATGGATATTTTGAGTCTTCAGTTTTCATTTATTGGCAGTGTATCTACTAGAGGGGTTTAAGTACAATTCTTCATATAGATATGTTTGATTTCTCTTAGTACTTCTAAGTGCCAAACGGGTATGGCCTCCCATGGGGAGTCAGCAAAGTTTGGCACATTCAGCTGAGGCTGGTCCAAGCCCCTTCCCTTCTGCATCAAGGCTGTGCAAGGTGTCCTACCATAGGCAATGGGCTACAAAAAGTTGAATAGCTTTGTCTGTTTGTGGGGCCCCTGTGGGAATAAAATCTGTCCATAATCCATGAACTGGCTCAATGATTAAGAGCACTGGCTGCTCTTTCAAAGAACCTGAGTTGGGTTTCCACACCCAAATTATAAAACTCACTACCACCTGTAACACCTACTCCAGGAGATCTGATGCCCCTCTGGCCTCCATGGGAACTGTATTCACTTGCATATATCCCCCCTACACATGTACTCATAATTCTAAAAAATTTAATTAGTTTAATTCAAATAGCCACATCTTCATTGACTTTATATATCTTTTACAAAGATAAACACTGTCCAAAAGTTGGCTGATTTTATTAATGAATATTTCGTGTCAATCTTGGTGGTACTTGTTATATACAATTAATGAAATTTAATGATGATTTCAGTGTTCTCAAGTTTTTAAAGTTTTACTCATTAATCTTAACATATTTGTTATATATATTATACACTGTTCATTGTTGTGGCTATTTTGTATAGAGATATAAATATCTTAGATATAGTATAAACAAACTGTAGAATTTGTTTAATAATGCCTTTGTAAAATATATTCTGATAGGATTCAAAGATTGTTCCAGAGGATGACTTTGAATCAAGCTTCTCATCTTTTTTTTTAATCCGTTTTTTCGAGACAGGGTTTCTTTACGTAGCTTTAAGGCTTTCCCAAAAAACTGCCTGCCTTTGCCTCCTGAGTGCTGGGATTAAAGGCGTGTGCCGCCACCGCTGCCGCCGCCGCCACCACCACCCAGCTGCTTCTCATCTATGTTAAAGTCAGAAATAAAACTATACTATTCATGAACATCATAACTGTTCAAAAATAATCATGAAGTCAATATGGCAGAAAATTAAAAATAAAGACAATGTTTATGTTTTAGCAATATACTTTAATTTATGTGTGCATGTGTGGGATGACTCATCCATAACAGACTTGAGGGCCAGCCTGCCCAAACCAGTAAAAAAGATACTTTCTAGCCGGGCGGTGGTGGCGCACGCCTTTAATCCCAGCACTCGGGAGGCAGAGCCAGGCGGATCTCTGTGAGTTCGAGGCCAGCCTGGACTACCAAGTGAGTTCCAGGAAAGGCGCAAAGCTACACAGGGAAACCCTGTCTCAAAAAAAAAAAAAAAAAAAAAAAAACCAAAAAAAAAAAAAAAGATACTTTCTGAACCCAACTTGAGTTGGCCTAAGGACCTTAGCAACAGTAGCTGAGACATGATCTGGAGATGACCTGTACCAATGAGAAGCAGCTATGTCACACCAGCTGATGCATATTCATCAGACCTTCCCCCAGGGTGGGGTGAAGGTTATAAAAGGCTTGCCTCTTCCTGAATAAACTGAGCTTGTTGTTTCAACATTCTCCCAGAGTCTGTGTCCTTGACTCTGTGCCTACTTGGCCCCCTCCCCCAAAGGGAACAACAGCACAGTACCCTGCCACATGCTTGGATGTGTGTGCCTGTGTTTATGTGTAAGTATGCCATGTGTTTGCAGACCACAGAAAGATATTCAGATCTCCTGAAGGTGGAGTTACAGGCATGCACAAACCATCTGATGTGGGTGCTGGGAACTAAACTTGGTTCCACTGGAAGATCAGCAAGTACTCTTACCTGCTAAGACACCTCTCTAGCCCCAAGAAAAATACTTCTAAATACTCTGTTTAAAGTCTAGCTTAACAATTTTTCTATTATGATCAATTAAACAGTGCACAATAAGAATTAATGTAAAAATTAATTTTTCTCACAGACATTAATAGGAATAAAATACTGAACAGTGATGTCAACATATCAATTTAAATATATGTCAGGAAACTTGAGATGGCATAAATTACTGTTGCATGAATTAAAAAACACAATAGGATATGTTTATATTTTGAAAGTTATTTTAAATATTGATTATCATTGATATCCTAAAATAATTCAACCTCTATATAAGTCTTTGTCTCTTTGATTTAAGGAAGAAAATAGATTTACATTGGAAAGGTATAATGCTAAGTTTCTAAGAATGCCCAGATCACCCAGAGAAATGATGAACATATTCCAAATAATGTCATGAGACTTGGGATAGTTGCCTGAATTGCAAATCACTGTCTCAACAATGCGTCAAGATATTTTAAAATGGTAAGACAGACCATCAGATAAAGAATGTTAGTGATGGCTCAGTGGTTATAAGCACTTGGTACTTTTCAAAAGGATCTGAGTTCAGTGCCCAGTACCCATGGTAGGTGGCTTACAACATCCTTTAACTCCAGTTCCAGTGGATCTGACATCTCTCTGGCCTCTGTCCACAGGTCCATATGGGCAGAAAAGCAGACAAAGAATAAAAATACTTTTACTAATTGTATTAAAAGATGGGTTTCAAAAGACTATCAATGCTCAAAAATCTTTATGCTTGAGTAACCATCTACACAAAAAATGTAGGTAAAGTGAGAGGAAGATAAAGAAGGAGAGCAGAGAGAGAATGATGGAAGATCTGTTATGAAGGATTATTACCTAAATGTAACATGGCTGTGATAAAGACACATGGAGTAGATCTGTGTCTAGGAAGCCACTCAAGAATGGTGTCTCATTCTTCAGCATTTCTAGTGGTAGAAGTTTAGTGAACAGTGGCACATTCATTTAATAAATGTTCCATGACTGAGTGTGATCAAGAATCGAAAAAGCAGTGAACAAACATATATTGATTATAAGGAGTGTTTAGCACAGTGCAACACAAAGCAAGAAAATCCACAGGAGCAAGGGAAAATGTGAACCATTTTATATCATAGATTAAAACATGTCAGGATATGACACAATTCTGAATGTGGTTTTAGACACAAAAGTCCCAACTGAATAGCAGTTAATGGTAAAAAAAAAAATTATATATACCAATTGTTTTCTTTTCTTTTTCTTTTTCCTTTTTTTTTTAAGCAGGGTTTCTCTGTGTAGCTTTGTGCCTTTCCTGGAACTTGCTTTGTGGGCCAGACTGGCCTGGAACTTCCAATCATTTTCTTAATCTAAAGGGCATAGAAAGCAATTTATCTGAAGGATAGGGACTAGACTGTATAAGGAAAGAAAGTAAAATATATAGTCATTAAAATCTGTATTCTTAGGCATCCAGGACTATATTCAAAGTCTTCAGCACTATGGGAGAAAACTTGGTTTAACTCCTCACCAGAAATAAAAGAATGGTGCTTTTATTGAAATGATGCATGATTGAAATTAGATGGACATTGAGGAGATCAATCTCAGTAGAGTTCTAATGAAGCTAAAAACAAACGAACACATGAGGTTTTATATAAATGAGAGTTGTAGGAACAGTGTTTTTGAACAGCATAAATTCACAGAGAAAGGGAGATGTCTTCAGATACAGCAGTTCCAGGAATGCCCTGCTCCATGTGTGGTGCTCCTCATTCAATCCCAGGCTTTGAGCTTAATTTGTCTCCTCCTGGATGACCTGTCTTCAGGAACCCCTGGTATGATTCACTGTAGCACAGAATGGTGGAGGTCTTTAGGGTCTTGATGTATATGACAAAGAAACTTTTTACTATTCCTTCTCACATCTTAGCTTCATGTCCCAAAACTCTCCCTTAGATTCAGAAAATACAAGCACCTCTAATAAGTCAGTGATCGGCTTTCCCCATTTAGACTCCAAGAAAAGATTATTTTTATGATTTTGATCAACTATGAAAGTCTAAGAATAATAGTAACTCCGTCCTCACTCTGAAATGAAAGAAAATTTGTGACTCCTAAAGTTTTTTTTTTTCATGTAAGTAACTGAAGGCAATCTTTATTACAAACATTTTTACATAGACTTTCATGCTGAAACCACAGGGAAAGAAAACCTGGTCAGTATGGCACTAATCTGTAATCCTAACACTCTGAAGGCTGAAACTGGAGGATAAAGAGTTTGAGGCTAGCATGTACTTACTACACAGTGAAACTCAATTTCACAAACAAAAAAGAAAAGAGGAGGGTTGGGTATAATCCATGTTCCTAAGCATGAATATTTCCTATTTAATTTAATTTTTTTTGTTTTTTTTGAGGTTTTTCATCCATGTACACAGTGAAATATGATCATATTTATCTTCCCATTTCCCCATTCTAACCTCCCCCGTGCCAGACTTTTTATATTGGACTACCTTGAAACCTAGCTCAGGGGTACTCAGAGAAGTGGGCAGAGAAATATTGTAAGAGCCAGAGGTGGATGACTACAAGAAAACAGTACTTTCTGGACACTGCAGGGCAGGTGCATGTATGAATTTACAGAAGGTGAGACAGCATACACAAGATTGAAGCCAACTCAATCCAGACAAAATCTCAGCATGGAGGAGGAAGGCGAGCATGAACTCCCACCCTTTGCTGAGTAGATATTGGCAAGGATAGCTCTGGGAGAGGGAGAGTCAAGTTTTCTTTAAGGCTATGACCCCTAGTAGGTCAACTACACTCTAGGTGATGGCCTCACACACAAGAGGCAGCACAAATGGGACTTCATGGGGAAAGAAGGACAGAAGTAGAGAGGAACAGAGGGAGATAGATAGAAAGATGATAGATAGATAGATAGATAGATAGATAGATAGATAGATAGATAGATAGATAGATAGGAGTGCACCTGGAAGGAGTTTGGAGTACGAGATTCTCCAATAATTAACAAAAATGTTTTGGAAGAAAGCTGAAAATGGAACACTTTGACAGGTTTTATGTAAGATAACTGAAAATTATGATAAGTGCATATGCCAATAACTACTTTGTGCATATGATTTCAAGACTATTTTCTTTCATCAACAGATATGGGATTAGAAGAAGATAAGAACAGGAGAAATCTAAGGAGGAGTCAGCCTGATGAAGAGTGATAGCAAGAATCATCTCTGACAGCCTGTGGTAAAAAGTGGATTTGTTGGGATTCGGTGAAGTAGAACCAGTCCATCCCCCACTGGAAATCCTTCCCATTTCATGTGAAAGCCCTTTAAAGATTTGACATTCAAAACTAAGAACAGAGTCCGCGTCCCAAGGTCTATCTAAAGTTCTAATTTCTGATTGCCTGAGTCTTATTATAAAAGGAAAACATTCTTACGTTTATGCTCGGTGATACCAGGATGCTGAGCGACTCAACAAGAATCTGATTCTGTCCTGTAATTGGGATGATAGTCTAGTCCTTGATTTATAAGTTTATTCTTCCCTAGGTCCCTGGCCACATGGAGATCTAGATATGGGACATCAGATCCAATCCAACTCTAGATATGTGACCTCATCTACATGAGGTATTGTGGGTGATTTTAAACAATTTCTCATGTTCATGTAACAGTGAAAAGAGATAACAATTACATAAGCAATTCAAAGAATCAATTATGAAGAATTCAGAGAAAAACTTTGCTTTGAGCCCTTGGAGTACACAGATGTTGAAGGGATAGGGCAGAAGGCGCAGAAGTCAATTTTAAAAATCAGAGGCCTATCACGTGGCTTGTCTGACTTTGGGTCAACCTGAAGTCCTTCCCCAACACCATACTATCCTGTGAAAATCCATAAATTTGAAGAACACCAGCATTAAGGAGCTTCCATGAAGGACAAATCAATGATCTTTGGAGTTTCTCTTCTTACAAGTTACATTAAAAATTATCCATCCATGTATTTTTTAAAGTTGAAGTTTGTTCAGTTTTATGATGTAAATAAATTCCATCCGTTGCATAATATAAGACTATTTATGTGAACAGTTGGTGTTGGACTGCCTGTGTACAATTATTTTATAATTCTAAACACTCTTGTAAAGTGCTTAGGTGCAAACCTGATGGCATTTTGAAGATACAAACTTAAAAATGGAATTTTTGCCATAGATCCAACTCAAGTGATAATATTGAGCTAGCATATATAAAATCCTAGATTCAATCCCCCACAACATAAACACACATATACACCACAATTCCTGAGTGCTGTGGTTGTCATTGTCAAGGTCATGTGATCACAATTTATACTCCTAACAGCAATATTTATGGATTTTCACTAATTTTTATCTTGTTGACACTTCACAATTATATAATTTTAACTACTGTCAATTATATATTGAGTTGACTAATTCCTTTTTAATACATATTTTCCTCAAAATTATGAAGTTGTGATATGCAAGATAGTGTATACTTTCAATCCTAATACTTAGGAGCCAGAGACAGGTAGATCTCTGTGACTTTCAAGACAGGCAGGGATGTATAGTAGGGCCATTTCTAAAAAAAAAAAAAAAAACCTATTAAGTTAGATAAACACCTTATTTTTTGGTTATCAAACCAATTATCTTCATTACTATTACACCAATGAGCATGTCTTGCAAAGCTATTTATTGTCACAGTGCACAGTGTCACAGCTGGGTGTAACTGATGATAATTTTTCAACTCCAGTAATGTAAATAGAACTCTCCTGTACTGTGAAGGTTATCCAGTAGGGATGAAGTTTCCAGGTCTATACCAGACTGCTTTCTCTGTCACTTTCTGGAGGGTAAATAAGAGCAATGGCAATACTAAGTCCTATTATTTTTTTAACTAAGACAACTTTTAGTTCTTAGTCTTCAATTTTTTTGGTGGTGGTGCTGGTAATGGTGATAGTGGTTTGTTTTTTAATGTTTTGTTTTGAATTGCTTGGGTCTCATAAGGTAGGTTGCGATAGCCTCAAACTTTCTATCTTGTTTGGGATCACCTCAGATTCATAACAATCCTCTTGTCTCACTCAGCCTGCAGAGTGGTAGAATTATTGTACAAAAACACTATAACAGACAGTACTCATGTTTTCAACAAATTATCTTTAAATGATATTCACCTTATTTAGACTTCTACTATCTGGGAAATTATGGAACTAAGTAATCTCTATAACCTATCCCATTTTTCATATAGTCCAATTATTCAGACAAAAACACAGGCTTCAATCCCCCCAAAACATGTAAATTAGCAAAAAGAAGTAGATGAAAGAAAAAGTACTTCAACAGAATTAGATATTATTAGATTAGTGTAGCATGAATTTGTTAAATGATCTTATTAATAAAAACCTAGGAGCCAGGCATTTGGGTGAATTCTGAAAAATAAGAGGAATAGGAAAAGCCACAGCTAACCATCACCTCGACAACTTCTCAGCCAATCCTGCTTCCACGAATCCTCAAAATGGAAGCCTCTGAGTCCTCATCCAAATGGATCTCAGCTGAACTGCTGCTTAAAAGCCCAAAAGCTTAAAAGCCCCAGTTCCTGGTCCTCAGGCCTTATATACCTTTCTGCTTCCTGCCATCACATCCTAGCATTAAAGGTGTGTGTCTTTCTCCAGCAAAGACATGAAATCTCAACTCCTAGGATTAAAGTTGTGTGCCACCATGCCTGGTTCTATTTTCCAGTGTGGCCTTGACCACACAGAGATCCAGAGGGATCTCTGCCTTTGGAATGCTGGGATTAACGGCAGGTGTGCCACCATTTTTTGGCCTCTATGTCTAATCTAGTTGATGTTCTGTTCTCTGACACTCAGATAATTTTTATTAGGGTATACAATTTATTGGGGACACAATATATCACCACAGATTAGAACTATATAAATCTTAAAAAATCATGGTGGGAAAACTTTCAGTTTTATAATGAATAAAATTATTTATTACCATTGATTTAAATGAACTTGGTCCTTGTTTACATTCTTATTTCTTTTATTTCATAGAAAGAGGAAAAGAAATAGTTGTTGTCTTCTCTAAGTTATGTACATTTTTATCTTGTATATACAAAGCTGAAATTCTAAGCATATCTTAATCACATAAGTTGGAAAAATATTGACCCCATTCTACATAATGTTGTAAGTCCTAGAGGATGAACTTGACTTGACAGCCTCCCAAAAGTTGCAGTATTTGCCATCTGCTGCCAGCAGGAATTGAGATTTCTGTTTTACAGCAATGTAAAAAGAAAAAAAAAGCCTCAGATTTTAACTCCATTGAAATATGCTGTAGTCACTACAATGACTCTTATGGTTTTATCAGTATAATTTAGAATGCTATTGAGTTACTTAGTCAATTTTCTCAATGTTTTCACAAAAAATGACAAAAATAACAAGGTGGGAAGGGTTTATTTCAGCATTCAGTCTAAGGACACAGTCCATCATGGGAAGGAATCATGGTATTAGGAGGTTGATGCAGCTGATCACATGGTATCTCTAGACAGATAGCAAAGGGAGATGCATGCCAGTTCTCAACTTGTTTGTCCTGGTTTATTCAGTCCAGGAATATAACTAGATGATTGATGGCTATGCCAAATTAGATTGGGTTCTCTACCTCCATTAACCCATCTTAAAAGATACCCACAAAGATGTATCCAGATGTTTGTTTCCTGGGCGATTCTAGATCCCATCAAATGAACTATCAACATTAACCATCACGTTGCCTAATACAGTCTCATCCACAATGAGGCTTAGACAAATAATAAAGAACATATGTATATATTCATGAACAGAAATCAACAACTTGTGACACATTGAGAGATTAGAAAAATATTATCTTTTCCATGGCAGGGAAAAGAGAGTATGGAGACTAAGTTGGGAACACTGATGAATAAAATAAGACAACATATGGAGAATGCTTGTAGAAATGTAGAGGTTAACCTCCAGAGCCTTGGATTGTCACAGACTGTCAAACAGAATGCCAGGTGCAAGCAACTGAGTAGGAGATGATAATGGTTCACAGCAGAATTGGGATGACTAGGGATGTCCCTGTCTTCCCAGGGAAGTCTGAGGAAACAATGGGCACAGCAAATAGACAGCATTTGTCTTTTCTTCCCATAGAGGAACCTGGAAGTGGAGCCACAAACCCACATCATAAGATCAGATGCAGAACATCAGTGAAGCTAAAACGTGAATGAATAAAATGGAATTGATCACATAAACATGTTATTCTCACATGCCAAAGATTCTGGATTTCTCTTTGCTCTTCTTTTCTATAATTCAGTTGCAGCAGTGGGATCAGAGTCCAGGCTGTGCTTGAAGAGAAATTCATACCTCAACAGCTGTCTTTAAGCATAAGATATGCTAAAGTACATGATGATCCCTAATATCTTAGCTTTTGGAATAAAAGCAAAAGGATATCTTCGTGTCATGGAACTGTTTAGGCAGCATTATAACAGCAGTAACAACTGGCAATGGTTATTTAGAGAGCCATAGACTTGCTAAACAACACCTGGTCATGTGTGAGTCTAATGTTCAATAATAGATGAAAGAATATTTAAATTTATCATAACACACAAATCACCATGTTAAATTACCTTCTCCTACAGCAGGGAAAATGATTCTTGGGATCTGATTTGTTATTACGGATGAGGATGAAGGGGCAAAATGTGGGGGAAGCATGTGTCTAGGAATGTAAATATGTTGATCATCCACAGCCTTGCATTGTCAAATGCCACAGTATAGATAACTAATATGAAGGACATTGAGTAGGAGAGGACAAAGGTACAGACAAGGGTCAAGATGGTTTTTGTGGCTCTGTCTTCAGGTGATGCTCTGGGGGTGTGTTGTGCACTGTGGATGTGCTGTAACTGACTCTTGTGCCTACAGAGGATCCTCACCATGTACTCGCTGGCCCAGATCATGAGACCCAAACAGAGACCATCAGTGAAACAAAGCAATGACAGGTTTAATAAAGTTACAGTATTGTCAAAAACAAATGTTGAGCAGTACCCCAACTTGATTTTCTTGGTGAAGTTTTTGTTAGTATCAGGTCCAATCACATCTATAGCTGTCTTGCTGTTTAGAAGCAGATGCACAAGCCAGCTGAGTGAGCAGGATCGAGCCATGTATTTGGAGACTCTGTGTTTAAGCTTCATACACCTGGAGTTGCTGGGGCTGATTGTGATTGCTTGGAAGCAACTCAAGAGGCAGGTGCAGTGCAGGGAAATGGCCCGGGCCACTCAATTACTGTAGAGAGTGAGTTTACATAAAAGGTCACCCAGGAGATATCGCAAGCCCAGCTGTACCATTATGTGAGGAATTACCCTTGAGATAATGACCAAGGAATTGGCTAAAGTCAGATGCCTTAAAATCTGGTCTTTGGGCATCAGACTTTTTCCAGTGAATACAGACATGATATAAGGAAGAAGAACTGACCAGTTGCCAAGAATCCCAACAGCTGTTAGAGAAAAGAAAAGAATCCCCACTGGCAAGTTCTCAGGAACCATGTTCTTTTCACCTGAGATAAACAAATTTAATCACATCAGTACAACCAGGAAGAAGACATTTAAATGTGTATTAATTTTTAGGAGCTCAAATTGTTTTATTGTCTCATCAGGCCAATTGTCTGTCTTAGCTCAAGTTACCCAATAAATAGGATCCAATGCCATGATCAAACACATTGTGGGTTATCAAATGTGGGAGTAAAAAAAAGATGGAAATTGGACTCACAGTTTTCATAATTCCTCTAATGCTTTATAGTCTTCACAGTTCCACTGATGCTCTTTGTTCTAAATTAATATCCCATATATACCTCTAACATTCTGAAAGAATTGAGTGTATTAATGTCAACAATAGACTTAATTGACAAAAGTGGAAATTTAACACTATTCCCAGAGACACCGAAACTGGTGAGAAGAAGAGTGACAAGGGTAAATACACGTCAACACACAGGCTGAGAGAAACCAGAAAGAAAATGGTCAGAAATCCTGAAAATTTGAATCTGGTGAAAATTATTACTAGCATTGTTTTATTTTTAAAAATACAACCATTTATGTTCATATTTCCCTAATTTAAAAGAGAGAGAAAAGGTTTTCTTCCTATGGGTCTCTGATTTTATTTTCAAAACACAAAGAATATGAAGTCTATAAGTTATTTGAGAACACCCAACTAGAAAACATTAACCATCCCTCCATAGGCAGAGTTATTAGCATGACTCTGTTGCATATATTAAAATTTCAGTGCCTCAGCAATGTGAAGAAACAACATTAAATGTTATCAAGACAGATCTAACAGTCAGTTAAACAGACAGTCAGAAATTGTACTACAAATGTTAGGGTTCAAAACTATCAATGCTTGCACAACACACTAGCATGAAATTAGACAGGGAGAAGGGGATAAGACAAAATACATTGGTTCACAAGGTAAAAACAGTCTGGCTACTAAACAGTGTTGGAAAATCAGGCAATGTATAAGATACAGTGTTCAAACAAGACAGCTCCAATGAGTCAGATTTTGTGATACACGCCATATTTGGGCTCAGTCATTTCATCAGTCTAATGAATAATAAGCAGTTCATCCAAAATAATAGGAAGTGGAAGATGTAAAGAGATAATGGAACATCCAGAAAGGGAAGACTTTGTCAGTAGACAGATAGCTCAATATGAAATTTCTTCAACAATATGGAAGAAAAGCAATAGCAGGTCCAAACAAGAAAATGACTGCTAGTCATCTCTCTGTTGTAATTCAAAGGAGAATTCTCCATAAATTCATTTGAAAAAGCCAGAAAAGTACCTTTCAGCCTGGCAATCAAGGGAGTTGGAGAAGCTGTGTCTGCAATCACAGAGAATTCACATACAGAGGGAAGCACTCAGAAGCAACAGTTCCCAGAATGCCCCCCTGCCCTGCTCCGCTTGCAGTGTTCTTTGTTTGAGTCTGGCCCTGTCCAGCCCGAGATGCTCTTTGTGTGATTCTGGAAGTCTAAGGACTCTCCATTACCTTTTCCCTTGAACCCTGGGCTCATGTCCTAAATGTCTCCTGAGTTTCTGACTGCATCAAGAACAGTCAAAAACACACCAGTCAACAGTTAGCTTTCCCCTTTGGGTTTTCAATCAAGAAAATCTTCACAGTTCTAATCATGAGATGCTGAGGATAATAGTAACTGTGTACTCTGTACATCCTTTAAACTGGTGCAGAAAGGTATGTATTGTCCCAAACTTTTGTAAAACTAACTGAAAGAATTCTCTGTTGAAACACAGGAATTCTGATAGAGTCTGCAAAGAGAAGGAAGAACCAGTCACACTGTGTATGCAATGATGCTCAATATGCACACTGTCCATTTAGTCACACAAAAGCTGTGGTTTAAAGTACTTATTTCTTTAAGAAAATAAATCACCTTTTAGTTACTTAAAAGATTTTAGGAAGTCATTAATGGCTTTCACACCTGTGATTTTAAGATTGGTAACATTGGGGGCTGGAGAGATGGGTTAGTAGTTAAGAGCACTTGCTATTCTTTCAAAGAACCTGGGTTCTGTTTGCAAGACCCACACAGAATGCCTCACCACTGCCTGCAACTCCGGCTCCGGGAAGAATCTGATACCTCTGGGCTCTACTGGCTCTTGCACTCATGTATGCACACACCCACAAACAGATAGAAACACAAATACCTGTAATCTAAAATAATTGAAATAAATCTTAAAAGGAACATTTCTCTGAAAGGAGAGAAGAACAAGAGCAAAATTCAACCCTTAAAATGGGCTGAATAGATGGGGTAACAGGTAAGAACATTTGCTGCAAGTTTTAGGACCTGAGATAAGATCACACTGCCTAAAAGATATTGCTGAGGGTTGTTGGCCGTCAGCTTAGAAAAAAAAAACACCCAACACACAAGCTCCAGATTCAGCCAGAGATCTTGTTAAAATAAATAAGGCACAGAGGAATATGGAAGGATATTCAACCACTCCTCTGGCAGCCATAAACATGTACTACATTCTCAATCATCTATCTACCTATCCATCTCTATGTATCTATCTCTCTATATGTATCTATCTACCTACCTATCTATCAACTGTCTGTCTGTCTGTCTATCTATCTATCTACCTGTTTATTATCTATCATCTATCTATCTCTATCTGTCTGTCTATCTGGATATTTTCATTTGCATGTATATTTGTATTACATACAGAAATGAGAGGTGACAATGTATTACAAGATAGGAAGGGACCCTTTGGAGCTTGTGGAAGGCACAGAGAGGGAAGACAGGAGACTGTCCATTCTTTGCCAGCAGGAAATAGCTTCCATTTCATGTGAAATCCTTTTCATTGGCTTACTTCAATATTTAGCAGTAGTTATTTCCCCTTATTCCCTCTACTCATAGATTCTCCAGTCACCTGTGACTTGCTATAAAGAGAAAATGTACTTACAGTGTGTTCTGTGAAACACAGAAGTTGTTGTAGTGAGTGTTGTACTGGGCGATTGAGTCTGTTTTGTTGAGATGAGACTCTGATCCCTCACTTACAGGTTTATAATTCCCTGGTCTTTTCCCTCACAGGACCTGTGATTTTCAACTCTAGATCCATAACAGCATCTACATGGGGAATTAAGAATACCTTTTCAACAGCCTTGCTCCACTTACCTGTAAATGAAAAACGTCCAGATTAAGACAGCAAATCCACAGAAGCAATTATAAAGAGTTGGGAAAAACTTTTCTATGAGTCCTTAGAGTACATTGGGTGTCACAAGGAGAGCCACACAAGTTTCATGCCTAGGGCAGGGGAGGGGGCACAAGGGAAATACGTGGCTCTGTCTGGATTTGAGCAGACTTGTCAGCTTTAACTCACCACCTAATATCTTAGGTGATGTCAGAAGTTAATAACCAGCACTAAGGGGCATTAAAACTGGAGATCCAGGAATCTTTTACATCTCACTTCTTTGAAGATGCATTTTCTAAGAGCTTATTGTTTGATTGCTGTGCTGCTAGAGTACATTCATTTTCATGTCTGAGGATACTCTAGTGCATGTGTTTACAGTTATGTACTTGAACAGTTGATGTGTGGATTCCAATTTTGAGCTTGCCTAAATGAGGATTCTCTGAACTTCCTAGCAAATGGATTCTATTTGCAATGTGCATGTATTTTGATGGCATATATTTAAGAAAGAATGATCAGTTTGGGGGGTCTATGTTTATTTTAAACTACATTTATGATTTTAAAACTTCATATATATGTAAGATTTTATACACACACACACACACACACACACACACACACACACACACACACACACACAGTGTAGCCTGGTCATACCTATTCCCCCACTTCTTTTCCAATATATGCCCTCCAGAATATCTCACTCTCAACTTCACAGCCTTTCTACTTTTGTTCACTTTTTTTCATGTGACCCACCAAGGCCCATCAGTACTACCGATAGCTCATGGGTGTGGGTCATCACTGTTATTTGGGCAACTTAGTTCTCAAACACCCAAGGAAAAGTCACTCTCCTGCTCTTAGCACTGGTCACTTGCCAATGGTGCCATATACAGGAGTAGGGCCTTAGTAACCCTTCCTCCATCCATGCTGGAATCTTCACTGGCTGAACATTGTGTAGATCTCATGCCTGTAACAACAGTGGCTGTGAGTTCATATGGGAAGCAGGCACGTCTTATATGGGGGACAGAATTCATAGCTCTCCTCTGTATCTTCTAGTTTGTAATTTTCTTTCTGTTTCTTCTTATATGCTGTGTCCCCTGCACCTGGAGTAATGGATGTCTAGAGCTGAGTACTCACAATCACATTCTCAGCACTTGACTAGTTATAAGTTCACGCATTAACCACTACAAAAAAGAAGCTTCTCTGACTTAGGTTTAGTGCAACACAAATCTATGAGTACAAACATAAATATTTAAAAGGCAGTAGTTGGACAATATGACTACTTAACAAAACAGCTGTTGTAGGTTGCCCTATAGGGTCTATGATCTCCCAAGTCTTGGAGATTTGACCAGATTTGCAGGAATAGCCATGAATTCCCTCTTGAGATATTAGCCCCAGAAAAAATCAGAAAGCAACTGGTTATCTGAGTAACAACCACGGCACTAGTGTACCATTTGCACATCTTGCTTGGGTAGGTCATTATTGGACCCCTGCAGGGTCCAGTGCTGAATTAGACCATTAATGTCTCTTATCTCCCACAAGCTGATGTAGCACCTCCAGTACTATGCCACCTAGACAACAGGAGAAGAGTTTTCTGGTCAGTTCAGACTGATTTTTCTATGTTCTGCAAGTAACCTGTATGGTGTACTCAGCAAGAGAGTCTTACCATCCAGTTTAAGTAAGCAACCAAGAACAATAGCCATATCTCAATGGTTTGGGAGTCTCAGGAGTGCAGCACACTTTCTTGTTGGACTATCTTTGTACCCCCAGCCCACAAATAATGACCCAGAGATTTATTATTAATTATGAAGCTTCCCCTTAGCTTATGCTTTTTCACAACCAGCTCTTATAACTTAATTAACCCATGTATTTTCGAATCTATATTTTGACATGTGGCTCTGTTAGCCCCTCTTAGTTGGGCACATCTGACTTGTTCTGAGTCTGCTGGCAAAATCCCAGTTTCCTGCTTCCTCTGTCTGGAAGTCCTGCCTATTCTCTACAGTCTAGCTATTGTCCATTTAGCTCTATATTAAACCAATCAGAGCAACACATCTTTATGTAGTGTACCAATATTCTGCAACACAGGAGTCTCTCCAAATAATAAATAAAGGAATATATATCTCATCTAGAAACAGGATTTTTGTTTGAAAATCTATGGCTTCTGGTAAATCATGCTGAAAATCTCTGTTAAAATTCCTTTTTAAATTGTATTTTCCAATCAGATTATACACTGGAAAATTATTACATGAGTTTCCCAAACATCTTTAGTTTTGGTTGAATCACACGTCTCCCAAATAGCTCCCATTCCTCTTCTACCACCTCACTGGCACAAATGATTTAGAAGTACAACTTTACAACATTGGCTTTAGGGTTCACCTAGGCTACTATTTCCAGGAGTTATTACTTCTGATCTATTCTATTAAGTTCAGTTTCTCAACATGAGTTGATCTTCAACCCATCTCAGCACATCCCTCAAACCCCAAATTCTCTATTTCCCAGCACCAACCCTTCATATAAACCCCATATCTACTGATAAGACTCTCACCAAACTTCTGCACTTAGAGGAATACAATAAAATACTCACTTCAAGATTAAAACAGACAGCCAGGGAACTCTGACTGAACTCAGGAAAGGTTAGTCCATCTGATATATTTTCTCAGGGTCACCATTACTTCACCAAAAAGTAATCAAAAAATTTCAAATTATGCATAATTTGTACATATATGTGTTAAATGCTGGGCACTGCCTAACACTGCACACATTTCACAGACAATTTTGAGTGGTGAATGCTGTCACAGGATAGATATCAATGGGTTTATAAAGCCAGGAGCCAGTTCTATAAAGATGCTGTTTTCAAATGACTGAAATTCCTAGATACTTTGCAGTGTCTCCTACTTTCATGTAAGTCATTCAGCTGAAGGACTAAGACTACAGACAAGGCTGTTCCTGTTGTGAAATTCATATAAAACATTCTGGTTGATCAGGTCTAAGGAGGCAGAGCCATGGTTGATGAAGGAACACGTGAATATATTAGAGAAAATAAGCTACTAGAACATGTGACAAATATTTTACATTTTCTACAATGAAGAAAGTACAGCCTGGAGGCAGAATTTTATTTCTGAGGAGAACGAAAGGGCTGGATGTGGAGAAACATGTTTGTAGGATGCAAGTATATTTAGAACTGACAGACTTGGATTATCAAAGAACACCATATAAAGAATCAGGATGGAAGTAGCAGGTGACAAGGGTCCACACAAAGATCAGAATGGATTGAATGTCTCTGGATACAGGGGAGACTCTAGGGCAGTCCTGGGCACTGTGAATATGCTGTACCTTCTCTCCTGTGCCTGTGGAGGATGCACACCATGGTGACACTAGTCCAGACCATGAGACCCAAATACAGACCATCACTGAAACAGAACAGTGAAGCTGTAATGGTTCCAGAAACAAACCCAGCACAGTATCCAAAACTGAATCTGTTGGTGCCATTCCTGCTCTTATGAGGATCTGTTACTCTCACAGCAGTTGTGATGTTGAGGATCAGATGCACAAACCAGCTAAATGAGCATGAGGAACCAATGTACTTGATGGCTCTGTGTTTAAGCTTCATCCATCTTGTGCTGCTGGGGCTGGTTGTGATTGCCTGAAAGCAGCTGAGGAGACACGTGGTGCACAGGGAAACACCTTTTGGTAGTAGATTAAAGTACACAACAAGTTTACATATAAAGTCATCCAGGAAAGATTTCAAACCAAATTCTGACACTGTTTGTGCAATCCTTCTTGAGATAATAACCAAAAAGTTAGCAAAGATTAGGTGTTTTATAATCATGTCCTTCAGCATCAAACACTTTTCAGTAAATATCAAAATGAAATAATGAAGCAGAAGTGACCAGTTGCCCAGGATTCCTATGGCTGTCTGGGAGAAGAGGATACCCACTGCTACATTCTCAGGAGTCATTCTTTCTCTATAGAGAAAAAGAAAAAGATATGGATAAATTACTGATATTAAAGAATCAAGGGGAGGAAACTTGATACCTTATGTTAAGGAATATTTTCTGTTGAGATAAATAATATAAATTTTAAACACTGAAGGCTTTAAACTATCCTGCATTCTCAACTTTGGAAACTTCTATTCATCAATCAAAAGCCTTTCCTTGTGTAGGGCAAACATTCCTCTTTGTGTTGGTATTGCTCAGTCTCCTTTTTCATTTTCTAATCTTTTAAAAATATATTTAAATTTATGTATGTGTATGTGTGTGGGCTTGTGTGTATGTAACCATGTTTTTTAGTTCCTACAGAGATCAGAAGTGCCAGGCATTACAGGCTGTTGTGAGCCATCTGACACAGATGTTGTGAACCAATAGAAGTCTTTTACAAAACCAGCCAGTTATGAACTGCTGAGCCATCACTTCAGTCCCCTAGCACCTGGTATCTCCCTAGCCACATGATATCTCTTTCTATCATGATATCTCTTTCGTTGTTCTCCCACTCTGTCCCTGTTCCAGCTTGAACATCCCATTCCCTTATGTTCTCATCCCCATCACCTACCCTCCATTGCCCCCCATCCCCATTTTACTCATGGAGGTCTCATCTATTTCCCCCTCCTATGGCGATCCATGTGTCCAGCTTAGAGTCCTCCTTGTTAGCTAGCTTCTTTGGAGCTGTGGGTTGTAGTCTGGTTTTACTTTGCCTTACATTTAGTATCCACTTATGAATGAGTACATACCATGTTTATATGTACTTCTGAGTCTGGGTTACCTCATTCAGGATAATATTTTCTAGTTCCATCCATTTGCCTGCAAATTTTATGATGTCATTGTTGTTACTGCTGAGTAGTACTCCATTGTGTATATGTACTACATTATCTTTATCCATTCTTCAGTTGAGGGATATCAAGGTGGCTTTCAGGTTCTGACTATTACAAATAATGCTGCTATGAACATACTTGAGCATGTGTCCTTGTGGTAAGATTGAGCATTCCTTGGGTATATGCCCAAGAGTGGTATAGTTGGGTCTTGGGGTAGATTGATTCCCAATTTTCTGAGAAACCGCCATACTGATTCCAAACTGGCTATACAAATTTACACTTGCACCAACATTGGAGGAGTGTTCCCCTTGCTCCACATCCTCTCCAACATAAACTGTCTGCAGTGCTCTTCATTAGCCATTCTGACAGGTATAAGATGGTATCTCAGGATGGTTTTGATTTGCATCTCCCTGATGACTAAAGATGCTGAGCAATTCCTTAAATGTCTTTCATCATTTGAAATTTGTCCTTTGAGAATTCTCTGTTTAGCTCTATAGACCATTTTTTTAATTGGACTGTTAATTATCTTGATGTCTAGAGTTCTTTACATATTTTGGAGATTCTGTCAGATGTGGGGTTGGTGAAGATCTTTTCCCATTCTGTAGGCTGTCATTTGGTCTTATTGACAGTGTACTTTGCTCTACCTTCTCAGTTTCAGGAGGTCCCATTCATTAATTGTTGCTCTCAGTGTCTGTGCTCTGGTGTTATATTTAGGAATACCAGTGTGTTCAAGGTAGTTTCTCTTGTATCAGGTTCAGTGTAACTGGGTTTTTTTTCCTATAAAATTTAAACCATTTATCTTTTTTTTTATTTTGAAATACAATTCATTTCTACATATCAGCCACGAATTCCCTTGTTCTCCCCCCTCTCGCCCCCCTCACCTTCCTCCCCAGCCCACCCTCCATATCCACCTCCTCCAAGGCAAAGCCTCCCCCACAGACGGAGATCAACCTGGTAGACTCAGTCTAGGCAGGTCCAGTCCTCTCCTCCCAGGCCAAGCCAAGCGATCCTGCATAGGCCCCAGGTTTCAAGCAGCCAACTCATGCAATGAGCACAGGACCTGGTCCCACTGCCTGGATGCCTCCCAAACAGATCAAGCCAATCAACTGTCTCACCCATTCAGAGGGCCTAATCCAGTTGGGGACCCCTCAGCCATTGGTTTTATATTGAAGTCTTGGATCGACTGGGACTTGAGTTTTGTGCATGGTGATAGATATTGATCTATTTGCAATCTTCTGAAAGTTGACATTCAGTTATGCCAGCACCATTTGTTGAAGATGCTTTCTTTTTTCCATTGTACAGTTTTGGCTTCTTTGTCAAAAATGAGATGTGCATACGTGTGTGGATTAATATCAGGGTCTTTATTTCTATTTCATTGGTCCATATGTCTGTTTCTATGTCAATACCAAGCTGTTTTTATTACTATAGCTCTATAGTAGAGCTTGATGTCAGGGATGGTAATGCCTCCAGAGGTGGTTTTGTTGTACAGTATTGTTTTAGCTATCCTGGGTTTCTTGTTTTTACAAATGAAGCTGAGTATTGTTTTTCCAGGTCTGTGAAGAATTGTGTTGCGATTTAATGGGGATTGCATTGAGTCTGTAGATTGCTTTTGGTATGACTGCCATTTTTACTATGTTGGTTTTACTATGACCATGGGAGATCTTTCCATTTTCTGATGTCTTCTTCAGTTTCTTTCTTCAGAACCTTAAAGTTCTCGTCATACAGGTCCTTTACTTGCTTAGTTAGGATTACCCCAAGGTATTTTATATTATTCGTGGCTATTGTAAAGGGTAGTTTCTCTGATTTCATTCTCAACCTGGTAATCATTTGTATATAGGAGAGCTACTGATTTTTTTTAGTTAATCTTGTATCTTGCCACATTACTGAAGGTGTTTGTCAGCTGTAGGAGTTCTCTCGTAGAATTTTTGGGGTCACTTATGCATACTATCATATCTTCTGCAAGTAGAAAAATTTTGACTTCTTCTTTTCCAATTTGTATAACCTTGATCACCTTTTGTTGTCTTATTGCTCTAGAAAGAACTTTGAGTACTATTTTGAATAGATATTGGTAGAGTGGACAGCCTTGTCTTGTTCCTGATTTTAGTGGAATCACTTTGAGTTTCTCTCCATTTAATTTTATAGTGGCTGTCTGCATGCTGTAAATTGCCTTTATTATGTTTAGGTATGTTCCTTGTATTCCTGATCTCACCAAGATTTTTATCATGAAGGAGTATTGGATTTTGTCAAAGACTTTTTCAGCATCTAATGAGATGATCATGTGTTTTTTTCTTTCAGTTTGTTTACATGGTGTATTATTGTATTGACAGATTTTCATATGTTGAATCATCCTTGCATCTCTGGGATGAAGCTGACTTGGTCATGGTGGATAATTTTTTGATGTGTTCTTGGATTTAGTTTGCCAGTATTTTATTGAGTATTTGTGCTTCAATGTTTATGAGGGAGATTGGTCTGTAATTCTCTTTCTTTGTTGCATCTTTGTGTGGTATGGGTATTAGTGTAACTGTAGACTCATAAAAAAAGAGTTTGGTAATGTTCCTTCTGTTTCTATTGTGTTGAACAATTTGAGGAGTATTGGTATTAGTTCTTCTTTGAAATTCTGGTAGAATTCTGCACTGAAACCATCTGGCCCTGGACTTTTTTTTGACTGGGTGTCTTTTAATGACTGTTTCTATTTCCTTAGGGTTTGTAGGTCTATTTAAATTGTTTATCTGATCTTGATTTAATTTTGGTATGTGGCACCTATCGAGAAACTTGGCCATTTCTTTTAGATTTTCAATTTTGTGGAGTACAGGTTTTGAAGCATGACATGATGATTCTCTGGATATCCTCATTGTCTATTGTTATGTTTGCTTGGTTTCTTTATTATTAGAAACATGGTTTTACTGTGTAACCTTGAATGGCCAGGAACACAGGGAAATTATACATCCTCTGCTTCCAAAATGCTCAATTAATGATGCTGACAACTACAGAGTACTATTTATTTGAGTTTCTTAATCTGTACTCAAGTTATCATTTCACAATTTCTTTTATTCCACATTTACACTCTTTTGAGCTTTGTTTTAAATTGAGAATTTTATGACTGAAACCAATTCCAAGTACACTGCTGCCATAATGGCCAGTCATGTTCCTAAGAGCAGAGGCAGTGTGCATCCCTGGAGAAATTGTATGTGAGGGAGGATCAGATGAAGTTAGGCCCATGTGGTAAACAAAGGCTGGTCCCTTAAAGAAAGGCTGATTCTCCTTAAATGGCTTGAAGACTGGAAGACAACATTGTGGCCAGAGCTCATAAGAAACTAACTTTATTTTCTCTAGCAACAGTGACTCAAAATTGGAAACACTGTAAATAGTGACTTTAGAGAAAATAACCTGGGAATGCCAGGATGACATCACTAGAGATGAGGGATAGTGAGATGAACCAACCTTTAGTCTGGGTACCCTGTGCAAGCAGGTTGAGGGCAGGTTATCTGTCTTCTGAAGATTCATTGATAATGGTCATCTGATCTTCTCTAGAGGTCCATTTCTCCAACAGGGACAGGAAGCCTGTAATTGGTTTTTTCTTTACTTTTTGGGGAACCAGCACCCACCTCCCATATAAATACATGGAGAATCATTGTTACTTATGATTGCTCAGCCTTAGTGTGGCTTATTTCAAGACAGCTTTTCTAACTGAAATTATTCCATTTCTTTTTAACTACATTTTGCTTCTGGGCTTTTTACTTTTCTTTATTCTATATATCTTTCTTTTCTTCTTACACCCTGGCTGTCTATGTAGCTGGCCCCTGGATTCCACCTCTCCATCTTCTTTTCTTGCTCCTCCTTCTATAGAGCCTAGAAATCTCCTCCTATTTATTCTCTCTGCCTGGCATCCACGCCTATCCCTCTTTACTGCTTAGCTGCATTCCATTCAGCTCTTTATTAAACCAATCAGGTATTTTAGACAGATAAAGCAACACAGCTTCACAGAGTTAAACAAATGCAGCATAGAAGAATGCAACACATCTATGCATCAATAAACAGATATTTCACAGCATAAACAAATGGAACACATCTTAAACTAATATTCCACAACAAAAGCCCTCTTTTCTCAGAATATGTCATCAAACAAGTCAAGAGGCCTTTGAAACAAAGGAAATCAGCAACAACTCTAGCACAAGAGAATGCAAGGATACTTTTGCAGATCCCACAAGATACATTCTTGGCAAGGTTCAGTAGGGAACCTGGATGGCAGAGGAGTGTCTTGTGGGGTTCCCTTCCCAAACACAGTTTCATACACTCTCTTATTTCCACAGGGCATGAAAACAGAGACTATGGTCACAACTCTTCTGCAATGCTGAAGGAAATGGTTGTGTTAGTAGTCTCATAAATGAAATGGATTCCCTTCTTGTTATCCAGAGATGGCAGTATCCTAAGCATGAAGATATGGGTGTTTCTTTTGGAATTCCTCAGGATGTCAGACGAGCAAGTCAAAATACCTCTAGCTGTTAGAAGAATCCCTCTGGGACCCTGTATACCAAAATCATGAGATAATCTCCACATATGCAGATCAAAGCTGAAGAATCCAGCTAAACCTCAAAACTACAATTTGAGTAATATCCCAAAATCTTCAAATATCTCTGTAAACTTTCAGCCCACCACTGAAGACACAGCAATAAGAGGCCATTTTGCTGTCCCATTTGTCAGAAAAGCTTCTATCCAGTCTCAGACTTCCTAGTTCATGAGGTCTAATATAAACCACAGAAGCCACAAGACCAACCTGAAAGCTCATGAGAGGATTCACACAGGAGAGAAGCCCTACACCTGCTCCCTGTGTAACCATAGCTTCCACCAGTCAGCCACATACACCATCACCTGAGGAATTGCCACAAATCAGCCTGAATTGTGTACTCCCTCCCCCGAAGTTAGCAGGGCTCCAGCTCAGTTTCTCATCTGCACATGAAGAAGCATGTAGCTTCTAACTAGTACTTAGTCAATGAAGATGTGCCTTTAACTTCTGGATTGTTCCTTCCATCTGTTGTCACTTCCAAGTGGCATGTGTGGGTAAAGAAGACAAGAGATTTGACGGTTTGGTTTGGTCACTAAAGATTACCAAATGCCCAAATATTGGCTGTTATCTTAATTCTCATTAGTAAATAAGTGATGAGGCTTCTGTGCAACTCCTGTGTATTATGCTTCATGTGAGTATGCGTGCGTCCTATGTGTTAGTGGGCCTTTGTACTGTAGGGATTTTGTTTCACTTTATTTTGTTTCATTTTATTTTGTGTGTGTGTGCCTAAGTGTATATATGTTTACATTTGTGAAGAATTCCCTGCATGTCAGAAGGGGCATCAGATCCTCAGGATCTGGAATCACAAGCTCTTCTGAGCTGTCATATCTGAGCTTGAAACTGAACCTTGGTCATCTACAAAAGTAAGAAAGGTTCTTAACCACTGAGCCATCACTCCAGTCCTTGGAACTGTGTTCTAATGTTGTTCATGGATACAAACTTTGGTCATCAGATTTCTACATCAAACACATTTATCTACTGAAATATTGTCCTATCTCTTGCATGATTCTGCTTTGATGTGTTAACAGGCAACTCAGGTAGGCATTTTTCCTGACTGTCTTTGGGACCTCATAGTTCGGAGATGTTGATAGTATCTAGGATACAAGGTGATAGGGAAAGTCCCTCTTGGGGCAAGGCCATGCAGCTTGCCTCTATTTAATAGCAATGGAGCTCTGTTCCTTCTGCATGCCTCCCTGCCATATGCTTTGTGCCCAAAGGACTGGCAGAAAAGTTCCCATTCGAATTCCTAATTGCTTCCTTGGAGTTGCTCATTTTGTTTTCTTTTGTGACATGACCAAGGTATTTAAAAGTTACTTCAGACCCTTGTGGAAATGCTGTCATCATGGGTCTAGAAGTGAGTTGAAAATCACCAATCTTCTGGGAAAGAGTACCAAGAGATCATGAACCTTTAAATCAGGGAAAGTGTCCCATCCCAGTTATAGCAGAGTCTCACTTCTCATGGCAACACCTACCATCATGGTGTCACCCAGCACTAAGGTGAGTGACCAGAGAATAGGCATACCAAGAACTAAAGACATTAGAAAGCACTCCTTGGAGAAGCCATGCTTGTTATTGGATAAGTTTTATTTTCCAGCTAAGTGCCTCTCTTAATCATACTTGTACTTAAAAATATTAAAAAATTCTTTCAACAGCTCTCCTAAAAGGAAAGAGAGAAGGAGGTGAGGAAGGAAAGAAGACAGAAAGAAAGGAAGGAGGGAAGAAAGGAAGGAAGGAAGGAAGGAAGGAAGGAAGGAAGGAAGGAAGGAAGGAAGGAAGGAAGGAAGGAAGGAAGAAAAAAGATGGAAGGGAGGAAAGAATATAAAGAAATAGTTGGGGTAGGGGAAACTCTGGTATTGGGTCAGGAACAGGGAATTTGAATGGGTTTTTTGGATGAAACTGGGGCTACTTATAACTCAGGGCAGAGTCAACTGTGGCCAATCCTCCCCAAAGTGCGTGAACCCTGCTCCTCCCATGAGCCGGTACTGAGTCTCTCATAGTAGAAATATCTTAGTAAAGTATCTCCTAGTGATATCACCTCATTTTCATCTGTCTAGCTTCACTTGGTCGCCTTTGTCTCTATCTCTCCTCTATGACTCTGGCTCCATCTCCATCTTTCTCACCTTCTCTCTATCGCTTTCTGCATTTCTCTTCCTAAGATTTAGATTTTAAAGGGAAGATTTAGTTGGATTCTTCTTTTTGTTTACTAATGATACTGGGAATCACAACCAGGGCCTTGCACCAACAGGACAAGTCATTAGCTGCATCCCCATCTCATCCTAAATAGCTTGAAGTACTTTTAATATTTTCATTCCTATTATGAATTTATATACTTCCAATTTATATACTTCTGGAAAATGCTATATTCTATTTTTGTGTCTAAATAGTTTGATTTAGGAATGGGTGGAATAGAACATTGATACTGGTAAGTAAAATTTTTATCTATGATAGAATTATAGTATAGTTTTCTACTGGGAAAGATGAATTTTTTGGAAGCTTGAAGATTAAGAGTTAAAAATTAAATGAATTACAAGTTAGGAATAGATGCACACCAGGAGTATGCTTTACTTCTTGGTATTTCAGCTATTCTTAAACCTGAAACATGTTTCCATGACTCTATTTCCATGTTTCACTTAATATACCCCAAATTGGTTGTTAGAACCTTCCAGCTCATGTGTTATCTGCAAGAACATAAAGGTACAGTACTCTGGTCATATGAAGAATTAGGCCTCTTCCCCTCTGGGAAATACACACAGGTGTGTTTTGCTTGATATATTCCTGTTATTGGTCCCTGTCTACAATTTCAGAAGCTATCATATATCTGTCTCATGTCAGGGAATTCATTAATAAGTGAATCCCAAACCAAAATAACAGCATCAAAAGTCTATCATATTGTATACCTATCAAATACTTTTCTAATTCTTCCTTCTAGGCAAAAATGCAAGTTTATCAATATGACCTCAAGCTTTGTATCACTAAACAATGAGCCCAAGTCAGTGTCATCTTAAATGACTGTCATCCCTACAGCTGTGTAGCACACAACATTGTAAGAATTTTTCATTTATTGACCACAGTGCCCTTACTTTTTAAGTTAAAATCAAGTTTTAACTACAAACATTTATCATATTAACTATTGTCAGTTTATAGTCCAGTCATTTGAAAAATAATCCTGTTGTTCTGCAGGTGATTTCCAGAACATTTCATCACAAACTTAAAACTCTGTGCCCAAGAAACAAACACTCATCACCTTCTCTTTGCATCCCTGTCAATCATCACTCTAATGTCTTTTACATTTTCATCCCTTGATTCAGTGACTGTTGGGAAGGAATATGCGCATCACACAGCATGCATGTGTGGAGATTAGAAGATGTTTGGGGAGTTGGTACTCACCTTTCATCATGTGGTTTGGTTTTTAAAATTTTAATTAGCAAACATAGTACTTGATATCATTGTGACATTTTCAAGCAAATTTATTGATTATTCTCTTCCACTTTTCTTGTCCATTCCCCCAAAACACCCTTCCACCTCCCTATACCTTTGTAATTCTTTTCACTTTAATGACAAATTTGTCCTATTTCCTTCCCCTTGACTCCTCAATACCACTTTCTTCTGCATCTTTTTTTTTTTTTTTTTTTTTTTTTTTGGTTTTTCGAGACAGGGTTTCTCTGTGTAGCTTGGCGCCTTTCCTGGAACTCACTTGGTAGTCCAGGCTGGCCTCGAACTCACAGAGATCCTCCTGGCTCTGCCTCCCGAGTGCTGGGATTAAAGGCGTGTGCCACCACCGCCCGGCTTCTTCTGCATCTTTTGATCTCCTTTCTGGAAGCATATCCTATAAACACATACTCTCAACACTTCCATACACGTGGACATTGTTATCCATGTCCCTCTTTGAGAAAGAACATGTAGTTTTTGTTTTCCTGTGTCTCTGTCACGTTCTTGACTTCCTTGTAAGTTTTTCCTGAGTATTTCATGGTTTCATTCTCCTTTACAGATAAACAAAATTCCACTGTGTGTGTGTGTGTGTGTGTGTGTGTGTGTGTGTGTGTGTGTGTGTGTGTGTATCACACTTCCATGTCTACTGATGTATATCTAGGATGGACATCATTTCCTTGTTATTGTGAATAATGCAGCAGTTCACTTGGATTTAAAAACTTCTCTCAAGGAAGACATAGAGTCTTTGTGTGTGTGCTCAGAAATTATACAGCTGGGTTACATAGTAATTCTACTTTTAGTATATTGAGAAAGCTTTTATTTAATTTTATAATGAACTTAATACATTCTATCCCACCAGTATAGAATGTAGAATCCATTTCCCACATTGTCAGTCTTTGTTGTTTTGTATTCTCTTGATGTTAATCATTCTAAGGGTTGCAATGGAGTCTCAAAGTACTTGTAGTTTGAATTTCCCTGATAGCTAAATATGTTAAAGGCTTTTAAAAATCATTTACTCCCATATGCGTCTTCTCACTGCCCATTTCATTAACCGGATTGATGACTGGAAAGTTTGTGAAGAGACTGTTCATTCTTTATTTTACTTTATACATTCTAGTTTTAAAAGCTCCTTAGTGAAATACAGAAGTCAATGACTCTCTCCCATTCTGTAGGATGTATCACCCCTCAGCTGGTAGTTTTCTTTAATGTGAAGAAAGTTTCTAATTTCATGCAGTTCCACTCTTTAATTTTTGGTGCATTTCCTGTGATATTGGGCCTTGTTGCCACTACCTACATCTTGTATTACCAACATTTTCCTGAGAATTTTAGTATTTCAACTTTTGAATAATAAAACATTAATTTCTGTACACTGTAAGGCTATATAGAGATGTTGCTATATTTATGTGGTGAATATTCATTTTATGCAAAGCCATTCAAGATCAGAAAGTCTGACCACTTAGCTACACAAAAAAATGGTCAAGAAAGAAGTGATTGTATCTTCCTGAGATTCTTCCTAAGAACTGCTGAGACTCAGCAGGGCAATGGTGGGGAATGCCAGACCCCTCATTTATCCTTCTTACTCAACACTTGGTAACGATTTATAAATTTTGTTGAAGAAAACCAATACTAATTTGTAAATCTTCTACAACATTCTATGTTCCTATAGAATAGACACAAGGGATCTTTTTTCACCATGTTCTCGGCAGCTTTTACTCCTGCGTTTGTTTATGATTATTTGTTTTGCTTAATACCTATTTATACTGCATGTGATGATAGCTCATTGCAACTTGGATTTCCATCACCTCATTGCTGGTGGTGTTGAGCCTCATTTTGCACACATTATGGACATTTTTTAATTGTTCATAGGAAATTTATCCAGGGATGAAATCCATCTCTTATTTGTTTTATATTTAAGATTTTTCAAACTTAGTTTTAAATCCTCTTTTAGGGTAGAGTGATGAGACAGTGTTTCAGAGTGCATACTGCTCTTACTTTGAATCTGAGTCCAGTTACTAGCTCCTACTGGTGGCTCATAACCATCTACAAATCCAGCTGTGGGAGAACCCATGCCTCTGGCCCCTGCTAGGATTCACTTTCATATGCAACCACCACCAGCACACACACAATTAACACTAAAATATATCTTAAAATAAAATATTCTTTATATTCTGAATATTTAACCCCTCATTCTAAAAATGATTTTCCTTATTTTCTCATGTATTTTTTGATGAATTTTGAGTTTTGGTCATGTGAATTTCAGAAATTATGGCATGTTTTAAAAATTCTATCTTTGAAAATTGACCCTAAATCACTGTGTTTGGTCAAAAGCAATGAAAATATTAGACTTCGGGGGTGGGATTTTTGAGACAAAGTTTCACGTTGTGTAGCACTTGCTGTCCTGGAACTAACTCTGTAGAACAGGTGAACCTCTAATTTATATGTATGTTTGCCTGAATCTCTTTATTACTATTTTGAAAGTTATGTGGTACATCATCCAGTGAAAACACTAGTCTTTACTAAACATAGCCAAAACTTTCCGTTTAAAGAGTGCAGATATGTCCTTCAATAAAGAACAAAGTTTTAGAAATTCTTCTTCAATGAGAGAGCTATGTAAATACAGTAAATGGATACATATATTATTTTAGCTAACATCTTGAAATAATTCACATCCATAATGTATTTCCAGGTTCTGTTGACCATAATATTTTTTCTTTTCTTCTTTTTTTAATTAAGAGATTTTCTATTCATTTTACATATCAACCACAGATTCCCCTGTAATCCCTCCTCCCACCCCCCAGTCTTCCCTTGCAACCCACCCCCCATTCCCATCTTCTCTAAAGCAAGGTCTCCCATGGGGAGTCAGCAGTGCCTGGTACATTCAGTTGAAGCAGGTCCAAGCCCCTCATCCCTGCACCAAGGCTGCACTATGTGTCTCAGCATAGGCGCTAGGTTCCAAAAGGCCAGCTCATGCACTAGGGATAGGTCCCATTCCCACTCTCTGGGGACCCCCTGAACAGTTTAAGCTAAACAACTGTCTCACTTATTCAGAGGGCCCAGTCCAGGACCGTGGGGCTCCTCAGATACTGGTCCACAGATCATGTGTTTCCACTAGTTTGGCTAGTTGTCTCTGTACTTTTTCCAATTATGGTCTCGATATCTCTTGCTCATAGAATCCCTCCTCTCTCTCATCGATTGCATTGCTGGAGCTCCACCTATGACCTGGCCGTGGATCTCTGCATCTGCTTCCATCAGTCACTGGGTGAGGGTTCTATGATGACAGTTAGGGTATTCAGCCATCTGGTCATCAGAGTAGGTCAGCTGAGGCACCCTCTCAACCATTGCCAGGAGTCTATGGTGGAGTCATCTTTGTGGATTCCTGGGGACCTCCCTAGTACTCTGCTTCTCCCTATTCCCATGGTGCCTTCATTTATCAGACCATAATAAACTTATTTACAATTTTAATAGGAATGAAAATGGCTTCTGACAACTTGACAATGGGAATTTTCCTCTTTTCCCAGATTACAGTAGGAGTGCTTGGAAATTCCTCAATACTATTTTATTATCTCATTTTGATAGTCACTGGAAAGCATTTAATGCCAAAAGATCTGATTATACAGCACTTGACTTTCGCCAACTGCTTGTCTATCATCTCAAGAGGCATTCCACGGACAATGTTAGATTTTGGATTTAAATATTTCCTAGATGATGTTGGATGTAAATTGATAGTGTATATTTACCGCATAACAAGGGGGATGTCCCTGTATGCCATGTGCCTACTAAGTTGCTTCCAACAATCACAATCAACTCCAGCAACTCCTGGTGGATGACTCTTAAACACAGAGTCACAAAGTACATTGGTCCCTCCTGCTCACTAGGCTGGCTTGTGCACCTGCTTCTAAACTTCTTGACTCCATCAAGAGTGTCAGGCCCTATTTACAACAAAAATGCAACTAGAAGGATGAATTATGGGTACTGCTCATGGTTTGCTTCCGGCAATGTGGCTACAGCACTGTATATGTCCTTACTGTGTTTCTCTGATGGTCTGTGTCTGGGTGTCATGGCCTGCTCAAGTGTCTCCATGGTGAGTCTCCTCTACAGCCATAAAAGACAAGTCAAGCATATCCACAGTTCTCAACACTTTCTAAAAGTCTCACCTGAGGACAGAGCCACCCACACGATTCTCACCCTGGTGTGCATATTTGTCATCTCTTACTCATTCTCATCCATTGTGGTCATCTTCACAATCTACTCCAAAGGTTCTGTGCCATGGGGAGTAAGTGTATTTCTGTTTCTAGAAATATGCTTTCCCATAGTTTGCCCCTTTGTTCTCATCAGCAATATCAAGTCTAGTTCCAGCATATTTTTACCCTGCTGTGGTAAGAGAAAGCTTCTCCCAAGTTTGACATGAGTCCTGCTTATCTCCCTTTGTTTATATATTGGTGTATTCTTTTATCTGTTGTAGAATGCCAAGACTCCAGATTGGAAATATCAAGCATCCTCCTGCCTCCATCTCCTTCAGCAAATCCTGCTGGTGTGGGCCACAACAGCAGTCAATAACACGCAAGTCCATGTAGATCAAACACCTCAACTTAAAATCTGATACAAAGAACCTGACAGCATAGAAAATGAGGAATAGCATTAAACTCATTCATGTAGGGACAGCTTCCTGAACAGACCATGTATAGTGCAAGTGTTAAGATCAACAATTAATACTGGGACCTCATGAAACTGAAAAGCTTCTGTAAGGCAAAGGACACTGGCAATATGACAGAATGGCAGCCCATAGAATGGGAAAATGTCTCAGCAATTCCACTTATACAGACAGCTTATATCCAAAATTTATAAATAACTGTAGATGAAATTCTAAACAGTCTTATTAAATAAGAAACACAGAGGGAAATGCAGAGTTAAAAGCCCAAAAGATCAGAGCACTAGCAAAGCCTTTAGTTTACCAGTCACTGCCGTCCTTCCCCTGAGAGACCTGTGTGACCCATCTTTTTATTGCCTTTCTGTTCTCCCTTCTCATTGGCTTTAAACCCAACCACATGATTTCCTCGTCACTGCCTGTCTATACAGACTTCCAGGTCTCTATGGTTCATACTGAGATTAAAGGTTTGGGTCACCACTTCACTGTGTCCTTGAACACACAGAGACTGCCTGCCATGTGATCGGATTAAAGGCATGTGCCACCACCTCTGAACTTCTGCTAAATGCCTTGCTTTTAGCTCTGACCCCCAGGCAACTTTATTTATTAACATACAAATAAAATCACATTTCAGCACAAATAAAATGTCACCATAAATGGCTCAAGAAACTAGATGTGAATTAACCATATAATCTAATTTTAAAATGAGGTACAGATCTAAACAGAGAATTCTCCCTCAAGGAGATTCAAATGTCTAAAAACCACTTTAAAAAATGGTGACATCCTTAGCTATTGTGGAAATGCAAATCAAAACTTCTTTGAGATTCTATCTTACACTTGTCAGAATGGCTAAAGTCAGTAACAAGTGATAGCTCATGCTGGCGAGGATGTGGAGCAAGAGGAACACTCCTCCATTGCTGGTGGGAATGCAAATTTGTTCAGCCACTATGGAAATCAGTGTTGCAGTTCCTAAAAAACATGGCAATGGATCTACCTCACGATGTAGTTTTCCACTCTTGTGTATATACCTAAAAGATCCTCCATTCTACCAAAAAGATACTTGATCAACTATATTCAGAGTATCTTTATCTATAATAGCCAGAAACTGGAAACAACTTATATGGCCCCCAACTGTAGAATGGGTAAAGAAAATTTGATATATTCACATAATGGAGTAGTATCAGTAGTTAAAAATGGCATAATGAAATTTTCAGGTGAATTGATGGGACTTTAAAAAGTAATCGTGAGTGAAAAAACCTGTTGCAGAATGTTTAGCTACTCAAAGGTGTGCTGCATTTGTTTAACTTTGTATAAATGTGTTGAATTTGTTTAACTATGTAAAGATATGCTGCATTTATTTATGTTGTGGAACATTTGTTTAACTATGTAAAGATATTTTGCTGTTTTATTTTGCCTGCCTAAAGCACCTGATTGTTCTAATAAAAAGATGAACTGTCAATATTGAGAGAGGAGGTATAGGCATAACTTCCATGCAGGGAATGTAAATAGGAGGAGGAATTGAGGCTCCAGAGGAAAAGAAAAAGGAGAAGAAAGAAAAGGAGACATCAGGGGCCAGCCAGCCACACATAGAGGAAACAGGACAGTAGAACATACAGAATGGAAGAAATTAAAAAGCCCCAAAGTGAAACACAGCTGAATAGGAATAGGTTAAACTAAGTTAAAAGACTTAATGTAAGGGACAAGCCTAAGATAAGGCTGAGCATTCATAATTAATAATAAATCTGTTTGTCCTTATTTGGGAACTGGTTAGTGGCCCAAAGCCAATGCCAACCCCAGTGACACATACCCTGAAAGACAACCAGGTATGTGCTCACTTGTAATTGGATATTAGCTGTAAAAAAAAGGATAATCATGCTACAACCCACAGACCCAGAGACATGGATCTCCTTTGGAAGAGGAAATTGAATAGATTTTGCAAGTTGCCTGGGGGTAGGTAGGGATGGGAATGGGTGGAATCAGGTTTGGGTGGAAGGAAGGAAGGAAGGAAGGAAGGAAGGAAAGTGTATGAGGGGAGAAGACAAAAATTAGACAGTTTTTGGGGGAGGGGTGATTTGGAAACCTGGTAGAGTGGAAACTGCCTGGAATCTACAAGGGTGACCCTAGTAAGGACTCCTATTAATGAAGGATGCAGAGCCTGAATCATCTTCTGTATCTAGGCAAGACTTCTAGTCATGGAACTGGGACACGAACCCAGCCACATAACGCTCAACCTACAATCTGTCTTGACTGCAAGTTGTGCTGGGGCAATGGTTGCACAGAACTTAGGGGAGTGGCAAAGCAATGGTTTAATTTGAGGCCCACATCACAAGAGGGAGTCCAAGTCAACATTGCCTGGATGACCAGACATGGAGCCTGAATTGTCCAGAGACTAGGATTGGTGCCTAGTCCAGCCCTCATCAGAGAGGCTATCTCTGGCAACTGTTGGGAACTGATGCAGAGACCCAAAGCCAAACATTAGTCAGAGAGAGAGAACCCTGGTTGGTGGTCTATGGGGACCCACAGAGACTTCCTAGTAAGGCCTTACTCAAGGTCAGAAAGTCTGAGCTTGCTTTACCCAGCAGGACTGCATAATAGGATGATTTGGCCAAATGCATGGTTACCAGGTGTTTTGAAGGGTCTACACTTGGTGTACATTATGCTTTGATCCTGGAAATGGGAGGTTTTTGCTCCTCTTCTTGCTGATGTGTAAAAAAGCCCATCATGATTAAACTCTGGGCAGCTGAGTATTGACCTAGAGTCCTCCCGAAGCTGTCCTGTGCCTCTATCATTTTTCTTCACCTATATTTCTAATACTTCCTCATTCCTCTCTCCTCCCCCCAAGATCCCTGGGATAGGTTTTCTACATATGGTGCCCAGTGGTGGGACTTGGGGAAGGAGGATAAATAGAAGGAACATCACAGGTTAAGGGAGCATGCTCAGATAATTAATTAGGGTGAGGTGATTCTCTTTTTCAGGAGTAAAATTGTAGATATAGAACAGAGCAATAGTATACACTTGTTTGTACTTTCCTTGTAGATAACTTGAAAACTAGGGGAACTAAGGTTAGGCTGCAGCAATTCTCTCTCTCTCTCTCTCTCTCTCTCTCTCTCTCTCTCTCTCTCTCTCTCCTAAGTTAGGTCTGAAAAATGTAGACTTAGGTATAAAAGAAAATAATTTAGGATAGAATAGATTTTCCCCAGTGTGGGAGCCAGTATGCAGAAATCAGTGTCTGGCCTGAGCAGCCACAGCTAGACCAAGCAGCCACTGAAAATTTAGCAGTACAAGAACAAGCAGTGACTTCAGAAGACCCCTCCACAAGCAGGAGCAGCAGGAGCAGCAGCTGACTTAGCATCTGCATTGCTGAGACCCTCAGGGCATTATTGAGCATCTCAGGTAGTAGAGGCCAAGAGGGCCAGCTCAAGCAGTAAGAGTCTGTGCATTTTCTGACATGAAGGAGCTTTGGTAAGGAGTGCACAGTCAGCCAGGGCTTGCTTGCAAGCACCACACAGACATGGCTGGAGGCTGTGCTCTGTGGCCTTAACAAGCAGGGCATGAGAAGACATATAAGCAGTGGTAGAGGCTTTGTGCCCCAGTGGCTGGAGTAGGTCTGTCACCCAGGGCCAGAGTCCTCAGTAGCCAAGGTCAAATGCAGGGACACTCTAGAAGATTATGGGCAGAATTTTGATGTCTATTTTCTTGAATTCTTTATATATTTTGGAGATCAGCCCTCTGTCAGATGTGGGGTTGGTGAAGATCTTTTTCCATTCTGTAGGCTGCCATTTTGTTATATTTACTGTGTCCTTTGCCTTACAGAAGCATCTCAATTTCAGGAGGTCCCATTTATTGTTTCTCTCAGTGCCTGTGCTACTAGTGTTAGATTTAGGAAGTGCTCTCCTGTGCCAATGCATTCAAGACTACTTTCTACTTTCTCTTCTATCAGGTTCTGTGTAACTGGTTTCATGTTGAGATCTTTGATCCACTTGGACTTGAGTTTTGTACATGGCAATAGATATGGATCTAGTTGCAATTTTCTACATGTTGACATCCAATTATGCCAACACCATTTGTTGAAGATACTTTCTTTTTTCCATGGTACAGTTTTGGCTTCTTTTTCAGAAATCAGATGTTCATAGGTGTGTGGATTAATGTCAGGGTCTTCAGTTTGATTACATCGGTCCACATGTTGGTTTTTATGCCCATACCAAGCTGTTTTATTACTATAGTTCTAAAGTAAAGCTTGAGGTCAGGCATGATGATGCCTCCAGAGGTGGCTTTATTGTACATGATTGTTTTAGCTATCCTGGGTTTTTGTTTTCTCATATGAAGTTGAGTATTTTTTTTCCAGGTCTGTGAAAAATTGCCAACACATTTCTTTACAGATCTCTAAAAACAATATTCAGTTTTATATAGAAACACAGAAAAATCCAAGGTAGAAAAAATATTGAATAATAAATGAACTGTGGGAGGGTCCATTATCCCAAATTTCCATTTGTACTACAGAGCTATAACAAAACAAAACACTAAGATCAACAATTAATAAGTTTGCAAAGTTGTCCTATGGGAATCCCCAAACAACCCAGGCTGTTTCCAAGTTTATAGGCTACTCCCCACAAACTGACAGCAAGGCTCTATTGCTGAAGACAACACCTACATAACTTTTTGAAGGTGAAGAAGTCAGCTGATGCCTACATAGATAGAGCCTTTACCACCTCTATGATCTAATGTCTTTAGTACAAGAAGGTACTCTGTATCCCACCAAAATAGAAGCATAATCATCCCCCATCTCTAAACGTTTTATCTACAAAGGTGTTTTGCCAAAGTGGCACAAAGCTTGGGAGGGTAACTAACAAATACCTGATTTTACTTGAAGTTCACTCCACATAACGGAACCCATTACCAGCACTGCCAGACCAAGAACATGAGACTAGATACCCCAGGGACCTAAGGTCCCCAAATACAAAAAAAGTAGTAATAAAATGACTCCTAATGGCATTCTGCTATATTCATATATCAGTGCCTTGCTCTGTCATTATCAGAAAATGTTACTTCTACAGGAGACAGGAACAAATACTAAGGACATTACACAGAAAGTGAGAGATCTTGGAACACTCTACCCTAAACAGGATGTCTTTATCAAATCCCCGCTCCCTCAGGTCTCAGAGAACGCCTCAGAAGAGTGTAAGAGCCAGAGGGGAAGGAAGGCAACAAGAAAATATCAAAGCTCAAATTAAATGAAGCAGCATGGCAAGGATCTCCACAGATCTGCACCAGATCCTCTGTGTATATATTTTGGCTTCCAGGTTGGTGTTTTTATGAGATTCCTGAGTGTTTGGATGAGTAGGTAGGTCATCTTGTGCCTTCTTATGGGCTCGTTTCCTTCTGTTTGTGTTGTCCAACTTCAGTGTGTTGCTTTTTGTTTTAATCTTATACTTCATTTTTAGGAAGGGAGTGTATCCAAATGGGAGGGGAGGGGATGAGGAACTGAGAGAAGTAGAGAAAGGGGAGGAACAATACACCATTTTCAATAAAAAGGAAAAAAAGAAAATAGAGTACCAAAAATGCCTCTAAATACTTTTCTGTAGTGGTATCTTCCAAAACAGCCAGCAGGTGAAAATCGTTTTCATGTTCACCAAAAAAGAGTGCATGGACATAATATGGTGGAGTAACAAAAGGGAATAGTATCCAGCCATAAAGTAGACAAACTTTTCCTGTGTAAATAAATCTTCAAGTGCATGAAAGCAGCTATAAATACTGTATCATTCAACCTAGGTACTCAGGCCCTAAACAGAAACTAAATTGATGAAGCTAATGAGTTTTTTGGGGTTTTGGTTTTGTTTTGTTTTGTTTTTTCTTTAAATAAGTAAAGTTTCCCAGTTTGCAATGGAAAGGTTCAGGTGGTTTGCCAAAGAGCAATCAGATTGTTCCTCAAATTGTTGATCTGTACAACCCAAATGAATGCCATGATAAATGGTCTGCTGTGTGTGTTTTTCAAAAACTACACAGGAGAAATAGAACAAAATAGTGGCAGAGGGACATGTTAGGTGGGAGATCCAAGAGGAGTGGGAGGAGAAAATTAGTTTGGAGATGAACAAGAGCCATTGTAAATATGCATGAAATCTTCAAAGAATTAAATAAAGGTATTTTTAATAAAATAAAAAAGATATTTGGACAAGAAATGATGGGTTTCTGCTTTGTTGTGTTGGTATAGAGATGAAGAATAGATTTCTACTTAGAAACGGCCTTTGCTTGGGTACACGAATCAGTGGTAAAAAGGGAAGAGTCCTGATGATGAACTTGCTTTTTTATCTGCAAGACAAAAAAAAACATAAAGGTATTAGACCAGAGGAAATTGTGGAATGTTTATGTTTTAAGATTCATTTAATAACAGCATTGCCTGCTGTTGGACTGTTATAACTGTCAAGGATCTAAATCAGTGGTTCTCAACCTTTGGGTCATGACCTTTTTGAGAGTTGAAAAACCCTTTCACAAGGGTCACCTAAGACCATCAGAATACATAGATATACACATCAATATCCTAACAGTAGCAAAATTACAGTTGTGAAGTAGCGACAAAAATCATTTTATGGTAGAATGTCACCACAACACAAGGAACAGTGTGAAAGGGGCACAGCATTAGGAGGGTTGAGAATCATTGCTCAAAGCCAAGACATTAGGAGTAGAGGAAACCCAAGAAATTTACAAATTTGGGTTTTGGTGGGTTTTCTTTGTTTCAGAAATTTCAAGAGAAAAATTTGTACAACGCACTTGATATCTATGTGTCTTTCCTTTCACAAATTAGATTGTGTACAATAATAATCAAAGGGTTTTGTTTAAAACAGAAATCCTAACAGAATGATATCAAAGGCCTGTCTGACCTCATATTGCACAATGAAGTACTCAGTGTCATCAAGTTTCCTTCCAATGTTTTAATTTCTAAATGATACATGCAATTTAATGCCCTAATGGCAATCATCAATGTAAGTACTTCCTGTAATCAAACCACTCAAACAAACACTAAATGAGAAACTCAAAGAGCCTCCAAATAGCTCATAATCTTGTAAACTGGAGGCCCAGCATCGACTTTAATCCTGGTACTCTGGAGGCAGAAACAAGCAAGTCTCTATACTATGTTCCAGGCTGGCCTGACCTACATACATGTTCCGGGCCAGCTATGGCTACATAGCGAGAAACAGTAAAAGCATGTTAAGAGTCTTCACATGAGATAAATTAAATCTGCAGCATGTAGAAAAATCACGATAGGAAATCTCAACATCTTAAATGGATAAAATCTCTTTCATTCTCACACTCGGTGTGTGGAGAGAGAGTAGGGTGTCCTAAAACTCTTTTTCCTTGAAGGGAAAAAGTGTCTGTTGTCCCTGTACTAAATGCCATTGATTTTGTGTGGTGGTAACTGAGTTAGAGAAACACAAACCACATTCTACATATTGTCTTGAAAGTTACAGAACCCATCTGTAAGGAGCATCTCTGATACACTGAATCACTTGAATCATGCACTGAATCACACTATGGTGTCTGTAATGTGAACAGAGAACATAAAACAGTAATAAGGCATGTGAACCTGGAAAGGAAGACAGAAGAGTCAGTAGTGGCATCATGAGAATTCAGATTTAAAGCTATATTAAAGCTTGTGAAACTCCATTATTGAAGAGCCAGTGTGGGGGGAGAGGTAAAGAGGGAGAGGGAGAGGGAGAGAAATACGAGAGGTTGGTGAAAGAATGCTTGAATACAGATATTCTACTGAATTCAACAAAGGAACGTTTTAATCATCTTAGCCTGATAAATCCATGTGAAAATGAATAAAGACTAGGAAAAATACCTAAATGGCTTCACAGCTTCCTGTATTTCTCTGCCTAAAAATTTAACACAGTGTCAGTTGTTCCTTTAATAACTGTTCTGTGATCAGGTGTGACTATTGGTAAGGAAGACAGTGGGAAATACATAAATCAAAAGAGATTAAACAAGACTACTTCCTACTTTCTCTTCTAGCAGGTTCAGAGTAGCTGGATTTATGTTGAGGTCCTTCAACCTAGATGCCCTTCAACTGAAGAATGGATAAACGAAATGTGGTACATATACACAATGGAATACTACTCAGCAGAGAAAAACAATGGCATCATGAGGTTTGCAGGCAAATGGATGGATGTAGAAAAAATCATCCTGAGTGAGGTAACCCAGACTCAGAAAGACAAACTTGGTATGTACTCACTAATAGGAGGATACTAGATGTGGAACAAGGATGACTGGACTGCTACTCACATCACCAGGGAGGCTACCTGGAAAACAGGACCCAAAGAAAGACACGGGAATTGCCCAATGACGGAGAAATGGAAGAGATCTACATGAACAGCCTGGACATGAGTGGGGGTAATGAAGGGCAAGGGGCGAGGGAAAGAGAGCTTGGGGGAGCGGGAGATCCCAGCTGGATCAACAACAGAGAGGGAGAACAAGGAATAGGAGACCATGGTAAATGAAGACCACATGAGAATAGGAAGAAGCAAAGTGCTAGAGAGGCCCACAGAAATCCACAAAGATACCCCCACAACAGACTGCTGGCAATGGTCGAGAGACAGCCCAAACTGACCTATTCTGGTGATGGGATGGCCAAACACCCTAATTGTCGAGCTAGAAACCCCATCCAAAGACTGAGGGATCTGGATGCAGAGATCCATGGCTAGGCCCCGGGTGGAGCTCTGGGAGTCCAATTAGCGAGAAAGAGGAGGGTTTATATGAGCGAGAATTGTTGAGACCAAGGTTGGATAAAGCACAGGGACAAATAGCCAAACGAATGGAAACACATGAACTATGAACCAATGGCTGCGGGGGGGCCCCCAACTGGATCAGGCCCTCTGAATGGGTGAGACAGTTGATTGGCTTGATCTGTTTGGGAGGCATCCAGGCAGTGGGACCGGGTCCTGTGCTCATTGCATGAGTTGGCTGTTTGAAACCTGGGGCCTATGCAGGGTCGCTTGGCTCGGCCTGGGAGGAGGGGACTGGACCTGCCTGGACTGAGTCTACCAGGATGATCTGTCCTCGGGGGAGGCTTTTCCCTGGAGGAGGTGTGAATGGGGAGTGGGCACAATATTTTGGGGAACACAATACCACCACACACATCAACATAATAAAGTCACTATACAGCAAGCCATTTTCATGCTAAGAAAAACTTGAAGTATGCCCAAGAAAATAAAGAATAAGATAAGGATATCCACTGTCCCCACTCCTGTTCAACCTGATGCTTGAAGTCTTACCTAGATCTAAGTGAAGACAAGTGAAGGAGATGAAGGGGATATAAATAGGAAAGTATCTTATTTGCAGGTGATATTATTCTATACATAAAAGACCTAAAGACAATCTACTAGCAAACTCCTATAGCTGATAAACATATTGAGCAAGAAGCAAGATACAAATTTAACACTAAAAACCAATGGCCTACCAACAAACAATAGACACACCAAGAAAGAAAACAAGATCATTCATTATAGCTCCAAAAATAACTGGGAATAAATATCACTAAGGAGGTGAAAGACTTAAAGACCTCCTGTGCTCATGGATTGGTAGGATTAATATTGTAAAAATGACTATCCCACCAAAAACAATATACAGATTCCACACAATCCCCATCAAAAGTCCAACATAATTCTTCACACAAGTTGAAAAAACAATTTGAAATTTTATATGTTAACGCAAAAGACTCAAAATAGCCAAAAACAATCCTGAGTAATAAAAACTCTGCCTGAAGAATCACCACATCAGATTTCAAGTTATACTGGAGAGAGATAATTATAAAACAGTATGGTGCTGGCACAAAAACAGACACGTTATTCAGTGAAATACACTGAGGCCCCTTATATAAGATGACACACAACCACCTGATTTTTTTTCAAAGTTCCCAAAGACATATGTTGGAGAAAAGAGAGCATCTTTAACAAATGGCTTCGGGGAAACTGGATGTCTACTTATGGAAGAATGAAATTGATCCTTATGTCTGAACTGGTACACAGATAAATTCCAAACAGATCAAACATTGTTGGGCCTAAACTCTGGAGCTACTAGAAGAAAGAGTAGGGAGTAGTACACTTGAGGATATAGGCTAAGGTAAGAATTTTCTTAATAAGACTATTATGCCAGCAAAACTATGCAACAGAATTGAAGAAAAAAAAAACTTTCCATGGTAAAACTACATTTTTAAAAATTGTGATTACCAAGTCAGCTATTCAGAGGATCCTAGAAGAATGCTCCCCATTAAAGGAAAATGACATGAAATGGCCACAGGGGTACAAGAAACAATACCAGGACAGTTATTTAAATAAGGTCTAAGAAACCACAAAATGGTAGGAGCTAGTACACATCATTCATTTACCATCTTGAGACGGTGTCTCATTGTGTTGTTCTTTACAGCCTGATACTCACTCTGCAGACCAGACTGGCCTGGAACTTGCAGAAATCTGCCTGCCTCCAACTCTAAACTGCATGGATTAAACGAATGCACCAACCTGCTCAGCTAAATTATTTTTTCAGTAGAGACATAATGTGAAGTTTATGGGAATAATCAGATGAACACACTAAAGAAACATTAACTATAATCTACACCATGCAATCCAACTTCAAGTGTCCATCTGAATGCAGAGCCTCCCACACACAGTGTTGTTTCCTGTGCAATCTAGTTTGCATTATAATGTACGTCTCTACAATGTGAAGAAACTACATGAAATGTTAACAAGACAAATCAGCCAGTTTGAGAGACTCAATAGTTATAATGTGAAGGTTAGGTTTCAAAATTTTATTAAGTTTTGCACATCTCTATTCTTGAGAAATCAGCTATATAGCATGACATAGAAACATAGAAAAGGGGAGAGAGAAGTATGATGAGAGAAAGAATATGAGGATCCACCTGTGCAATGTGAATGTCTTTGCAGATAGTGAATCTATCCAGGAGCTTCTGAATTAACTGAGGAACATTATCTCATCATCTTGCCATGTATACATCCACATAAACAAGATTTTTGTAGAGGAAGAGATCTCTGATGCTTCAAGTATAGGAAGGCACCCCTGATAGCTCCTTTTTCTACTCTCCTCCCATTCCTGAAAATTGACTACAAAGTCACACACTCGTTTACTAGGCAGTCTATGGTTAAACATTATTGTGAGTTAGGAAGATAATGAACAAGTAGATATTCTAAGTCAGGACAGACTAACAGAGCATACCAACATGAAGTGAGACAGGGAGAAAGACCAAATGTGAACGATGGTTCCGATGTAAAATTTATCAGTCCAAGGCACAATGTTGGCAAATGAGATGGCAAGGTTATAGGTGTGGTGTTCAAACATGGAAAACCATAAGTAGTACAATCTCATTACAGAAACAAAACTTAAGTCAGTTTTCCCTCAATAAATAGTCTGGAAAGCAGTTCGCCTAAAAGAATGGGGGATTTTGTTTCTCTTTAAATCTTCTGTCCCCCATTCTTTTAGGAGTCAATTATTTGGGAAGTAGCTGCCAGGTATTTGGGAGTTGCTGGCGAGAGAGAAACTTCTGCCTACAGTCAGTGTTTTACTACAGCAACAGAAAGAAAACAAAGATACCTTCATTCCTTTCTCTTTTTTCCTTTCTTATATTGAGTTTCCTATGGGGACTATATGTAACTACTCTCGAAATAGCGAAACAGCTGACCAAGTAGCCAAACTGCACTTCATTATATATAAAATGAGTAGCTCAATGCTACATCAACATTCCCCACATTATAAACAGGTCCAGGTCCACAGTGGATGCTCTGAGCCCATAGACCAAAAGACATCTTCCCCCATAGCCTCAACTCAAGAAGCAGCATCTTGTCCTCTTTCCAAACTATAAATATGTACAGTTGAAAAAACAGAATTCCTAGACAACAATTACATAGTTAACACCACTTTAGAGATTGAAAACAAAATGCCAGTAACATGTTCAAATGCCCTGTCATACCCACACAGACTGGGAACAACACAGAAGTACCTTTTCATTTTTAAAATGTTTAAAAATAGATGCAGCTTTTATAAGATTTTTGGGGTGCTCTTAATATCTTCACCCCTTCATATAACCCATTGACACCTTGAGAGGTGACTAAACCAGATATTTAATAATGCATAATGAATGAAATAAAATCTGTGTCCTATTACATGCACCTCCCTGACTCTATAGAGTCATTTTTTTCTTCCTTCTCCTACTTCTTCTCTTCCTCATCTTCATCTTCTTCTGGCTCCCCTTACTCACTTCCTCTTCTACCTCCTGCTGGGAAATTTTACCAAACCTCTGTGTTCCATCAAAGTTTCCTCAAGACTTATATATAGTTCATAATATCCTTCTCAGTGATATACACTTTCTTTTCACTGCTGATATGTTATTATAGCCCAGTTTTGCTCCATGTCACACTTGTCAGGTAGCTCCTCTGGCAAGGATGGGTGTCTCATGGGTCCTTTCTTATAGCCATGCTGGAATTTTGACTGGCTTGATCTTGTGCAGGTCCTGTGTAGGTAACTACAGCTACTATGAGTCGGTGCATGATACAGCCATGTCGTCCCAGAACTTGGCGTTCCCAAGCTCCCCCAGTCTACAGCTCTGATTGCATTCTTTCTATCCATTTTTTGTGATGTTCCTCTGAGTTTGAAATGGAGAGTAGGTTATATAGATGATTCATTCATATCTGTGGCTCTACACATTTCTAAACACAACCACATGCACAGATGCTTTTAATGGGGGAAAAAATCTTTTTTTTTTTTTGGAAAGAGGTTCTTCTGCATCCCACAGACAGACCTTGGCCTTTCTTTGATAGCTGAGCTTGACTTGAATTTCAGATTCTCCTGCCTCCATCTCCTGAGTGGAGAAATAACAGGTGTGCATCACCACATCTAGAGAATATATGTTTTAATTGACAAGATTTTTTTCTCATAGAATATATTTTGATCATGTTTTCCCTCAACCAATTCCTCCTAGGTCTTCCCCAGCTACCTACTCACCCATCTTTATGTTCTTCTCTCTCTTATCTCCATTTAAAACCAACAAACAAGTAAAACAAAACAAAAACAAGAAAACAACCCAAAACCCACAAAAGAAGAAATCAGATATACAAGCAAAAAACCAATAAGACAAACAAAATGCCCAAACAAAGCAAATGGAACAAAACAACTACAAAAATACTACAGAGTTCATTTTGTGCTGCCAACTACTCCAGGGCATAGACTTACACTTAAGCATGGTTAATATACCCAATGAGATGCCATTGGAGAAAACCACTTTTTCTTTGGCACAAAGTCTCAGTTGTAGCCAACTGTTTGATTGGGGGGGGGGGGAGCCTATACCCGGAAATTTCTTAAACTCTGTTTTTCAGTAATGAATGTGACTCCTAAGTTGTCAAAGAAATAAGACACCATCAGATGGTTAACAGATACTCCTGATTCTTTAAATACATAGATCATATGTATATATGTTACAAATTCTATTTCATCAACTTCTTGTAATGTATACATTATTGTGACTTTTTGAAAGACCAAGTGATAAAGCTCTTAATTTTATGGTAAAATTACATATTCTTGCTGATTTAAAAAAACAGACTTATGACATTACTAAATTTATATAAGATTAAAGTTTATGAAATAACAATTTAAAATTGGGAAGGGAGCTGGAGAGATTACTCAGCTATGAGGGTACTTGCTGCTTTTGCAGAAGACCCAAAATCAGTTCCCAGCACTGACATGGCAGCTTAGAACCATTTGAAACTCCAGCTCCAAGGGACCCAATTCCCTCTTCTAGTTTCTTAGGCACATGTGTGGTGCACAGACATACATGTAAGCAAAATACTCACACATATTGAAAAACATGAATAAATCCAATAAGTAAATAAAGAAAGAAAGAAGGGTTGGTGAGATAACTGGGTCAGTGAAGTGTTTGCATTTGCAGCCCAAAGAACTGAGTTGAATCCCTAAAACACACATTAAACACACACACACACACACACACACACACACACACACACACACACACACACACACGAGAGAGAGAGACAGAGACAGAGACAGAGACAGAGAGACAGAGATAGAGAGATGGCACACACCTGTAACTCCAGTCTATTCTACCTGAAGAGTTTCAGGACACCAGTAGAGATATTTTTTCAAAGAAACCCAAAGGACAACAGCTGGTGTTTGCTCTGCATTCTACATTCATGTTCACACACAGGCACACAAAACTGTTCATACATGAACATACACATGCACTCACATAAGCATGATAAAATTGACACATTCCTAAATGTGGTATATGTGTTAACTATGATATTATTTCCACAGATAATTTATTCGGCTAATAGCAGTGCCTTAGAATGATTTATGCTTCCTTATGTCTTTCCCCTTTCCTTCACTTAACCTGAATAACTCAAATTGCTTTCCAGCACAAACCTCCCTCTCTCTCCCTTTCCAACTTACTCTCCCCCTCTCTTTTTGGAATATATTTTTCAGTATTGTCTAAAGAATTTTTCCCATGAGGTTTATGGAACTAGCCATCATCCCTTCCCCTCGCTCTATGGTCCCAAAGACAAACCAAAGTTCAATTTCACCAAAGTTCCCAGTAGGGAACCAATCGGTTTATTGGGCTAACTTATAGAGCAGGTAAAGACTTTACTGTTAGGATGAAGGATGACCCAAAAGCAGTGGAAAGTTTTCACCCTTCATCAGTGAGGGATTTCCCATAGCCATGAGGTGCATATATAGAATGGAATACTACTCAGCAGTGAAAAAAATGACATTATGAAATTGGCAAGCAAATGGATAGAACAAGAAAAATATCATCCTGGGTGAGGTAACCAGGACTCAGAAGTACATACAAACATGGTATGTACTCATTCATAAGTGGATACTAAATGTAAGGCAAAGGATAACCAGACTACAACCCAGAGCTCCAAAGAAGCTAGCTAACAATGAGGACCTAAGATGAACCCATGAATCACCCTGGGAAGGGGAAATAGATGGGATCTCCACATGTAAACTGGGGATAGGGGGGCAATGGAGGGTAGGTGATGGGAGATGAGAACATAAGGGAATGGGATCATCAAGCTGGAACAAGGACAGAGTAGGAGAGCAATGAAAGAGATAGCATGATAGAGATATCATGTGGATAGGAAGAAACCAGGTGCTAGTGGACAGAAGTGATGGCTCAGCAGTTCATAACTCTTGCTGGTTTGCAGAAGACTTCTATTGGTTCACAATATCTGTGTGAGATGGCTCACAATGGCCTGTAACTCCTGGCACTTTTGATCCCTGTAGGAAATCAAAAACGTGGTTACATACACACATGCCCACACACATACACATAAATAAATTTAAAATTTTTTTTAAAGATTAGGAAATGAAAAAGGTGACCGAGCAATGCCACCACAAAGACTAATGTTTGGCCTACACAAGGAAAAGCTTTTCAATGATGAATTGAGGTTTCCAAAGTTGAGAATGCAGGATAGTTTAAAGCCTTCAGTGTTTAAAATTCATATTATTTATCTCAACAGAAAATATTCCATAACATAAGGTATCGAGTTCCCTCCCCTTGATCCATCAATATCAGTAATTTATCCATATCTTTTTTTTCTCGATAGAGAAAGAATGACTACTGAGAATGTAGCAGTGGTGATCCTCTTCTCCCAGACAGACATAGAAATCCTGGGCAACTGGTCACTTCTGCTTCATTATTTCATTTTGATATTTACTGAAAAGTGTTTGATGCTGAAGGAACTGATTATAAAACATCTAATCTTAATTTTTTGGTTATTATCTCAAGAAAGATTCCACAAATAGTGTCAGAATTTGGTTTGAAATCTTTCCTGGATGACTTTATATGTAAACTTGTTGTGTACTTTAATCTAGTACACCAAGGCTTTTCCCTGTGCACCACATGTCTCCTCAGATGCTTTCAAGCAATCAACTAGCCCCAGCAGCACAAGATGGATGAAGCTTAAACACAGAGCCATCGAGTACATTGGTTCCTCATGCTCATTTAGCTGGTTTGTGCATCTGATCCTCAACATCACAACTGCTGTGAGAGTAACAGATCCTCATAAGAGCAGGAATGGCACCAACAGATTCAGTTTTGGATACTGTGCTGGGTTTGTTTCTGGAACCATTACAGCTTCACTGTATCTGTTTCTGTTCTGCTTCAGTGATGGTCTGTATTTGGGTCTCATGGTCTGGACTAGTGTCACCATGGTGTGCATCCTCCACAGGCACAAGAGAGAAGGTACAGCATATTCACAGTGCCCAGGACTGCCCTAGAGTCTCCCCTGTATCTAGAGACATTCAATCCATCCTGATCTTTGTGTGGGCCCTTGTCACCTGCTACTCCATCCTGATTCTTTATATGGTGTTCTTTGATAATCCAAGTCTGTCAGTTATAAATATACTTGCATCCTACAAACATGTTTCTCCACATCCAGCCCTTTTGTTCTCCTCAGAAATAAAATTCTGCCTCCAGGCTGTACTTTCTTCATTGTAGAAAATGTAAAATTTCAAACTATTGTCACATGTTCTAGTAGCTTATTTTCTCTAATATGTTCATGTGTTCCTTCATCAACCATGGCTCTGTCTCCTTAGACCTGATCAACCAGATTGTTTTATATGAATTTCACAACAGGAACAGCCTTGCCTGTAGTCTTAGTCCTTCAGCTGAATGACTTACATGAAAGTAGGAGACACTGAAAAGTATCTAGGAATTTCAGTCATTTGAAAACAGCATCTTTATAGAACTGGCTCCTGGCCTTATAAACCCATTGATATCTATCCTGTGACAGCATTCACCACTCAAAATTGTCTGTGAAATGTGTGTAGTGTTAGTCAGTGCCCAGCATTTAACACATATATTTAAAAATTATACATAAATTGAAATTTTTTGATTACTTTCTAGTGAAGTAATGGTGATCCTGAGAAAATACATCAGATGGACTAACCTTTCCTGAATGTTCAGTCAGAGTTCCCTGGCTGTCTTTTAAAATCTTGAAATGAGTATTTTATTGTATTCCTCTAGGTGCATGAGGTTGAAGATAGTTTTATCAGTAGATTCGGTGTTTATATGAAGGGTTGGTGCTGGGAAAGAGAGCATTTGGGGTTTGAGGGATGTGCTGAGATGGGCTGAAGATCAACTCATGTTGAGAAACTAAACTGAATAGAATAGCGCAGAAGCAATAACTTCTGGAAATAGTAGCCTAGGTGAATCCTAAACCCAATGTTGTAAAGTTGTACTTTAAATCATTTGTGCCAGTGAGGTGGTAGAAGAGGAATGGGAGCTATTTGGGAGAGGTGTGATTCAAGCAAAATTATGATGTTTGGAAAAATCACGTAATAATTACTAGTGTATAATCCGATTGGAAATATAATTATAAAAGGAATTTTAACAGAGATATTCAGCATGATTTAGCAGAAGCCATGGGTTTTCAAACAAAAATTCTGCTTCGAGATGAAATATATATTTCTTTATTTATTATTTGGAGAGTCTCCTGCGTTGCAGAATATTGGTACACTGCATAGAGATGTGTTGCTCTGATTGGTTTAATAAAGAGCTAAATGGATAATAGGTAGACAGTAGAGAATAGGCAGGACTTCCAGGCAGAGAGAGAGAAACTGGGAGGAGGAAGCAGGAAACTGGGATTTTGCCAGCAGACTCAGAACAAGTCAGATGTGCCCAACTAAGAGGGGCTAACAGAGCTACATGGAAAAATGTAGATTAGAAAATACATGGGTTAATTAAGTTAAAAGAGCTGGTTGTGAAAAAGCATAACCTAAGGCGAAGCTTCATAATTAATAATAAATCTCTGGGTCATTATTATTGGGCTGGAGGTACAAAGATAGTCCAAAAAGAAAGTGTGCTACACTCCCGAGACGCCCAAACCATTGAGATAAGGCTATTGTTCTTGGTTGCTTACTTGAACTGGGTGGTAAGACTCTCCTGTTGAGTACACCATACAGATTAATTGCAGAACATAGAAAAATCAATCTTGAACTGACCAGAAAACTCTTTTCCTGTTGGCTAGGTGGCATAGTACTGGAGGTGCTACATTAGCTTGTGGGAGAGAAGAGACATTAATGGTCTTATTCAGCACTGGACCCTGCAGGCTACAATAATGACCTATCCAAGCAAGATGTGCAAATGGTACATTAGTGCCATGGTTGTTACTCAGATAACCAGTTGCTTTCTGATTTTATCTAGGGCTAATATCTCAAGAGGGAATTCATGCCTATTCCTTAAAATCTGGTCAAATCTCCAAATCTTGGGAGATCATAGACCCTATAGGGCAATCTACAACAGCTGTTTTGTTAAGTAGTCATATTGTCCAACTGCTGCCTTTTAAATATTTATGTTTGTACTCATAGATTTGTGTTATACTAAACCTTGGTCAGAGAAGCTTCTTTTTTGTAGCAGTTAATGCATGAACTCATAACTAGTCAAGTGCTGAGAATGAGTTGTGAGTACTCAGCCACAGACATCCATTACTCCAGGTGCAGGGGACACGGCATATAAGAAGAAACAGGAAGAAAATTACAAACTAGAAGATACAGAGGAGAGATATGAAATTTTGTCTTCTGTATATGACATGCCTGCTTCCCATATGAACTCACAGCCACTGTGGTTACGGGCATGAGATCTACACTACGTTCAGTCAGTGAAGATTCCAGCATGGATGGGGGAAGGGTTACTAAGGCCCCACTCCTATATATGGAACCATTGGCAAGTGATCGGTGCTAAGAGCAGGAGAGTGACTTTTCCTTGGGTGTTTGAGAACTAAGTTGTCCAAATAACAGTGATGACCCACACCCATGAGCTAATTGGACTCAGTGGAGCACACAAAAAAGAGAAACAAAAAAAAGAAAGGATGTGAAATTGTGAGGTAGATATACTGGAGAGGAGATACTGGAAAAGAAGTGGGGGGGGAATAGGTATGACCAGGCTATGTTGTATGTGTGTGTGTGTGTGTGTGTGTGTGTGTGTGTGTGTATTTTAAAATCATAAGGAAAAGTATTTTAAAATAAACATAAACCCCTCTAACCAATGATTCTTTCTTAAATTTATGCCATCAAAATACATGCACATTGCAAATAGAATCCCTTTGCTAGGAAGTTCAGGGAATCCTCATTTATACAAGCTCAACATTCTCATTTATGCAATCTCAAAATTGGAATCAACACATCAGCTGTTTAGATATATAACTGTAAACACATGCACTAGTGTTTCTTCAGACATGAAAATGAATGGACTCCAGCTGCACAGCAATGAAATGAGAAGCTCTTAGAAAATGTGGCTTCAAAGAAGTGAGATGTAAAAGTTTCCTGGAATCTCCAATTTCAAGGCCTCTCATTGCTGCTTATTAACTTCTGAAATCTCTTAAGATATTAGGTGGTAAGGAAAAGCTGACAAGTCTGCTCAAATCCGGACAGAGACACATATTTCCCTTGTTCCCTCTACTCCGCCCTTGGCATGGGACTTGTGTGGCTCTCTTTGTGACACCCCGAGTACTCTAAGGACTCACAGAAAAGTTTTTCTCAACTCTTTATAATGCCTTCTTGGATTTGCTGTCTTAATCTGGACTTTTTTCTTTTACAGGTAAGTGGAGCAAGGCTGTTGAAAAGGTATTCTTAATTCCCCATGTAGATGTTGTTATGGATCTAGAGTTGAAAATCACAGGTCCTGTGAGGGAAAAGACCAGGGAATTATAAGCCTGTAATAAATGGACCAGAGTCTCATCTCAACATAACAGACTCAGTTGCTTACTACAACTTCTGTGTTTCACAGAGCACACGGTAAGTACATTTTCTCTTTATACTAAGCCACAAGTGACTGGAGAATCTATATTTAGAGGGAATAAGGGAAAGTTACTGTTGCTAAGTATTGAAGTAAGATGATGAAAGGGATTTCACATGAAATGGAAGCTATTTTTTGCTGGCAAAGGATGATGGACAGTTTCCTGCCTTTCCCTCTCTGTGCATCCAGCAAGCTCCAAAGGGTCCCCTCCTATCTTATGATACATTGACTCCACTCATTTCTATATGCGTTATGAATATACATGCAAATGAAAACATCAAGTTAGACAGAGAGACAGACAGATAGATACATAATAAATAGATGATAAATAGGTAGGTAGGTAGATCGATACATACATACATACATAGATACATAGAGAGAGATATACATATAGATAGATAGATATGTAGATAGATGATAGATAATGTAGTATATGTGTATGGCTAGCAGAGGAGTGGTGGGATATTCTTCCATTTTCCTCTCTACCTTTTTTATTTAAACAAGATCTTTGTCTGAATCTGGAACTTGTGTTTTTTTTCTAAGCTGATGGCCAAAAACCCCCAACAATATCATGTAGGCAGTGTGATCTTAACTCAGGTCCTGATGCTTGTTGTAAGTGCTCTTACCTTTTACCCCATCTATTCTGCCCATGTATTATCCATTTTAGGGGTTGAATTCTGCTCTTATTTTTCCCTCCTTTTGGAGAAAAGTTCCTTTTAAGATTTATTTCTATTATTTTAGATTACAGGTATTTGTGTTTCTCTCTGTTTGTGGGTATGTGCATATATGTGTGCAGGAGCCAGCAGAGCCCAGAGGTATCAGATTCTTCCTAAAGCTGGAGTTGCAGGCACTGGTGAGGCACTCTGTGGGTGTTGCAAACAGAACCCAGGTTCTTTGAAAGAATAGCAAGTGCTCTTAACTACTAACCAATCTCCCCAGCCACCAAAGTTACCAATCTAAAAATCAGAGGTGTGTAAGCCATTAATGACTTCCTAAAAACAGATTATTTATTTTCTTAAAGAAATATGTAATTTAAACCACAGCTTTTTTGTGACTGAATGGACAGTGTGCATATTGAGCAACATTGCACACACAGTATGATTGGCTCCTCCTTCTCATTGCAGACTCAATTAGAATTTCTGTGTTTCAACTGAGAATTCTTCCAGTTAGTTTTGCAAAAGTTTGGGACAATAGATACCCTTCTGCATCAGCTTAAGGGAGGTACAGAAAACACAGTTACTATTATCCTCAGCACTTTAGCATGAGAATTATGAATACTAGACTTGATTGAAAACACGATGGGGAAAGCTAACTGTTGACTGGTGTGGTTTTGACCATTCCTGGTGCAATCTGAAGTTCAGCAGACATTTAGGACATGAGCCCAGGGTTCAAGTGAAAAGGTGATGGAGAGTCCTGGCATTTCCAGGAACCCAGTAAGAGCATCACAGGCTGGACAGGGCCAGACTCAAGCAAAGAACAGTGCAAGGGGAGCAGGGCAGGGGGGCATTCTGGGAACTGTTGCTTCTGAGCACTTCCCTCTGTATGCGAATCCACTTTAAATTCAGACACAGCTTCTCCAATTCCCTTGATGCCCAACTTGAAAGACACTTTTCTAGTTTTTCAAAATGAATTTATGGAAAATTCTCCTTTGAAGTGCATCAGAAAGATGACTAGCATTCATTTTCTGGTTTAGACCTTTTATCACTTTTCCTCCATGTTGTTGAAGAAATTTCATATTGAGCTATCTGTGTACTGACAAAGTCTTTCCTTTCTAGATGTTCCATTATCTCTTTACATCTTCCACTTCCCATTATTTTGGATGAACTGCTTATTACCCATTATAGACTGATGAAATGACTGAACCCAAATACGGCATCTCTCACAAAATCTGACTCATTGGAGCTGTCCTGTTTGAACACAGTATCTCCTACATTGCCTGATTTTCCACATTGTTTAATAGCCTGACAGTTTTCACCCTGTAACCAATATATTTTGTCTTATCCCCTTCTCCCTGTCTAATTTCAGGTTAGTGTGCTGTGTTAAGTCTCTTGTTCTACACAATGTATTTGATTGCTCTCTCCCTACCTCAGTACACACCTTAACCACAGAAGCTTTATTAAGCAAGTGTGTGACTTAGTATAAACTTCTATGAGTAAAATTTTCTATTCACTTTACATGCCAACCACAAATCCCCCTCTCTTACCTCTTCCCACCCCCCAGTCTTCCACCCAACCCACCCCCTCATCCCCACATTTTCCAAATTGAGGTTTCCCATGGGGTGTCAGCAGAGCTTGGCACATTCACCTGAGACAGGTCCAAGCCCCTCCCCACTGCACCAAGGCTGTGCAAGGTGTCACACCCTAGGCACTGGCCTCCAAAAAGCCGCCCATGCACCAGGGACAGATCCTGATCCTCCTACCTGCCCCCCCCCAAACAGTGCAAGCTAAACAACTGTCTCCCTTATTCAGAGGACCTAGTCTAGTCCTACTGGGGCTCTAAAGCTATGATTCTACAGTTCATGGGCTTTACTAGCATGGCTGGCCATCTCTGTATGTTTTCCCATCATGATCTCCACTTCCCCTGCCCACAGAATCCCTCCTCTCTCTCATCAGTTAGATTCCCAGAGCTCAGCCTGGTGCCCAGCTGTGAATCTCTGCATCTGCCTCCATAAGTCACTAGATAAAAGCTCTGTGATGACAGTTAAGGTATTCACTAGTCTGGTCACCAGAGTACACCAGTCCAGGCATCCTGTCGATCATTGCCAGTAGTCCAAGGTGGCATCATCCTGTGGATTCCTGAGAACTTCCCCAGCACCCTGCCTCTTCTTATTCCCATGATGTCTTCATTTTTATGGTATCTATTTCCTTACTCTCCCACACTGTCCCTGTTCCAGCTCGACCCTCCCATTTCCTTATGTTCCCATCCCCATTCTTTGCCTTCCATTACCCCCCCACACACACACACTCCAAGTTTGCTAATGTAGATCTCATCTATTTCTCCTTCACTCGGCTATCTATGTGTCCTTCTTAGGGTCCTTGTTAGCTAGCTTCTCTGGAGCTGTGGGTTGTAGGCTGGTTATCCTTTACCTTACATCTAGTATCCACTTATGAGTGAGTACATATCATGTTTGTCCTTCTGAGTCTGGGTTAGCTCACTCAAGATGATATTGTCTAGTTCTATTCATTTGCCTGCAAATTTCATGATATTGACAGTGATGTAATTTGAGCTACAAATAATTAATACACATTTACATGTCTTCTTCCTGGTTGTACTGATGCAGTTAAATTTGTTTATCTCAGGTGAAAAGAACATGGTTCCTGAGAACTTGCCAATGGGGATTCTTTTCTTTTCTCTAACAGCTGTTGGGATTCTTGGCAACTGGTCAGTTCTTCTTCCATATATCCTGTCTGTATTCACTGGAAAAAGGCTGATGCCCAAAGACCAGATTTTAAGGCATTTGATTCTAGCCAACTCCTTGGTCATTATCTCAAAGGGAATTCCTCACATAATGGTACAGCTGGGCTTGCGATATCTCCTGGGTGACCTTTTATGTAAACTCACTCTCTACAGTAATCGAGTGGCCCGGGCCATTTCCCTGCACTGCACCTGCCTCTTGAGTTGCTTCCAAGCAATCACAATCAGCCCCAGCAACTCCAGGTGGTTGAAGCTTAAACACAGAGTCTCCAAGTACATGGCTCGGTCCTGCTCACTAAGCTGGCTTGTGCATCTGCTTCTAAACTGCAAGACAGCTACAGATGTGATTGGACCTGATACTAACAAAAACTTCACCAAGAAAATCAAGTTGGGGTACTGCTCGGCATTTGTTGCTAGCAATACTGTAACTGTACTACGTCTGTTATTGCATTGTTTCATTGATGGTCTGTATTTGGGTCTCATGGTTTGGACCAGTGACTTCATGATGCGCATCCTCTACAGGCACAAGATTCAGCTACAACATATTCACAGTGCCCAGCATTCTCTCAGAGTCTCCCCTGAAGACAGAGCCACAAAAACCATCTTGACCCTTGTCTGTACCTTTGTCCTCTCCTACTCAATGTCCTTCATATTAGTTATCTATACTGTGGCATTTCACAATCCAAGTCTGTGGATAATCAACATATTTACATTCCTAGACACATGCTTCCCCACATTTTGCCCCTTCATCCTCATCCGTAATAACAAATCTGTTCCCAAGAATCATTTTCCCTGCTGTAGGTGAAGGTAATTTAACATGATGATTTGTGTGTTATAATAAATTTAAATATTCTTTCATCTATTATTGAACATTAGACTCACCCATGACCAGGTGTTGTTTAGCAAGTTAATGGCTCTCTAAATTAAGCATTGCCAGTTGTTACTGCAGTCATAATTCCGCCTAAGCAGTTCCATGACATGAAGATATCCCTTTGTTTTTATTCTAAAAGCTAAGAGATTGGGGATCATCATGTACTAGGTGGAGCTCCAGGAGTCCAATCGATGAGAGAGAGGAAGTGTGATATGATCAAGAGATATCGAGACCATGATTTGAAAAAGCACAGGAACAAATAGCCAAACTAGCGGAAACACATGAACTGAGGAGGCCCCATGGAACTGGGCTAGGCCCTCTGGCTAAGTGAGACAGTTGATTAGCTTGAACTGTTTAGACGGTCCCCCAGGCAGTGGGACTGGGACCTGTCCTTGGTGCATGAGCCAGCTTTTTGTAACCCAGAGCCTATGCTGAGACATTTGGCTCAGCCTTGGTGCAGGGAGTAGGGGATTGGACCTGCCTCAACTGAATGTACCAGGCTGGGCTGACTCCCCAGTGGAGACCTTGCCTTGGAGGAGGTGGGAATCAGGGGTAGATAGCAGGGGAAGGCTGGAGGCTGGAAGAAGGGAGGACAGGGCAATCTTTCGCTGATATGTAAAATGACTAGAAAATCGCTTATATAAAATTAAAAAAAAAGAATATCATATGCTTAAAGATATCTAATCAGCTGTTGAGGTATGTGTTTCTCTTCAAGCACAGCCTGGACTCTGGTCCCACTGCTGCAACTGAATTATAGAAAAAAAAAAAAGCAAAGAAAAATCCAGAATCTTTGACACGTGAGAATAACATGTTTATGTGATCAATTCCATTTTATTCATTCAGGTTTTGGCTTCACCGATGTTCTGCATCTGATCTTAGGATATGGGTTTGTGGCTCCACTTCCAGGTTCCTCTATGGGAAGAAATGACAAATGCTGTCTATTTGCTGTGCCCATTGTTTCCTCAGACTTCCCTGGGAAGACAGAGACTTTCCTAGTCATCCCACTTCTGCTGTGAGCCATTGTTACCACCTACTCAGTTGCTTGCACCCTGGCATTCTGTATGACAGTCTGTGACAATCCAAGGCTGTGGAGGTTAACCTCTACATTTCTACAAGCATTCTCCATATGTTGTACTATTTTATTCATCAGTGTTCCCAACTTAGTCTCCACACTCTCTCTTCCCTGCCATGGAAAAGAAAATATTATTCTAATCTCTCAATGTGTCACAAGTTGTTGATTTCTGTTCATGAATATATACATATGTTCTCTAATATTTGTGCAAGTCTAACATGAGGTAACATGATGGTTGATATTGATAGTCCACTTGACAGGATCTAGAATCACCCAGCAAACAAAATCTGGATACATCTTTGAGGGAGTTTAAGGCTGGGTTAATGGAGGTAGAGGACCCAGTCTAATTCGGCACAGCCATTGATTCTCTGGTTAGATTCCTGGACTGAATAAACTGGGAAAAACAAGTTGAGAACTGGCATGCATCTCTCTTTGCTATCTGTCTACAGATAGCATGTGATCAGCTGCGTCAGCATCCTGATACCATGATTCCTTCCCATGATGGACTGTGTCCTCAAACTGCAAGCTGAAATAAACCATTTCCACTTTAAATTGCTTTTGTCATTTTTTTAGTCAAAACATTGAGAAAATTAACTAAATAACTCAATAGCATTCTAAATTGTACTCATAAAATCTTATGAGTCATTGTGGTGGCTACAGCATATTTAAATGGAGTTAAATTCTGAGGCTTTTTTTGTCTTTTTACATTGCTGTAAAATGGACATCTCAATGCCTACTGGCAGAAGATAGCAAATACTGCAACTTTTGGGAGGCTGTCAACTCAAGTTGATCCCCCAGGACTTACAACATTATATAGAATGGGGTCTATATTTTTCCAACTTATGTGATTAATACATGCTTAGAATTTCAGCTTTTATATACAAGAGAAAAAAATACATACCCTAGAGAAGACAACAACTAATTTTTCCTCTTCCTATGAAATAACAGGAATAAGAATTTAAACAAGGACCAAGTTCATTTAAATCAATGGTAATAAAGAAAAAAAATACATACTTTTATTCATTATAAAACTGGAAGTTTTCCTATCATGATTTTTAAGGTTTATTTATTTCTAATCTAATATTATCTAATTCTGTGAAAGCACTTTTTCCTTCATCCACTTCTTTTTACTAATTTACATTTCGAGGGTGGGGGTATGGAAGCCTGTGTTTTTGTCTGAATAGTTGGACTATATGAAAAAATGGGATAGGTTATAAGAGATTATTCAGTTCCATGATTTCCAAGATAGTAGACATCTATATAAGGTGAATATCATTTAAAGAAAATCTGTTGAAAACATGAGTACTGTCTGTTATAGTGTTTTAGTACAATATTTCTACCACTCGGTAGGCTGAGACAGGAGGATGGTTATGAATCTGAGGTGAGTTCAAACAAGACAGAAAGTCGGAAGCTAGCCCACCCTACCTTATGAGACCCAAGCAATTCAAATCAAAACTTTAAAAAAACACTATCACCACTACCAGCACCACCACCAAAAACATTTGAAGACTGAGAACTAAAAGCTGTCTTAGTTTAAAAAAAAATAGGATTTAGTATGGCCATTGCTCTTATTTACCCCTCAGAAAGTGACAGAGAAAGCAGTCTGGTATAGAACTGGAAACGTCATTCCTACTGGGAAATCTTCACAGTGCTGGGGATTGCTATTACCTTGCTGGAGTTGGAGAGTTATCATCAATTATACCCAGCTTTGTCACTATGCACCATGACAATGAATAACTTTGAAAGACATGCTCACTGGTGTAATAGTAACAAAAACATCAGTCCTGCTCCACAAGCTGACAACCATGTCTGGCACCATTATTGGACTAAGAGTCCATGGATAGACAGGTCATAGGCTCTAGGAGAGAACCTATTGCTTCTAATCTTCTAAATGAACATAGTATTAGACTGACTCCTAATGACTTGTCATACCCATAGATTACTATATCTCTCAATCCTCATCAGGTAAGTTCCTATTTGCAGTAGATAATGATTAACTTAGAAATGCATAACTGTCTAGGTGCAGAGAATAAGAGACTGTATGACAATGCTTATCCCTAAAGAGGATGTCTCTATCACATGCCCTCCTCAAAAGACTCAAGAATCCTTGCAGAAAAGAACATGGAAAGACTGCAAGAGCTGGAGGTGGTTGATGACTATACAGAATCAATGTCTTCTGTGCACAGCAGGGCACTGCACATGTGAATTCACAGTGGTTGTGACAGCATGCACAAGACCTGTACAAGTGCAAGCCATACCAAATCCCATCATACAAAACGGAATTGGCACTAAATTCTTCCCTAGCTGGGGGCTAATGGCAATTGTCAGCTGTTGAGATAAGAAAAGACACTGTTTTCTCTAACAGCATAGTTCCTGGTAATCAGACTATACTAGTGGAAGATCATGCATGCAAGGATATTTGGGCAGCACCCATTGGTCTTGCTTGATAGGTCTGTTTTTAAAACACAGAAAGTTAGTGGGTAGGGAAGGTAGAGTGGCTTTGGGAAGAGTTGGGGGAGGAGTGAATATGTTAAAACAGCTTATACCAAACTCTCAGAGAACTATTACAAACTAAAAAAATATAGAGATCAATATGATTAAACCATGAATTTTTGAGATGGTCTGAGAAAAGACAAACATTTGATTTTATTGTGTTTCTCATTTTCACTGAAAACTTTATCTTAGACTTGTGGAGTGATTTTTTTCCTCCTTTTTTTAAATTAAGAAATTTTCTACTCATTTTACATATCAACCACAGATTCCCCTGTCCTCCCTCCTCCCACCCCCCAAAATTTTCCCCCAATCCACCCTCCTATTCCCACTTCCTTGGAGGCAAGGTCTCCCCTGTGGAGTCAGCAGAGCCTGGTAATTCAGTTGAGTCAGGTCCAAGTCCCTCATCCTTGCCCCAAGGCTGCACAAAGTGTCTCACCATAGGCACTATGTTCCAAAAACCTGGCTCATGCACTAGGGACAGGTCCTGGTCCCACTGCCTGGGGGGCCCCTAAACAGTTGAATCTAAACAATTGTCTCACTTATCCAGAGGGCCTAGTCCAGTTCCATGGGGGCTACTCAGCTATTGGTCCACAGTTCATGTGTTCCCACTAGTTTGGATAGTTGTCGCTGTACTTTTTCCAATCATGGTATCCATATCTCTTGCTCACAGAATCCCTCCTCTCCCCCATCAACTGTACTCCTGGAGCTACACCTGGGACCTGGCCATGGAGCTCTGCATCTGCTTCCATCAGTCACTGGATGAGGATTCGTTGATGACAGTTAGGGTGTTCTGCCATCCCATCACCAGTGTAGGTCAGCTCAGGCACCCTCTCAGCCATTACCAGTAGTTTATAGTGGAGTCATTTTTGTGGATTCCTGGGGACCACTCTAGCACTCTGCTTCTTCCTATTAACATGGTGTCTTCATTTATCATGGTATCTCTTTCATTGTTCTCCCACTGTGTTCCTGATCCAGCTATGACCTCCTGTTCCCCTAAGATCTATTTTCCCAACTCTTGCCCTCCATTACCCCTCCTCACCCCCAGTTTGCTCATGTAGATCTCATCCATTTGTCCATTGCTGGGTGATCAAGTGGCGAGTTTCACGGAGGGGTAATCCTGGGAGTTTCACGGAGGGTCTCTTTGATGAGTGTTAGAGCCTCCTGTCAAGTCAAGGGGAGTTGCTGGGGTGAGAGATGGCTAACTCAGGAAGACAGTCGTTTTAGAAGAAGTAATGAGAAGGTGTTGTAGTTTTTTTATATTCATGAGAATGTACTGCCCCCAACGAAACCGTTACCAGGGAGGATATCCAGTGCCCTAAATTAGCATGAATAAAGCAAAATAAACCCATTGGTGGTTTGATGGACACCCTTGAATGTAATTTATTTGCATGGTGACAGAGAGACTAGAGAATTAATATTTGAGAACTTAAGGCTTTAGAGGAGATACCCTGGTCTTAGAGATGGCTCAGTCAGTGAGTCAGGGAGGTGCTTACAATGTAATCATGAGGTCTGAGGTGGAACCTCAGCACACACTTAAAATATGGCTTGATGCAGTAGCATGTGACCCAAAACGTTTTGCTTCTGAGATTTTTACTTTTCTTTATTCTATATATCTTGCTTTTCTTCTTACTCCATGGCTGGCTGTGTGGCTGTGTGGCTGTGTGGCTGATCCCTGGAATCCTCTTCTCCATTTCCTTTTCTTGCTCCTCATTCTTCTCTTCTATGCAGCCTAGATTTTCCCTCCTATTTATTCTCTCTTCCTGGCAGCTATGCTTACCCCTCTTCTGCTTAGCTACCTTCTGTTCAGCTCCTTATTAGACTAAGTGAGTGTTTTAGTCAGGCAAAGTAAAGCAGCTTTACAGAGTTAAACAAATGCAACATAAAAGAGTGCTGTAGCAAAAATCTTAAATGGTCTTATTTAATAAAACAAACCCGGAGCCAAGTATTGGGGTGAACACTGGAAGAACAGAGAGACAGAAGAAGCCACAGCCACCTCACCTCGCCAGTTCCTCATCTGGTCCTGTTTCCTCAGACTGGAAGCCTCTTTGTCCTCATATCCGAATGGCTCTCAGCTGAACTGTGCTGCTCAAAACCTAAAAGATTAACCAGCCAAATGCTTCTAGTTCCTGGTCTTCACACCTTATCTACCTTTCAGCTATCTGCCATCACTCCCTGGGATTAAAGGCTCACTTCTTGGGATTAAAGGCGTGTGTCATCATGCCTGCCTGTAACCTTAAACAGATGGATTTCTATCCCTGGAACACTAGGATTAAAGGCATGTGCTACCACTGCCTATCCTAAGTATCTAGTCCTCATATCTGAATGGCTCTAAGCTGAACTGCTGCTCCAAAGTCTGAAAGCTTAACCAACCAAATGCTTCTAGTTTCTGGTCCTCACGCCTTATATACCTTTCCGCTTTCTGCCATCACTCCCTGGGATTAAAAGCTTGCTTTCTGGGATTAAAGGTGTGAGTCACCATGCTTGGCTGTATCCTTGAACACATGGATTTCTGCCTCTGGAATGCTAGAATTAAAGGTGTGTGCTACCAACCACTGCCTATTTTAAGCATCTAGTGGCTTTTCTGTTCTCTGACCCCAGATAAGTTTATCAGGGTACACAATATTGTGGGGAACACAATACCACCACATTTCTTCTCTTTATGTCTAAAATTAAAAAAGCTTATAACTAATACAAGAATAACTATCTAATAAGTATATACAATATATACAGTAAATAACTCCATTATATATATTAACAATGTCCAGTCCAGTAACATTTGATGAACTCAGACAAAAAAAAATTTCATTAATTATCCTATGTAAAACAAGTGGTTCCTTTTTAAAAGTATTTTTCTTTTCATAATAGATTCAGTAATCTACCTTTTGTCATTTTTATATATTCCCCTTTTTCTTTTTAGAGTGCATTCAATTATCTACCCATTTATATTATTACTTTTTTATCTGTTTTTCTCAGGGTAGATTCAGTGACCTACCACATATCTATATTCTCTTCTTTATTTTTCCTTGTTTTTTTTTAAACAAAAGCTCTGAATCTAATATCCATGATCAGCTTTTTTCCTGACCATTAACAATTAACAACTTGTAATCAACCTTCATAAACAATGACAATATTCATAACTCATAAAACAACCAAAAACCTCCCATCCCACCGCTTGGGAATGTGGGCATTGTTTTCTTAAAATTACTTCCTGCTTTCTAGCAGGGAAGATATCTGTAGGGAATCCTGAAAAGAAAATTTTTGGGTTAATTGTCAAGTCCTATATCATTTGTCCAGTCGCTGCATAGTGGGAAAGTTCAGGGCTTGTTCAAGTCCTTACTCCAGGAGTCTGTCAGGCTGAATCATCTCATCTAGCCATCTCAAAATTGCCCTGAGCAGTTTGTAGTCCAAAGCCGATCTTTCCTTGGTGTTAATCAGCTTAATGGCTTTACCATAGTCCATGTGGAATCATCATTGTGGGATCCTATCATCCTTTGAAGATTCCAAAGTCGCTGTGAGGTGTGGTCATGGTTCCCTTTAGAATTTTTTTTTTTGTCCCTCCTCTGTGGTTTGGAGCAAACACAGTCTCATAAATGTCTGTTTCTCGGAACCATGAACGTTCTTCCCTAGAAGAGAAAATCTCCACAGCAATGGTCTTGCCAAACTTTCCCAAACTGACCTTTTTCGATGTTTTCTTGTAACAGGATGGTCCTGGCAATTCTCTGAACAAGCATCAGTAAACCCTTCGTCCCAGGTAGAGGCATCACTGTCATCATCAATAAGATGAGAAGGAGCCAGCAACTCGGAGCAGCAGCCACTGCCTCCATGGTCCCACCACTGTTTGTGGCTCAGCCCCAGCCAAAGCTTCTCCTAGGTTGGCCTCAAACTCAGGCTCCTCCTCCCTCTGCCTTCATCAGTAAATCTTACCGGCGTGTGCCACCACAACTGGCAGAGTCTAGTTCGGGTCTGAGCTGGGGCCCACAAGGCCACAGACAAGAGGCTTTTTCGTAAATTCGTAGCACAAACATTGGCCGCCAGGTGTAGCAGGAATCTTAAAAGTTCTTGCCAGTTCCTTTGCTGATCCTGTTTCCTCAGACTGGAAGCCTCTGAGTCCTCATATCCGAATGGCTCTCAGTTGAACTGTGCTGCTCCAAAACCTGAAAGCTTAACCAGCCAAATGCTTCTAGTTTCTGGTCCTCACACCTTAAATACCTTTCTGCTTTCTGCCATTAGTCTCTGGGATTAAAGGCTCACTTCTTGGGATTAAAAGCGTGTGTCATCATGCTTGGCTGTATCCTTGAACACATGGATTTCTGTCTCTGGAATGCTAGGGTTAAAGGTGTGTGCTACCACTGCCTATCCTAAGTATCTAGTGCCTTTTCTGTTCTCTGACCCCAGATATGTTTATTAGGGTACACAATATTTTGGGGAACAAAATACCACCATAGTCTTCTCTCAGAGATCAGGCCTCAATGTCAGTTTCATGAACTAACCTATTAGTTTCTGGGAGGGCCATAAAAAAAGACAGTTAATCACTGATGCCCCTGCCAGCAGGACCAGGAGATAGGACACACCAAGTGTGTGCCACAGAGCCAGCCCCTACAAGTCAGCACTTGCTAGGCCAGCCAGTCTACACAGCAGGTCAGGGACAGAACATGGAACTGGTCCATGTCTGCCCAGAAATGGGTAACTGTAACCCCAAACTAACCCAAGCCAATTAAAGTTACCAGCATAACTGTCACTCACATAAATCAATCCCAAGTCTGTTCCTTTGTAGTCTGAAGACCAGAAGAACCCCTTGCTTTACCCCTATGAAAACCCTGCCCCATTGCTACTCTGGGTCTCTCCTGCTCTGCTGCATCAGACAGACAGTGACGCCAGGGTTTACTCAACAACAGTAAAAAGCCTTTGCTTTCTTTTTTATTTTTTATCAGATTTGGTCTCTTGGTGGTCTTTGGGGATTCTGGGTACAACACTACATTCAGCAACTTCATATTCTTCACATAGGCTCTTTGCATGTTCTGCATCCCTTGAGAAACTGCTGGCTCACAGAGATGTTTTCTCCCGAAGTCCTCCTAATTGCTTCACTGGATTTGCTCTTTTGATTTGGACTGACACCTAATTGGTGGAGAGTCATTTAAAATTTCCTCATTTCTTTATGTCCATGATATTATGGATTGAGAGTTGAGTTGAAATCCACTTCTGTAGTAGGAAAGGGGACCAGGGTATAAGAAAGCAATAAATCGGGGCCAGAGTGTCATCTCAACACAGGACAGACTCAGCGGTTCAGCTCAGCAATTGCTACTGTGGCATCACACAGTATGCAGGTGAGAATTACTTTCATATGTACATAGAGATAAAGATAAACTTGAGATTTTCCAGGGTAGGATGAATTGGCTATATTGCTTTGACTAGAAATGTGTTTAAAAATATTTTAACAGGAACTGTCGTGTATTTACTACTAGATGTAGAATGAACTGTATTCATCCCTTCTGGTGAAAATCTAATTATTTCCACCAGATCCCAAAAGTAATCCTTAATACCTTTGCACCTTAAAGTACAATCTTCTAATCTTCTCTTCATTTCTTCTTTCTTTCCTTTTTTATTCATTTAATCCTTCATTCTTCCTTCCATTTTCAATATACTTTTGATAAGAGTTGTTAAATTTCCATCAGTGACCAAGGACCTATTTTTGAGTGATTGTTGCTAGGAGAGGTCAAATCAATTGTCTTCAATCTAGTGGACCATTGGCACTGGAATGAGACAGAGGGCAGGAGGAAACCAGGAGAGTCTGAGATACAACATAGAAAAACCAGAGGCTGAAGCAGGTTCATTTCTGTTGGCAGAGAGAGGGGCATGTATTTTCTCTTTGGAAAACAGGAGGTTTAATAGACAAGAGATGAAGACTGTGTTCTGTGGAGAATTAAAATTGGGTGGCCCAAAAGAGCAAGGTGATTTTTGGTCTCTCTTCATTTTTCCTTTAATTATTTTTTTCTTTCCTTTGTTTACTTTTCTATCTTTGATTTTGTTGTTGCAATATGTTTACTTTGAGTCCATTCTTCTTATAAATTCACAAAGTCATTGTGGGTGGCCGTGCACTACAATTCTGGGACCTTTACTCCTCCGATGTGGGTTGAAGATTGCCTCCCTCCTTCAGGCATCCGTTTTGTTTGTTTTTCTCTTTAATTCTGATTTGCAAAACTTTCTCTGAAACCTCAGCTGGAATTCATTCTGCAGTCTGAGATGGCCTCAACTCAGATATGCACCTGCTTATGTTTTTTTAGTGCTGGGATTAAAGGTGTGTGTAGGGATTAAAGGCACCTGACTTTCTCCAAGCATTGGACTTGTAAGGCTGAATTGTGTCCCCTGCAATTCTCATAAAGGAAGTGAATAGTGAAACACAGCGGTATGTTTATGATTCTCTGGGAACAAATGTTTTCATAGGAGTGTTTCTTCTGGCCAACATTGCTTTAATTACCTAAAACCGAGAATATCATCAACAAACTGAAGATTCAATCATTTTCACACCTTTTGGTTAATCCATTTCCAAACTTCGATCATTTTTTCCTATTATGTGGATTTTTTTTTGTTCTCCCAGAAATGCGGATTGAGGTTTAAACATTCACAATTTTAGTATTATGGTTTTCAGACATCAGAAATATTAGTCAGTGAGCTTAAGGCTTCTTTGGGATGATTGCATTTGGGGTTCTGTCAATTTGTTGGGATTCAGCACATTTTGATATAAGACCACAGTCTTTGGGCATAAGATCCCAACATGTGGATGTCAGAAGAAACAATTCAACCTAACAATTAGCATGCTTGGAGAAATTCACTCATAATGACACAAGCCTTTAATCCCTGCACTTTAATCCCAGAGCAAGCATTTGCGAGTTTCAAATTAAATTGGACTACATAAGAGTTACAGTACAGCCAGGGATACATAGTGAGACAATGTTTTAAAAAACAGAACAACAGCAACAACAAGACAGTACAGAACAGACAGAAAACCAAAATGGATTCTTGAAGTAGTGAGACAGCTCTGGGCCCCCAGTCCTGAGTACTTTGAAGCCATAGAATTGTAGTGCAAGATCATTGTCTACAACCTAATGAATTTGTGAGTAGACCTGGCTAACAAGGCAGCCATTTGCAAAAACAAGCAAACACCAACAAATTAGAAAAGCAAAGAAAAAAAGACAGGAAAATGTAGACAAATTTCTAAACAGTCTTAATAAATAAGAAACACAGAGCCAAATATAGGAGTAATAGCTGAAGAGATCAGAGAATTAGTGAAGAGCCACTGACTACCCTTTAGCTTACCATCAAGTTGTAGTTTCCTACACCAGAGACCTTCATCCTGCCTAACCTGTGCTTTTATTACTTTCGTGTTCTGCCTTCTCATTGACTCTAAGACCAGCCACATGTCTTCCTAGTCACTGTCTGTCTATACAAACATTCAGGTCTCTATGGTTGGTACTGGGATTAAAGGTTTGTGTCACCAGGCTTGACTGTGTCCTTGACCACACAGAGACTCTGCCTGCCATGTCATCGGATTAAAGGCTTGGACCACTATTGCCTGATTTCTGTTCCAGGCACCCTATGACCTCTGATCTCCATGCAAACTTTATCTATTAACATACAAATAAAATCACTTTTCAGCACAATTAAAATATCACCACAGGAAAATCCTCATTTTGTATATACATTTTAATTTCACCCTAAACTACAATCCTCCTCACTTATCTATGGTACATCATGCAAAACAAGTCAGACATCTTCACTTTGTCCCTAGAGATGAGCCCAGGAAAGGCTGTCTTTTCTATGTTGTGCTTCAGACACCTCCTAGGCTCTTCTTTCTGTGTGTCTCACTCTACTGCAGAATTTGAATTCCAAACCCTGTGGATATCAGAAATTTTTAACCAGTTTGGAATGAGCTGTATGTCAGAAGTCATAGTAGGTGAATGACAATCTTTATATTCCTTTCAGCGTGTTACTGTCCCCTTTCACTGCAGTGACTGACTATGCTTGCTTTGGATGTGTTCTCCTTCCATGGCATATTCCAGGATTGCATAGAGATGCAGAGCTGGGGGCTGAGGGAGGATTCCATGTGTAATTCAATCAGAGGGGCAAGTGTCTTTCCCGTTTGGTTAGCTGGTTTTTTCTGTTCTAGTGAGGCTTTTCACTGGTCTTCCTACACTACCAGGCTGTTCTGGGACTGGAGACACTTCAGTCCACTTAGTGAATGCTAGGATGAAAGTGTTGACTGCCACACCCACACACAGGAGGTGTGGTCCAATCTTATTATCAAATGATTGACATCTCAGATTGAATCACAGAAGCCAGGCACTATAAAAGGATGTCAACTTGAACAGAATCTCAGATGAAGAAGAGCAGCGACCTGGAGACACATCGGCTTTTAGTGCCAGCTGGAATCACCGGAGATATTCACTGTAGAGACAAGTAACTGTAGAATAGGTACATTTGACTTCTTTGTTGCTTGAGTATGTGTGTTTTGTGAATATTTGTGGGGTTTGGAAGATGCTGCTTCACAATTTGGAAGATCTCAAAGATGTAGTGTGGTCCTTTGGACCTTTCTGATTAAGGTTTTAACCATTAAAATTCTGAAGGATAGCAATATGCTTTTTTTATAGACTTGTCTTGGCTGTCCTGTGAGTTAAAGGTTGTTGGTCATTCAGTTTCAAAGTTTTTTTTATGAAAGTTTAGGTTTGTGGCTCTTTAGAATGGGAGACAAGGGTGAATCTTAATATTTGAGGTTCAGCAACTACAACTTCACCTTCTATAGGGAAGGAACAGATGGCCCTGTGCTACTGAACACCTTGCTGTTCTCTTCCTTCAGGTCATCCCATCCTCAACCCAGGTTGTTTCTCTCTGATGAGTCATAGACTGTTACACTCACATCTCTTTGTTCTGGTCTCTAGAATAAATTGTGTAGGACTCTGTTGAAGTATTTACTGTCAAAAAATAATGGAACTGTGTTTATTGGAATGTATCTGGGACCCATAAACTCATAGGGAGTGGCACTCTTAGGAGGTGTGGCCTTGTTGAAGAAGACTGAATGAAACATGCCTTTAACCCAGACCTTGAAGTGGAGGGCACACCTTTAGTGTGGACCACACCATCTGGAGTAATTGCGTCACTATTTTGGTTGGATTTGAGGTCTTTTTCTCAAGCTTCAATCAATATGTAAGATTATATCTGTTGATGTACCACGTATCAGTCTCAGCTCTAACACCACCTCTGACTTTCTGAGGCCATGCTCCCCCAAATGAGGGACTGAACCTCTGAACTGTAAGTGAGCCACCAAAATGAAATGTTTCCTTTATTAGAGTTGCCCTGGTTATGGTGTCTTTCACAGCAATAGTAAATCCTCAATAAGATAGAAAGCATCTGTGATAAGACTCTTAGTTGTTGTTATTTAATTATGTCCATTTTAATTTATAGCTTTAACATATTCACAAATTTCCTAAACAGATCTTCAAGTCACAAGAGAGATACTTGACTGAGAAAGTTGAATTTTTTGAGGAGTCTCAACAGAATGGCTTCACAGCACAACAACTCCTTTAAACCCCAGTCACCAGAAAGTGGCCTTGTATTAGACAACAGGAACTTCATTCCAAGCCAGGATACTTCTCTACAGTGGGAAGAAGATATCTGTAACTTCTCAATTGCTCAGCTCAACTTTCCCACAAATGACAACGGTTACTGTGCAAAGCAGGAACTGCAGGCAACCTGGAAGTGGTTTACCTCCTGGTTGAAGCCAGAAAAGCGTAGCAAGGAGCAGATGATTTCTCAGCTGGTCTTGGCTGAGTTTCTCAAAACTGGGCACTACAAGGACAAGTCTGTCTTGAAAGAGAAGTGGGAATCAAATGGCAGAAACCTGGGGAGATTCATGGAGGATCTGACTGATGAGTGCTTGAAGCCTCCCATCATGGTGAGTACCTTGGTTGAGAGATGGTTAAGTTATCAATCAAGCCAGTCATTTATATTTGGGGAAAAGTAAGAAGATGTATTTATTTTATATGTGAGGCTGTCCCACTCCAACAAAATATTTACAATGGAGATTATTTACTACTCTAAATGTAATATTAATTTAATGGGATTAAAAGTTTAAGAAGCCCATGGCTCTTTTGACTGATACAATTATATTTAAATTCTTTACATGGTGATAGGGAGACTGGGAGATGATATTTGAGCAAAGCTTGTAAGGGTTTAGAATAGAGACCCTGGCTGGGATTGGAAGATGGCTCATTTAGGTAGGTGATTTTATATTGTAATTATGATTATTTAGTTGGAATTGTAGCACACACTTAGGCTCTTAGACCTAGTCTGTTATTCCAGGACCTGGGCTGTGGAAACTGGGGATCTAATTAACTTAATGGTTTTCTAAATTGTCTACTACATGTCATTAAGTTCCTATGTATAAAACTAAATGTGCAGGAATGTAGAATATGATTTCTGATGCTGAAATGTGGCTATTAAATGCACATTCAACACCAACACACCCCTAAGGAAAGTCCTGATGAATAATAAAGGGCTGCAATTCAAAGTTTTAGAAGTGAAATTCTTAATTTGGATGTAACTACAATGAAACTTCTTCAAATGTCTAGGTTTGCATAATTCTCAGTTACTCTCAGAAATGGTCAAGGTAGTGACATTTTTCAAACATTCCATACATCCATTTCTAAATGTCATGGTTGAAATAACTTCTTATTGACTTAAACTTTTAAATTTGGTTATTAGTTGGCTTGTTTCGTTGCTTCTTTAGGATTTTTTCCCCATTTAGGACTGACTTTTGTTCAACTGGCTTGAGTAGGAATTAGAGGAATTATACTTTCCCAGCACTTCAAGTACTGGATTAAAGCTGTCCACCACCACACCCTGATGTATATTTCAGGTTTTTACTCTATGCACACGTTGTCATTTCAGTTTGTTTTATCCCACATTTCACTCCTTTTATTTTGTTTTTGTTTTTTTTTTTTTTTGTTTTTTTTTTTTTTTGTTTTGTTTTGTTTTTTGGATTTTTCGAGACAGGGTTTCTCTGTGTAGCTTTGCGCCTTTCCTGGAACTCGCTTTGGAGACCAGGCTGGCCTTGAACTCACAGAGATCCGCCTGGCTCTGCCTCCCGAGTGCTGGGATTAAAGGCGTGCGCCACCACCGCCCGGCCTTGATTTTGTTTTTAACTGATCATTTCATGATTGAAAGTGAATTCCTAATAAAAAGTTGTCATGTTCCTAACAACAGAGACAGCATGTTTAGGTGGAGACAATATATGTGTTACAAGGGTTTCAGTCAGATGTGAGTTGTATTAAGGACTTAATAATAGAAAACAACACCCCTTAGAAATAGAGCTATGATACTAGGGGCATCATCAACCAAGGGTTTTTATCTAGAGTTAGTAGTTAAATTTAGCAACCAAAAATATAGGTATTGGAAATACAACCCACTCCCACAGCAAAGTGAAGTGACGGTGGAAGAGATAGGGACCACTGACAGACTAATGGCCAGAAGTGGGGGATGGGAAATCCTCAGCTATCTGGGAATGAAAATGTCAGAGTCATGTGCATGAAAGCAGAAAGTTACAATTGCCAATATGACACCAGGACACCAAAAGGACATCAATTACACAGTTACTGTAGACATCCTAAGAATTTCAGAAAAAAACTATTACTAATCAAAGGCTGAATAAGGAGCTTCTAGCATAGCAGCCATCTGTCAGACAAAGAATACAGAAGTGTTAACGGTTCTGGGCACTGAGTAATAACTATAGAACCTGGGTGCAAGAGAAGGAGGAAAAATAAGGAGCTACAAATTAAGGAGATACAGAGAAACACTAGCCATACAACTCTTTGTTTAACAGAAAAAAAATATTAGAACAGATAACACCCATCAATTAACAGAAGAGGCCCTAGAGGTGCAAGGCCCACAGGCAAGTATATGTCGGAATTTTTACAGGCTCCTTTGGGTCTTCTTGATCTCCAGACTACCTCCCTCCTTGATATGTCCTACCTAGCCTTGGTGTCTTCTCAGTAAACCAGCTATTTCATTGTAGTTGCCCTAGATTGGGTGGAATGGGGACAGTTCTTGGAAAAAAATGAGAAGCCTTTTTTGATGGAGTAAGTCTCTATTTTCTGGATTGGAATAAGAATACCTCTCCTTGTCAATGCATTGACCAGGTGAAGAAAATGCTGTGGCTAGTCATTGCAGAAACCTAACCTTACCTTTTCCCTTGGTACAGTGACTCAACACTTGCAAATACATTGTGAATAAGGACTTTAGAGACCATAACTTGTGAATGACAGAATAACACCATTAGAGATGAGAGATAGACAAATGACCTAACTCATAGTTCAGTGATCGAGTGCAATCAGTTAGAGGACAGGTTTTCACTCATGCACAAATCCACAGATTCATTGACAATGGTCCTCTGGCTTTGTTTACAGGTTCACACCTCCATGCAGGGGCAGGAAGCCCTCTTTTCTAAGAACATGTCCTTAGAAGAAACCATCAACCTTCTGAAAGAGCAGCAATCAGCAAGAAGTTCAATACAAGAGAGTGCAAGGACACCCTTGCCAATCCCCCAAGACATGTTATTGACAACAGGTAAGTGTCAGGAAGCTGCACAGAGGAAGGGTGTTGTGTCGGGATCTTTTCTTGGGCACAGTTTCATAGACTGTCTTATTTCCACAGGACATGAAGACTGGGAAGATGGCCAAAACAATGGCTGGAGCACTAGTGATGTAAATGATGGGGATAGTAGTCCTGGAAATGAGATGGACTCCCTTTCCCTTATCCAACAAGGTCAACTTATTGAACCTAAAGACAGAAGTGTTTCTGATAGAAATCCTCTGGATTCAAGCAGAACAAGTCAAGTCACTTCCAGGTACCAGGAAGAATTTCATAGAGGAACTTCTTCTGAAGATGTCCCTATGGAGGTACAACCAGAGATTATCTCCAGTCCAGAGCAGACAGAAGACTGCCAGAATCCTGATGCAAGCTCTACACTTGGGGGTCACCAAAAGAGACACCTCAGAGACCCAAAGACATACAAATGTGAGGAATGTCCCAGAACCTTTAAATATCCCAGTAGACTTGCGGCCCACCAGAGAATACACAAGAAGCAAAAGTCATTTGTCTGTAAAACATGTCATAAGGGCTTCTGTACTCGCTCAGACCTGAGAGTACATAAGGTCATACACCAGGAAAATAAACCTTTCGAATGTAGTACTTGTGGAAAGTCTTTCAGCAATCAAACAAATCTAAAAGCTCATGAGAGGATTCACACAGGAGAGAAGCCCTACACCTGCTCCCTGTGTAACCGTAGCTTCCGCCAGTCATCCACATACCACCGTCACCGGAGGAATTGCCACAAAGCAGACTGAACTGAGTACCTTCATCACCAGATGATAGCAGGGCTTCAGCTTACTGTTTCCTCTGTAGATGAAGAAGCATGTAGCTTCTAAACAGCAAGTACAATTGAAGACATGATTTGTAACTTCTGGATTGTTCCATCTGTCTGTGTGGATATAGAAGATGAGTCTGTTTTATGTGAAGTAATATTTTTCTAAAGGCTTAAATTGCTTATACTTTCTGCCTGATATATATTAAATAAATGAATGGAATTGTAATATTGTTGCCTCATGTTTATTTTGTGTGGCCTGAGCTTGTGATTTTGTGAGTTTTTGTCTCCTTTTTTTTTTGGCCTCAGTTCCACAACACGAGTGGACAATAGAGAAATGTGTTGTCAGTTCTTTTTTTTTTTGCCTTGTTTGAGACAGTGTCTTTCTTGTTAGGAGATTTGTATATAAGTATGTCTGATACTACAGATTCCAAACATTCTCTGCTCTGCAGCACTTATCTCTACAGGTTCATGTCAGTGCCCTGCCATTCCCTCTGACTTTGGTACCCCACGAAAATTTCAATCCCAAGTCTCAGGCTTGCAATGTAAATGCATTGCCCTCTAATTCATCTCCCATGCTATGAGTGATTACTGCTTAACGTTCAAGAATGTGCCCCCACAGTTTGGACAGGGTCCTGATGTAGAGTAAAAAGCTTCAGTTGCTCACAGTGGCTCAAAGGAGCCATGCCTATCAGTTCCCTTATAGTCCCACTGTAATCTTCATAGCTCTATCCACAGGTCCCTAGAAACTTGTGGAATAGAGGGGGCTGTGTGGATGCCGACCTCACGTAATGACAAATAGAAGGCAATTGGCAAATGTTTTCAACGAATGAACTCTAAAAAGTATCTTACAGAAAGGAAAAAGGAATAATATGTATATCGTAAAACAGGATTCTGTGTAGAGTTGAAGCCAAGCATAGGATGATTGAGATGTTGGCATCTGTGTATGTGTTGGTGATTTCCAGGTTGAAGCCTAGCTGAGTTCAAGTAACCTGTAGACATGTTGTGGCAAACCATGATATTCCCCTGCTGTATGTAGTACAGCCTTACAGCTAGCCACCAGGAGCCTTCAATTTATTAAAATACAGAATGAGCTGACATGAATACCAATACAATTTATACATTTTGATATTGAAGTTCTTTTTTTTTGTTTCTGTTTTTTCAAGACAGGGTTTCTCCATGTTGCTTTAGTGCCTGTCCTGGATCTGTCTCTGTAGACCAGGCTGGACTCAAACTCAAAGGGATTTGCCTGGCTCTGCTTCCCACTGTGCTGGGATTAAAGGGGTATGCCATCTCTACCTGGCCACTTTGAAGTTCTTAGTGTTGGCATACCTTGTGGCTGATCCTTTCCCCAGCATTTGGCTTTCTGAACCCTTTCCTTATGATATGTTCTCCAGTCTTTTTTTTTCCTCATGAGACTTGTAGATTGGGGGGATTTAGTCTCTCAAGATTTCAGTATTAAAGATTCCTGGATTGTGGTGGTGGGGATTTCTTAGCCTTTTCATCTTTAGAGATTGTAGCCTTTGTGGGATTAAGGAATTTTGGAATAGAACCACAATTTTCCATATGTTTCTAAATGAGGTCATATCTTAGGTTTGGGGGTTAAGACCTGTACATGTGAGTGTCAGAAAACAGAATTCAGCTGGTAACAATGAGATATCCTGATGGCATTCAGCATTCCTGCATCATAGCACCTGGCAGATGTGGTCAGGAGGATCATAAGTTCAGTTCTTCTCTGCTACATAGTGTGTTCCAGGCCACCCTTGCCTACATGAGAGCTTTTCTAAAGACAACAAAATGAAAAAATCACACACACCATGTAAAATCAAAGATTCATTTTTTGATGCCCATTGTGGCATATGTGTGTAATCCAACATTCAAATATACTTGTTCTCAACCTGTGGGTCTCAACTGCTTTGGAGGCCAAGTGACCCTTACACAGGCATCCTATATCCTGCAATAAGATATTTATATTACAATTCATCAAAGTATCAAAATTACAATTATGAAGATGCAACAAAAATAATTTTTTGTTTGGCTGTCACCACAACATGAGTAATTGCAATAACAAGTTAGAATATTATGAGTAGGATAGAGAATCAGTGTTCAAGCAGTTGAGGCAGAAGGATCCCAACCACAATGCTAGTGGGGACACATGCCCTAATCCTGTGTAATCAAACCAACAGTAATGTTTGTCAAGAAATATACAGTTGGACAATACGGCTATCTCAGAAAGCCCTTTTTAGGGTGACAAATCAAACTCATTAATCTGGCCATATTTTTCTTCCATAAGTTCTTGTAATTATAAGAACATTTACAGGGATACATATATAAAAATTTTTAAGGACAAATCACACAAGAACTTCTTTGTAACATAGTGTATATCAGAAAAACCATGCTGATTCCACAAACTGGGATTCAGAAGGAAGACTTAGTTCTTCATTTTGTAAGAAAATCTTAACTCTCAGAGACATGAAGTATCAAATATTGATGAAATTCCATTGGATCTTAGAGATCAAGGTGTTCATTGTTCCAACCTGTAGTTTATTCCCTCTCCTATGCAGACACTGCCACTCAAGTGTCATGTCTCCTCTGACAATGTTGTGGAAATATGGATGGAAAAGGATCACCTTAAGAAAATCCCCACACAGGAAAGTTTTCTTTCACTTGAAATCAAGTATTACAAAGCAACACCTTAGCATGCACTATTATTATAAATTTTAAATTAAAATTAATTAAAAGCTGTAAGCACAGCTCTGTGGCCCATTTGTTTCTTTTACTACCTTGACTGTCTCTTGACTCCAGATCCTACATGCCATGTTCTGTATCATCCACTTTCTAGAAATCTCATCAGAATACCTGTATTATGTAATATTATGTTCCTTTTTGTCCATTTTTCTTTATTAAGAAATTTTCTACTCACTCTACATACCACCCACAGATCCTCCCTCCTCCCTCCTCCCATCTCCCAGCTCTCCATCCCAAGCCACCCCACATCCCCATATCTCTCAAATCAAGTTCTCCCATGGGGAGTCAGCAGAGTCAGCAAACTGAGCCTAGGCAGATCCAAGCTCCTTCCCTTGTAACAAGACTGCTCAAGGCACCACACTACAGGCACCAAATTCCAAGAAGCCTGCCCATGCACCAGGGATGGACACCAATCCCCTTGCCTGGGTGTTCCCCAAACAATTCGAGCCAAACCACCATCTTCTATGATCCAGATGGCCTAGTCCAGTCCCATGGGGGCTTCCCGGCCACTAGTCTACAGTTCATGGGCTTCCACCAGTGTGGCTGGTCATCTCTGCACTTCTTCTGTTGTGATCTCTATGTTTCCCGCCTGCAGAATCCCTCCTCTCTCTCATCAGTCGGATTCCCAGAGCTCAGCCTGGTGCCTGGCCGTGGATCTCTGCATCTGCCTCCATCAGTCACTGCACAAAGGCTCTATGATGATAGTTAGGGTATTCGCCAGACAGGTCACCAGAGTAGACCAGTCCAGGCACCCTATGGACCACTGCCAGCAGTCCAAGGTGGTGTCATCCTTATGGGTTCCTGAGAGCCTCCCCAGCACACTGCCTCTTCCTTTTGCCATGATGTCCTCATCTATCATGGTATCTCCATCCCTACCCTCCAACTCTGTCCCTGTTGCAGCTCAACCCTCCTATTTCTCTATGTTCTCATTCCCCACACCTCACCCTCTGCCACTCCCTCCCACACATCCAGTCTGCTCCTGTAGATCTCATCCACTTCTCCTTTGCTGGGTCATCCATGTGTCCCTCCTAGGGTATTTCCCTGTTAGCTAGCCTCTCTGGAACTGTGGGTTGCAGTCTGGCCATCCCTTTCCTCACATCTGGAATCTACTTATGAGTGAGTACATACTATGTTTTTCCTTCTGAATCTGGGTTACCTCACTCAGGATAATATTTTCTAGTTCCATCCACTTCACTGCAAATTTCTTGATATCATTTTTTTAATGGCTGAGTAGTATTCCATTATGTATATGTGCCACATTTTCTTTATCCATTCTTCAATTGAGGGGCATCTAGGTTGTTTCCAGGTTCTTGCTATTTATGAGTAGTGGTGATATGAACATAGTTGAGCATGTATCCTTGTGGTAAGATTGAGCATTCCTTGGGTATATGCCAAGAGTGGTGTAGCTGGGTCTTGAGGAAGACTTATTCCCAATTTTCTGAGAAACTACCACACTGATTTCCATAGTGGCTGTACAAGTTTTCATTCCCACCAACAGTAGAGGAGTATTCCCCTAGCTCCATATCCTCTCCAACATAAGCTGTCTTCAGTGTTTTTGATCTTAGCCATTCTGACAGGTGTAAGATGGTATCTCAGAGTTGTTTTGATTTGCATTTCCCTGATGACTAAGGATGTTGAGCAGTTCCTTAAATGCCTTTCAGTCATTTGAGATTCTTTTGTTGACAATTCTCTGTTAAGCCCTTTAGCCCATTTTGTAATTGGATTGTTCAGTATTTTGAAGCCTAGCTTTTTGAGTTCTTTCTATATTTTGGAGATCAGCCCTCTGTCAGATGTGGGGTTGGTGAAGATCTTTTCTCATTTTGTAGACTCCCCTTTTGTCTTATTGACCTTGTGCTTTGCTCTACAAAAGCTTCTCAGTTTCAGGAGGTCCCATATATTACTTATCACTCTCAGTGTCTGTGCTACTGGTGCTATATTAAGGAAGTGGTCTCCTGTCCAATGGGTTCAAGACTACTTCCTACATTTTTTCTGTCAATTTCAGTGTAACTAGATTTATGTTGAGGTCTTTAATCCATTTGGAATTGAGTTTTGTGCATGGCGACAGATATAGATCTATTTGCAATCTTCTGCATGTTGACATCCAATTATGCCAGCACCATTTGTTGAAGATGCTTTCTTTTTTCCATGGTACAGTTTTGGCTTCTTTGTCGAAAATCATATGTTCATAGGTGTGTGGATTAATGTCAGGGTCATCAATTGGATTCCATTGGTCCATGTGCTGGATTTATGCCAGTACCAAGCTGTTTGTATTACTATAGCTCTATACTAGAGCTGAGGTCAGGGATCATGATGCCTCCAGAGGTTGTTTTATTGTACAGGATTCGTTTGGCCCTTCTGGGATTTTTGTTTTTCCATATGATGCTGAGTATTGTTCTTTCCAGGTCTGTGAAGAATTGTGATAGTATTTTGTTGGGGATTGCATTGAATCTGTATATTGCTTTTGGTAAGATTGCCATTTTTACTTTGTTAATCCTGCCTACCCATGAGCATGGGATATCTTTCCATTTTCTGACATCTTCTTCAATTTTTTTTCAGGGACTTAAAGTTCTTGTCACTCAGGTCTTTCACTTGCTTAGTTAGAGTTACCCCAAGTTATTTTATGTCATTTGTGACTATTGTAAAGGGTGATGTATCTCTGATTTCCTCCTCAGCCTGTTTTTCAATTGTGTATAGGAGGGCTACTGATTTTTTTGAGTTAATCTTGTATCCTGCTACATTGCCAAAGGTGTTAATAAGCTGTATGAGTTCCTTGGTCAAATTTTTGGGGTCTCTCGTGTATAGTATCATGTCATCTGCAAATAGGGAAAGCTTGACTTCTTCCTTGCCAATTTGTATCCCCTTGATCTCTTTATGTTGTCTTATTGCTCTGGCTAGAACTTCAAGTACTATATTGAATACATATGGGGAGAGTGGACAGCCTTGTCTTGTTCCTGATTTTAGTGGAATCGCTTTGAATTTCTCTCCATTTAATCTGATGCTGGCTGTTGGCTTGCTGTAAATTGCCTTTATTATGTTTAGGTATGTTACCTGTATTCCTGATATCTCCAAGATCTTTATCATGAAAAGGTGTTGGATTTTGTCAAATGCCTTTTCAGCATCTAGTGAGATGATCATGTGGTTTTTTTCTTTGAGTTTGTTTATATGGTGTATTACATTGACAGATTTTTATATGTTGAGCCATCCTTGCATCCCTAGGATGAAGCCTACTTGGTGATGGTGGATAATTGTTTTGGTGTGTTCCTGGATTCAGTTAGCCAGTATTTTATTGAGTATTTTTGCATCAATGTTCATGAGGCAGATTGATCTGTAGTTCTCTTTCTTTGTTGCATCTTTGTGTGGTTTGGGTATCAGGGTCACTCTAGCCTCATAAAAAGAATTTGGCAATGTTCCTTCTGTTTCTATTGTGTGGAACAATTTGAAGAGTATTGGTATTAGCTCTTCTTTGAAAATCTGGTAGAATTCTGCACTGAAACCATCTGGTCCTGGGCTTTTTTGGTTGGGAGACTTTTAATGACCTGTTCTATTTCCTTAGGGGTTATTGGTCTATTTAAATAGTTTATCTGGTCTTGAGTTAACTTTGGTATGAGGTACCTATTCAGAAAATCATTCATTTCTTTCAGATTTTCCAATTTTGTAGAGTACAGTTTTTGAAGTATGACCTGATGATTCTCTGGATTTCCTCGTTGTCTGTTGTTATGTCCCCCTTTTCACTTCTGATTTTGTGAATTTGGATGCTCTCTCTCTGCTTTTTGGTTAATTTGGATAAGGGCTTATCTATCTTGTTGATTTTCTCAAAGAACCAATTCTTTGTTTCATTGATTCTTTGTACTGTTCTCTTTGTTTCTACTTTATTGATTTCAGCCTTCAATTTGATTATTTCCTGGTGTCTGTTTCTCCTGGGTGAGTTTTCATCTTCTTGTTCTAGAGCTTTCAGTTGTGTTGAAATTTCTCCAATTTCTTTATGTGGGCATTTAGTGCTATGAATTTTCCTCTTAGCACTGCTTTCAAGGTGTCCCATAAGTTTGGGAATGTTGTACATTCATTTTCATTGAATTCTAGGAAATCTTTAATTTCTTTCTTTATTTCTTCCTTGACCCATTGGTGATTCAATTGGGCATTATTCAGTTTCCATGAGATGGTATGATCTCTGTAATTTTTGTTGTTGTTGAAGTCTAACTTTATGCCATGGTGGTCTGATAAGACACAGGAGGTAATTTCAACTTTTTTGTATGTGTTGAGATTTGCTTTGTGACCAAGCATGTGGTTGATTTTGGAGAAGGTTCCATGGGGTGCTGAAAAGAAGGTATATTCTTTTGTGTTAGGGTAACACATTCTGTAAATATCTATTAAGTCTATTTGAGTCATAATGTCTGTTATTTCCCTTATTTCTCTGTTAGGTTTCTGTCTGGCAGACCTGTCCATTGGTGAAAGTGGGGTGTTGAAGTCTCCCATTACTAGTGTATGGGGTTTGATGTGCGATTTAAGCTTTTGTAATGTTTCTTTTACGAATGTCAGTGCCCTTGTATTTGGGGCATAAATATTCAGAATTGAGACTTCATCTTGTCGGATTTTCCCTGGGATAAATATGTAGTGTCCTTCCCTATCTCTTTCAATTGATGTTAGTTTGAAGTCTATTTTATTAGATATTAGGATAGCTACACCAGCTTGCTTCTTAAATCCATTTGATTGGAATGTCTTTTCCCAGCCTTTTATTCTGAGGTGGTGTCTGTCTTTGAAGTTGAGGTGTGTTTCTTGTATGCAGAAAATGGATGGATCTTGTTTTTGTATCCATTCTGTTAGCCTGTGTCTTTTTATAGGTGAATTGAGACCATTGATATTGACAGATACTAATGACCAGTTATTGTTAATTCCTGTTATTTTTTGGTTGGTAGTGTTGTATGTTTCCCTTCTTTGGTATTTGTTGGTATGGGACTATCTCTTGCCTGTGCTTTCATGGGTGTATCTAACTTCCTTAGGTTGGATTTTTCCTTCAAGTGCTTTCTGTAGGGCTGGATTTGTGGAGAGATATTGTTTAAATCTGGTTTTATCATGGGATATTTTGTTTACTCTATCTATGTTGATTGTGAGTTTTGTTGGGCATAATAGTCTGGGCTGACATCCATGGTCTCTTAGTATCTGCATAACATCTGTCCAGGATCTTGTGGCTTTTAGAGTGTCCATTGAGAAATCAGGTGTTATTCTTATGGGTCTACCTTTATATGTTACTTGGCCTTTTTCTTTTGCAGCTCTCAATAGTTTTTCTTTATTCTGTATGATTAGTGGTTTGATGATTATGTGGCAAGGGGAGTCTTTTTTTTTTTTTGATCCAGCCTATTTGGTGTTCTGTAAAGTTTTGTATTTTTATAGGCATTTCCTTCTTTAGGTTGGGAAAATTTTCATCTATGATTTTGTTAAATATATTTTCTGTGCCTTTGAGTTGGTATTCTCCTTCTATCCCTATTATTCTTAGGTTTGGTCTTTTCATATTGTCCCAAATTTCCTGGACATTTTGGGTCATGACGTTGTTGGTTTTAGTGTTTTCTTTGATGAAAAGAATAGAAGAAATACTTCTATTGTATCTTCAATGCCAGAGATCAGCTCTTCCATCTCTTGCATTCTGTTGGTTATTCTTGCACGTGTAGTTGCTGTTCGCTTACTCAGATTTTCGACTCCCAGCATTAGCTCAGTTTGTGTCTTCTTTATTGACTCTATTTCAGTTTTGAAATCTTGAACTGGTTCCTTCATTTGTTTAATTGCTTTCTCTTGGCTTTCAAGGGATTTACTGATTTCTTCCCATTTTTTTGTTTGACTTTTCCTCGACTTCTTTAAGGGAATTTTTTATTTCCTCTTTTAAGATCTCTAATATCTTCTGAAAGTCATTTTTATGGTAGATATCTTCCGTTTCTTCTGTATTGGGATATTCAGGTCTTGCTGAAGTAGGTTCAGATGGAGCCATATTGGTTTTTAAGGTTTTGACTGTATTTTTGCACTGGCATCTACCCATCTCTTTCTCCTTTTGGTGCAAGTGGTGTCTGTGTCTGAGAGAGCCTCTCTTGGTCTGATTGATACTCTTGATCCAGTGGGAGCTCTTGGTCTAGTCAATGCTGATAAACTTTTTGTCTCATGATCAGCTCTTAGTCCAACTGGCGCTAGTGGGCTCTGTCTCAGGGAGCAGCTGCAGTTTTACCATATGGTAGATGGTGGTAGTGTGACTTGTATGCAGGATGTCTGCCTGTCAACTGGATTCTTAGTCCAGTTGGGTGCTGGCAGGCTCTATCTCAGAAAACAGTTGCAGTCTCAGAGGGTGGGTGGGATTTGGGGAGGTTGGGCTTGGGTTACAGGGTCTGATGGGGGATGGGAGTAGTCTGACATGTGTGCAGGAGGTCTGCCTGCCAACTGGCCTGAAACTGGAACTCCAATGAGTGAGGGTGTAGGGGCATAGGGTTGTGCCCCTCAGCCCAAAGCCTAAGGGGTGGGATGTGTTTTCGGGTTTGAGGATAAAAACTCACCTCTTAGTCCAGTCAGGTGCTGGCAGGCTCTGTCTCAGGGAACAGTTGCAGTCTCAGAGGGTGGGTCCTGACTGTTTTCTTAAGGTGACCATTTTCCATCCATATTTTCACAACATTGTCAGACCAGACATGTCACTTGAATTGTAGTGTCTACATATAAGAGGCAATAAACTACACCTTGCTCTCTGAGATCCAATGGAATTTCATGAATATTTCATACTTCATATCTCTGAGAATTAACATTTCCTTACAGAATGTAGAACAAATCTTCCTTCTGAATCCCAGTTTGTGGAATCAGCATGGTTTTTCTGATATACTTTATGTTACAAAGAAGTTCTCGTGTGATTTGTCCTTAAAAATTTTTACATATGTATCCCTGTAAATGTTCTTATGATTACAAGAACTTATGGAAGAAAAATGTGGCCAGATTAATGAGTCTGATTTTTCAGACCTAAAAAAGTCTTTCAGAGATAGCCTTATTGTCCCTATGTGTATTTCTTCACAAACATTAGTGTTGGTTTGATTACACAGAATTAGGGCATGTGTCCCCACTAGCATTGTGATTTAGATCCTTCTGCCTCAAATGCTTGAACAATGATTCTCTATCTTACTCATAATACACTAACTTGTTATTGCAATTATTCATGATGTGGTAACAGCCAAACATAAAATAATTTTTGTTGCATCTTCATAACTGTAATTTTGATACTTTAATGTATTGTAATATAAATAGCTTATTGCAGGATATAGGATGCCTGTGTAAGGGACACTTGGCCTCCAAAGCAGCTGAGATCCACAGGTTGAGAACAAGTGCATTTGAATGTTGGATTACAAACATATGCCACAACGGGCATCAAAAACTGAACCTTTGATTTTACTTGGTGGGTGTGATTTTTTTCATTTTGTTGTCTTTAGAAAAGCTGTCATGTAGGCAAGGGTGGCCTGGAACACGCTATGTAGCAGAGAAGGACTGAACTTATGATCCTCCTGACCACATCTCCCATGTGCTATGATGCAGGAATGCTGAATGCCATCAGGATATCTCATTGTTATCAGCTGAATTCTGTTTTCTGACACTCACATGTACAGGTCTTAAACCCCAAACCTAGGATATGACCTCGTTTACAAACATATGGAAAACTGTGGTTCTATTCCAAAATTCTCTAATCCCACAAAGGCTACAATCTCTAAAGATGAAAAGGCTAAGAAATCCCCGGCATCACAATCCAGGAATCTTCAATACTGAAATCTCGAGAGACTAAATCCCCCCAATCTACAAGTCTCATGAGGAAAATAAAAGGACTGGAGAACATATCATAAGGAAAGGGATCAGAAAGCCAAATGCTGGGGAAAGGATCAGCCACAAGGTATGCCAACACTAAGAACTTCAAAGTGGCCAGGTGGAGATGGCATACCCCTTTAATCCCAGCACAGAGGGAGGCAGAGCCAGGCAAATCCCTTTGAGTTTGAGGCCAGCCTGGTCTACAGAGCAAGATCCAGGACAGGCACTAAAACTACATGGAGAAACCATGTCTCAAAAAACCAAAAGGAACTTCAATATCAAAATGTATAAATTGTATTGGTATTCATGTCAGCTCATTCTGTATTTTAATAAATTGAAGGCTCCTGGTGGCTAGCTGTAAGGCTGTACTACATACAGCAGGGGATATCATGGTTTGCCACAACATGTCTACAGGTTACTTGAACTCAGCTAGGCTTCAACCTGGAAATCACCAACACATACACAGATGCCAACATCTCAATCATCCTATGCTTGGCTTCAACTCTACACAGAATCCTGTTTTACGATATACATATTATTCCTTTTTCCTTTCTGTAAGATACTTTTTAGAGTTCATTCGTTGAAAACATTTGCCAATTGCCTTCTATTTGTCATTACGTGAGGTCGGCATCCACACAGCCCCCTCTATTCCACAAGTTTCTAGGGACCTGTGGATAGAGCTATGAAGATTACAGTGGGACTATAAGGGAACTGATAGGCATGGCTCCTTTGAGCCACTGTGAGCAACTGAAGCTTTTTACTCTACATCAGGACCCTGTCCAAACTGTGGGGGCACATTCTTGAACGTTAAGCAGTAATCACTCATAGCATGGGAGATGAATTAGAGGGCAATGCATTTACATTGCAAGCCTGAGACTTGGGATTGAAATTTTCGTGGGGTACCAAAGTCAGAGGGAATGGCAGGGCACTGACATGAACCTGTAGAGATAAGTGCTGCAGAGCAGAGAATGTTTGGAATCTGTAGTATCAGACATACTTATATACAAATCTCCTAACAAGAAAGACACTGTCTCAAACAAGGCAAAAAAAAAAAGAACTGACAACACATTTCTCTATTGTCCACTCGTGTTGTGGAACTGAGGCCAAAAAAAAAAGGAGACAAAAACTCACAAAATCACAAGCTCAGGCCACACAAAATAAACATGAGGCAACAATATTACAATTCCATTCATTTATTTAATATATATCAGGCAGAAAGTATAAGCAATTTAAGCCTTTAGAAAAATATTACTTCACATAAAACAGACTCATCTTCTATATCCACACAGACAGATGGAACAATCCAGAAGTTACAAATCATGTCTTCAATTGTACTTGCTGTTTAGAAGCTACATGCTTCTTCATCTACAGAGGAAACAGTAAGCTGAAGCCCTGCTATCATCTGGTGATGAAGGTACTCAGTTCAGTCTGCTTTGTGGCAATTCCTCCGGTGACGGTGGTATGTGGATGACTGGCGGAAGCTACGGTTACACAGGGAGCAGGTGTAGGGCTTCTCTCCTGTGTGAATCCTCTCATGAGCTTTTAGATTTGTTTGATTGCTGAAAGACTTTCCACAAGTACTACATTCGAAAGGTTTATTTTCCTGGTGTATGACCTTATGTACTCTCAGGTCTGAGCGAGTACAGAAGCCCTTATGACATGTTTTACAGACAAATGACTTTTGCTTCTTGTGTATTCTCTGGTGGGCCGCAAGTCTACTGGGATATTTAAAGGTTCTGGGACATTCCTCACATTTGTATGTCTTTGGGTCTCTGAGGTGTCTCTTTTGGTGACCCCCAAGTGTAGAGCTTGCATCAGGATTCTGGCAGTCTTCTGTCTGCTCTGGACTGGAGATAATCTCTGGTTGTACCTCCATAGGGACATCTTCAGAAGAAGTTCCTCTATGAAATTCTTCCTGGTACCTGGAAGTGACTTGACTTGTTCTGCTTAAATCCAGAGGATTTCTATCAGAAACACTTCTGTCTTTAGGTTCAATAAGTTGACCTTGTTGGATAAGGGAAAGGGAGTCCATCTCATTTCCAGGACTACTATCCCCATCATTTACATCACTAGTGCTCCAGCCATTGTTTTGGCCATCTTCCCAGTCTTCATGTCCTGTGGAAATAAGACAGTCTATGAAACTGTGCCCAAGAAAAGATCCCGACACAACACCCTTCCTCTGTGCAGCTTCCTGACACTTACCTGTTGTCAATAACATGTCTTGGGGGATTGGCAAGGGTGTCCTTGCACTCTCTTGTATTGAACTTCTTGCTGATTGCTGCTCTTTCAGAAGGTTGATGGTTTCTTCTAAGGACATGTTCTTAGAAAAGAGGGCTTCCTGCCCCTGCATGGAGGTGTGAACCTGTAAACAAAGCCAGAGGACCATTGTCAATGAATCTGTGGATTTGTGCATGAGTGAAAACCTGTCCTCTAACTGATTGCACTCGATCACTGAACTATGAGTTAGGTCATTTGTCTATCTCTCATCTCTAATGGTGTTATTCTGTCATTCACAAGTTATGGTCTCTAAAGTCCTTATTCACAATGTATTTGCAAGTGTTGAGTCACTGTACCAAGGGAAAAGGTAAGGTTAGGTTTCTGCAATGACTAGCCACAGCATTTTCTTCACCTGGTCAATGCATTGACAAGGAGAGGTATTCTTATTCCAATCCAGAAAATAGAGACTTACTCCATCAAAAAAGGCTTCTCATTTTTTTCCAAGAACTGTCCCCATTCCACCCAATCTAGGGCAACTACAATGAAATAGCTGGTTTACTGAGAAGACACCAAGGCTAGGTAGGACATATCAAGGAGGGAGGTAGTCTGGAGATCAAGAAGACCCAAAGGAGCCTGTAAAAATTCCGACATATACTTGCCTGTGGGCCTTGCACCTCTAGGGCCTCTTCTGTTAATTGATGGGTGTTATCTGTTCTAATATTTTTTTCTGTTAAACAAAGAGTTGTATGGCTAGTGTTTCTCTGTATCTCCTTAATTTGTAGCTCCTTATTTTTCCTCCTTCTCTTGCACCCAGGTTCTATAGTTATTACTCAGTGCCCAGAACCGTTAACACTTCTGTATTCTTTGTCTGACAGATGGCTGCTATGCTAGAAGCTCCTTATTCAGCCTTTGATTAGTAATATAGTTTTTTTCTGAAATTCTTAGGATGTCTACAGTAACTGTGTAATTGATGTCCTTTTGGTGTCCTGGTGTCATATTGGCAATTGTAACTTTCTGCTTTCATGCACATGACTCTGACATTTTCATTCCCAGATAGCTGAGGATTTCCCATCCCCCACTTCTGGCCATTAGTCTGTCAGTGGTCCCTATCTCTTCCACCGTCACTTCACTTTGCTGTGGGAGTGGGTTGTATTTCCAATACCTATATTTTTGGTTGCTAAATTTAACTACTAACTCTAGATAAAAACCCTTGGTTGATGATGCCCCTAGTATCATAGCTCTATTTCTAAGGGGTGTTGTTTTCTATTATTAAGTCCTTAATACAACTCACATCTGACTGAAACCCTTGTAACACATATATTGTCTCCACCTAAACATGCTGTCTCTGTTGTTAGGAACATGACAACTTTTTATTAGGAATTCACTTTCAATCATGAAATGATCAGTTAAAAACAAAATCAAGGCCGGGCGGTGGTGGCGCACGCCTTTAATCCCAGCACTCGGGAGGCAGAGCCAGGCGGATCTCTGTGAGTTCAAGGCCAGCCTGGTCTCCAAAGCGAGTTCCAGGAAAGGCGCAAAGCTACACAGAGAAACCCTGTCTCGAAAAATCCAAAAAACAAAACAAAACAAAAAAAAAAAAAAAACAAAAAAAAAAAAAAAACAAAAACAAAATAAAAGGAGTGAAATGTGGGATAAAACAAACTGAAATGACAACGTGTGCATAGAGTAAAAACCTGAAATATACATCAGGGTGTGGTGGTGGACAGCTTTAATCCAGTACTTGAAGTGCTGGGAAAGTATAATTCCTCTAATTCCTACTCAAGCCAGTTGAACAAAAGTCAGTCCTAAATGGGGAAAAAATCCTAAAGAAGCAACGAAACAAGCCAACTAATAACCAAATTTAAAAGTTTAAGTCAATAAGAAGTTATTTCAACCATGACATTTAGAAATGGATGTATGGAATGTTTGAAAAATGTCACTACCTTGACCATTTCTGAGAGTAACTGAGAATTATGCAAACCTAGACATTTGAAGAAGTTTCATTGTAGTTACATCCAAATTAAGAATTTCACTTCTAAAACTTTGAATTGCAGCCCTTTATTATTCATCAGGACTTTCCTTAGGGGTGTGTTGGTGTTGAATGTGCATTTAATAGCCACATTTCAGCATCAGAAATCATATTCTACATTCCTGCACATTTAGTTTTATACATAGGAACTTAATGACATGTAGTAGACAATTTAGAAAACCATTAAGTTAATTAGATCCCCAGTTTCCACAGCCCAGGTCCTGGAATAACAGACTAGGTCTAAGAGCCTAAGTGTGTGCTACAATTCCAACTAAATAATCATAATTACAATATAAAATCACCTACCTAAATGAGCCATCTTCCAATCCCAGCCAGGGTCTCTATTCTAAACCCTTACAAGCTTTGCTCAAATATCATCTCCCAGTCTCCCTATCACCATGTAAAGAATTTAAATATAATTGTATCAGTCAAAAGAGCCATGGGCTTCTTAAACTTTTAATCCCATTAAATTAATATTACATTTAGAGTAGTAAATAATCTCCATTGTAAATATTTTGTTGGAGTGGGACAGCCTCACATATAAAATAAATACATCTTCTTACTTTTCCCCAAATATAAATGACTGGCTTGATTGATAACTTAACCATCTCTCAACCAAGGTACTCACCATGATGGGAGGCTTCAAGCACTCATCAGTCAGATCCTCCATGAATCTCCCCAGGTTTCTGCCATTTGATTCCCACTTCTCTTTCAAGACAGACTTGTCCTTGTAGTGCCCAGTTTTGAGAAACTCAGCCAAGACCAGCTGAGAAATCATCTGCTCCTTGCTACGCTTTTCTGGCTTCAACCAGGAGGTAAACCACTTCCAGGTTGCCTGCAGTTCCTGCTTTGCACAGTAACCGTTGTCATTTGTGGGAAAGTTGAGCTGAGCAATTGAGAAGTTACAGATATCTTCTTCCCACTGTAGAGAAGTATCCTGGCTTGGAATGAAGTTCCTGTTGTCTAATACAAGGCCACTTTCTGGTGACTGGGGTTTAAAGGAGTTGTTGTGCTGTGAAGCCATTCTGTTGAGACTCCTCAAAAAATTCAACTTTCTCAGTCAAGTATCTCTCTTGTGACTTGAAGATCTGTTTAGGAAATTTGTGAATATGTTAAAGCTATAAATTAAAATGGACATAATTAAATAACAACAACTAAGAGTCTTATCACAGATGCTTTCTATCTTATTGAGGATTTACTATTGCTGTGAAAGACACCATAACCAGGGCAACTCTAATAAAGGAAACATTTCATTTTGGTGGCTCACTTACAGTTCAGAGGTTCAGTCCCTCATTTGGGGGAGCATGGCCTCAGAAAGTCAGAGGTGGTGTTAGAGCTGAGACTGATACGTGGTACATCAACAGATATAATCTTACATATTGATTGAAGCTTGAGAAAAAGACCTCAAATCCAACCAAAATAGTGACGCAATTACTCCAGTTGGTGTGGTCCACACTAAAGGTGTGCCCTCCACTTCAAGGTCTGGGTTAAAGGCATGTTTCATTCAGTCTTCTTCAACAAGGCCACACCTCCTAAGAGTGCCACTCCCTATGAGTTTATGGGTCCCAGATACATTCCAATAAACACAGTTCCATTATTTCTTGACACTGAATACTTCAACAGAGTCTTACACAATTTATTCTAGAGACCAGAACAAAGAGATGTGAGTGTAACAGTCTATGACTCATCAGAGAGAAACAACCTGGGTTGAGGATGGGAAGACCTGAAGGAAGAGAACAGCAAGGTGTTCAGTAGCACAGGGCTATCTGTTCCTTCCCTATAGAAGGTGAAGTTGTAGTTGCTGAACCTCAAATATTAAGATTCACCCTTGTCTCCCATTCTAAAGAGCCACAAACCTAAACTTTCATAAGAAAAACTTTGAAACTGAATGACCAACAACCTTTAAACTCACAGGACAGCCAAGATAAGTCTATAAAAAAAAGCATATTGCTATCCTTCAGAATTTTAATGGTTAAACCCTTAATCAGAAAGGTCCAGAGGACAACACTACATCTTTGACATCTCCAAAATTGTGAAGCAGCATCATCCAAACCCCACAAATATTCACAAAACACACATACTCAAGCAACAAAGAAGTCAAATGTACCTATTCTACAGTTACTTGTCTCTACAGTGAATTTCTCCGGTGATTCCAGCTGGCACTAGGAGCCGATGTGTCTCCAGGTCACTGCTCTTCTTCATCTGAGGTTCTGTTCAAGTTGACTTCCTTTTATAGTGCCTGGCTTCAGTGATTCAATCTGAGATGCCAATCATTTGATAATAAGATTGGACCACACCTCCTGTGTGTGGGTGTGGCAGTCAACACTTTCATCCTAGCATTCACTAAGTGGACTGAAGTGTCTCCAGTCCCAGAACAGCCTGGTAGTGTAGGAAGACCAGTGAAAAGCCTCACTAGAGCAGAAAAAAACAAGCTAACCAAACGGGAAAGACACTTGCCCCTCTGATTGAATTACACATGGAATCCTCCCTCAGCCCCCAGCTCTGCATCTCTATGCAATTCTGGAATATGCCATGGAAGGAGAACACATCCAAAGCAAGCATAGTCAGTCACTGCAGTGAAAGGGGACAGTAACACGCTGAAAGGAATATAAAGATTGTCATTCACCTACTATGACTTCTGACATACAGCTCATTCCAAACTGGTTAAAAATTTCTGATATCCACAGGGTTTGAAATTCAAATGCTTTTTTTTTTTTTTTTTTTTTTTTTTTTTTTTGGTTTTTCGAGACAGGGTTTCTCTGTGTAGCTTTGCGCCTTTCCTGGGACTCACTTGGTAGCCCAGGCTGGCCTCGAACTCACAGAGATCCGCCTGGCTCTGCCTCCCGAGTACTGGGATTAAAGGCGTGCGCCACCACGGCCCGGCAGTAGAATGAGACACACAGAGAGAAGAGCCTAGGAGGTGTCTGAAGCACAACATAGAAAAGACAGCCTTTCCTGGGCTCTTCTCTAAGGACAAAGTGAAGATGTCTGACTTGTTTTACATGATGTACCATAGATATGTGAGGAGGATTGTAGTTTAGGGTGAAATTAAAATGTATATACAAAATGAGTTTTTTCCTGTGGTGATATTTTAATTGTGCTGAAAAGTGATTTTATTTGTATGTTAATAGATAAAGTTTGCATGGAGATCAGAGGTCATAAGGTGCCTGGAACAGAAATCAGGCAGTAGTGGTCCAAGCCTTTAATCCGATGACATGGCAGGCAGAGTCTCTGTGTGGTCAAGGACACAGTCAAGCCTGGTGACACAAGCCTTTAATCCCAGTACCAACCATAGAGACCTGGGTGTCTTTATAGACAGGCAGTGACTAGGAAGACATGTGGCTGGTCTTAGAGTCAATGAGAAGGCAGAACACGAAAGTAATAAAAGCACAGGTTAGGCAGGATGAAGGTCTCTGGTGTAGGAAACTACAACTCTACGGTAAGCTAAAGGGCAGTCAGTGGCTCTTCACTAATTCTCTGATCTCTTCGGCTATTACCCCTATATTTGGCTCTGTGTTTCTTATTTATTAAGACTGTTTAGAAATTTGTCTACATTTTCCTGTCTTTTTTTCTTTGCTTTTCTAATTTGTTGGTGTTTGCTTGTTTTTGCAAATGGCTGCCTTGTTAGCCACGTCTACTCACAAACTCATTAGGTTGTAGACAATGATCTTGCACTACAATTCTATGGCTTCATAGTACTCAGTGCTGGGGTCCCAGAACTGTCTCACTACTTCAAGAATCCATTTTGGTTTTCTGTCTGTTCTGTACTGTCTTGTTGCTGTTGTTCTGTTTTTTAAAACATTGTCTCACTATGTATCCCTGGCTGTACTGTAACTCTTATGTAGTCCAATTTAATTTGAAACTCGCAAATGCTTGCTCTGGGATTAAAGTGCAGGGATTAAAGGCTTGTGTCATTATGAATGAATTTCTCCAAGCATACTGATTGTTAGGTTGAATTGTTTCCTCTGACATCCACATGTTGGGATCTTATGCCCAAAGACTGTGGTCTTATATCAAAATGTGCTGAATCCCAACAAATTGACAGAACCCCAAATGCAATCATCCCAAAGAAGCCTTAAAGCTCAGTGACTAATATTTCTGAAGTCTGAAAACCATAATACTAAAACTGTGAATGTTTAAACCTCAAGCCTCAGTTCTTCTGGGAGAATAAAAAAATCCACATAATAGGAAAAAATGATCAAAGTTTGCAAATGGATTAACCAAAAGGTGTGAAAATGATTGAATCTTCAGTTTGTTGATGATATTCTGGGTTTTAAGTAATTAAAGCAATGTTGGCCAGAAGAAACACTCCTATGAAAACATTTGTTCCCAGAGAATCATAAACATACCCCTGTGTTTTACTATTCACTTCCTTCATGAGAATTGCAGGGGACACAATTCAGCCTTACAATTCCAATGCTTGGAGAACGTCAGGTGCCTTTAATCCCTACACACACCTTTAATCCCAGCACTAAATAAACACAAGCAGGTGCATGTCTGAGTTGAGGCCATACCAGACTACAGAGTGAATTCCAGCTGGGGTTTCAGAGATAGAAAGTCTCTCAAACCAGAATTAAAGAGAAAAACAAACAAAAAGTATGCCTGAAGGAGGGAGGCAATCTTCAACCCCAGATCCGAGGAGTAGAAGCCATAGAATTGTAGTGCACGGTCATCCACAATGACATTGTGAATTTATAAGAAGAATGGACTGAAAGTAAACATATTGCAACAACAAAATCAAAGATAGAAAAGTAAACAAAGGAAAGAAAAAAATAATTAAAGGAAAAATGAAGAGAGACCAAAAATCACCTTGCTCTTTTGGGCCACCCAATTTTAATTCTCCACAGAACACAGTCTTCATCTCTTGTCTATTAAACCTCCTGTTTTCCAAAGAGAAAATACATGCCCCTCTCTCTGCCAACAGAAATGAACCTGCTTCAGCCTCTGGTTTTTCTATGTTGTATCTCAGACTCTCCTGGTTTCCTCCTGCCCTCTGTCTCATTCCAGTGCCAATGGTCCACTAGATTGAAGACAATTGATTTGACCTCTCCTAGCAACAATCACTCACAAATAGCTCCTTGGTTACTGATGGAAATTTAACAACTCTTATCAAAAGTATATTGAAAATGGAAGGAAGAATGAAGGATTAAATAAATAAAAAAGGAAACAAAGAAGAAATGAAGAGAAGATTAGAAGATTGTACTTTAAGGTGCAAAGGTATTAAGGATTACTTTTGGGATCTGGTGGAAATAATTAGATTTTCATCAGAAAGGATGGATACAGTTCATTCTACATCTAGTAGTAAATACCCGACAGTTCCTGTTAAAATATTTTTAAACTCAATTCTAGTCACAGCAATATAGTCAATTCACCCTACCCTGGAAAATCTCAAGTTTATCTTTATCTCTATGTACATATGAAAGTAATTCTCACCTGCATACTGTGTGATGCCACAGTAGCAATTGCTGAGCTGAACCACTAAGTCTGTCCTGTGTTGAGATGACACTCTGGCCCTGATTTATTGCTTTCTTATTCCCTGGTCCCCTTTCCTACTACAGAAGTGGATTTCAACTCAACTCTCAATCCATAATATTATGGACATAAAGAAATGAGGAAATTTTAAATGACTCTCCACCAATTAGGTGTCAGTTCAAATGTGTCCAAATCAAAAGAGCAAATCCAGTGAAGCAATTAGGAGGACTTCGGGAGAAAACATCTCTGTGAGCCAGCAGTTTCTCAAGGGATGCAGAACATGCAAAGAGCCTATGTGAAGAATATGAAGTTGCTGAATGTAGTGTTGTACCCAGAATACCCAAAGACCACCAAGAGACCAAATCTGATATAAAATAAAAAAGAAAGCAAAGTCTTTTTACTGTTGTTGGGTATACCCTGGTGTCACTGTCTATCTGATGCAGCAGAACAGGAGAGACCCAGAGTAGCAATGGGGCAGGGTTTTCATAGGGGTAAAGCAAGGGGTTCTTCTGGTCTTCAGACTACATAGGAACAGACTTGGGATTGGTTTGTGTGAGTGACAGTTATGCTAGTAACTTTAATTGGTTAGGGTTAGTTTGGGGTTACAGCTACCCATTTCTGGGCAGGCATGGACCAGTCCCATGTTTTGTCCCTGAGCTGCTGTGGAGACTGGCTGGCCTAGCAAGTGCTGACTGTAGGGGCTGGCTCAGTGGCACAGACTTGTTGTGTCCTTTCTTCTGGTCCTGCTGGCAGGGACCTCAGTGATTAACTGTCTTTTTTTATGGCCCTCCCAGAAACTAATAGCTCAGTTCATGAAACTGACATTGAGGCCTGATCTCTGAGAGAAGACTATGGTGGTATTGTGTTCCCCAAAATATTGTGTACCCTAATAAACATATCTGGGGTCAGAGAACAGAAAAGCCACTAGATACTTACCATAGGCAGTGATACCACACACCTTTAACCCTAGCATTCCAGAGACAGAAATCCATGTGTTCAAGGATAGAGCCAAGCATGTTGACACACGCCTTTAATCCCAGAAATCTGGCCTTAATCCCAGGGAGTAATGGAAGAAAGCAGAAAGGTATATAAGGTGTGAGGACCAGAAACTAGAAGCATTTGGCTGGTTAAGCTTTCATGTTTTGGAGCAGCACAGTTCAACTGAGAGCCATTCAGATATGAGGACCAGATGCTTCCAGTCTGAGGAATCAGGATCAGCAAAGGAACTGGCAAAAACTTTTAAGATTCCTGCTACATGTGGCGGCCAACGTTTGTGCTAGGAATTCAGGAAAAAGCTGCTTGTCTGTGGCCTTGTGGGCCCCAGCTCAGACCCGAACTACACTCTGCCAGTTGTGGTGGCACACGCTGGTAAGATTTACTGAAGAAGGCAGAGGGAGGAGGAGCCTGAGTTTGAGGCCAACCTAAGAGAAGCTTTGGCTGGGGCGAGCCACAAACAGTGGTGGGACCATGGAGGCAGTGGCTGCTGCTCCGAGTTGCTGGCTCCTTCTCATCTTATTGATGATGACAGTGATGCCTCTACCTGGGACGAAGGGTTTACTGATGCTTGTTAAGAGAATTGCCAGGACCATCGTGTTACAAGAAAACATTGAAAAAGGTCAGTTTGGAAAAGTTTGGCAAGACAGTTGCTGTGAAGATTTTCTCTTCTTGGGAAGAACGTTCACAGTTCCCGGAAACAGACATTTATGAGACTGTGTTTGCTCCAAACCACAGAGGAGGGACAAAAAAAAAATTCTAAAGGGAACCATGACCACACCTAACAGCGACTTTGGAATCTTCAAAGGATGATAGGATCCCACAATGATGATTCCACATGGACTACGGTAAAGCCATTCAGCTGATTAACACCAAGGAAAGATCGGCTTTGGACGACAAACTGTTCAGGACAATTTTGAGATGGCTAGCTGAGATGATTCAGCCTGACAGACTACTCAAGCAAGGACTTGAGACAAGCCCTGAACTTTCCCACTATGCAGCAACTGGACAAATGATACAGGACTTGACAATTAACCCAAAAATTTTCTTTTCAGGATTCCCTACAGATATCTTAACCCCTAGAAAGCAGGAAGTAATTTTAAGAAAACAACACCCACATTCCCAAGTGGTGGGATTGGAGGTTTTTGGTTGTTTTATGACTTATGAATTTTGTCATTGTTTATGATGGTTGGTTACAAGATGTTAGTTGTTAATGGTCAGGAAAAAAGCTGATCATGGAGATTAGATTCAGAGGTTTTGTTTAAAAAAACAAGGAAAAATAAAGAAGAGAATATAGATATGAGGTAGATCACTGAATCTACCCTGAGAAAAACAGATAAAGAAGTTACAAGATAAATGGGTAGATAATTGAATCCACTCTAAAAAGAAAAAGGGGAAGATATAAAATTGACAAAAGGTAGATTACTGAATCTATTATGAAAAGAAAAATACTTTTAAAAAGGAACTACTTGTTTTACATAGGATAAGTAATGAAAATTTTTTGTCTGAGTTTATCAAATGGTATTGGACTGGACATTGTTAATATATATAATGGAGTTTTTTACTGTATATATTGTATATACTTATTAGATAGTTATTCTTGTATTAGTTATAAGCTTTTTTGATTTTAGACAAAAAGAGAAGAAATGTGGTGGTATTGTGTTCCCCACAATATTGTGTACCCTGATAAACTTATCTGGGGTCAGAGAACAGAAAAGCCACTAGATGCTTAAAATAGGCAGTGGTAGGTAGCACACGCCTTTAATCCTAGCATTCCAGAGGCAGAAATCCATGTGTTCAAGGATACAGCCAAGCATGGTGACTCACGCCTTTAATCCCAGAAAGCAAGCTTTTAATCCCAGGGAGTGATGGCAGAAAGTGGAAAGGTATATGAGGCGTGAGGACCAGAAACTAGAAGCATTTGGCTGGTTAAACTTTCAGGCTTTGGAGCAGCAGTTCAGCTTAGAGCCATTCAGATATGAGGACACAGAGGCTTCCAGTCTGAGGAAACAGAATCAGCAAAGGAACTGGCGAGAACATTTAAGATTCCTGCTACAGAAGATTGAGCAGCCCACTATGGCATCTGGTTGGTCTTTTCAATAGGACAAGTTGAGAGTCTTTTCTAATGCCCAGACATCCTTAACAGATAATTTTAATTTATGAGATTTTTTTAATTTTATTTAATTTAACAGATAAATTTAATTTATGAGAAATCTCTCTTCAAGAGACTTATGCTAAAAGATTAATTTCACTATGCAAATGTCATTCATCACTTTTGAACTATGCTGTACTCTATTTCACGCATGAAGTAATTTATATGGATAGGCAATGCATGGCTCTTTATTTAGGCTTATTTTGCTCTGAAGTTCCTTTAAATTAATTGTTTGTCTGCATGTTTCTCTGCACATACTAAGGGAGAATAATGATTATTGTTGTAGTTTTTAATAAAGCATTTTTATGAAATCTTTGAGAGTACCATATGTGAATACAATGCACTTTTAATACGTTCACCATTTACTTGTCCTCTGAAGTCCTCTAAATCCACCCTCACATTCCCAAGCCCTTGCGACTGCATGTCCTCTACTTTAATAACCAACCACATTTTGTTGTTCTGTAGAAATGCCCTAAGGTAGGCCAGGGTTGCCTTGAACACACTTTGTAGCAGAGAATGGTTGAATATCTGATCCCCCGGCTCACACTTCCCAGGTGCTGAGATGGCGGGAGTGCTTCATGCCATCAGGATACCTCATTGCTATCAGCTGAGTTCTGGCCTCTGGTGTTCAGGTATACAGGACTTAACCACCGTCTTAAGGCTGTGACTTTATTTGGATACATAAGGTACATTATGATTCTAATCCAAAATTCTGTAATCACCAAAAGGCTAGAATCTTGAAAGATTATAAAGACTAAAATACTCACACAACCACAACCTATGAAACTTTACTGTTGAAATCTTGCAGCCTAAATCACCAAACTTACAAAGTCTCACAGGGAAAGAAAGACTAGAGAACACACTACCATAAGCAGAGGGTTTGAAGGCAAATGCTGGGGGAGAAATCAGCCATAAGTACCCCAATAGTAAAAAAAAACTAGAATGTGAAAATGTATAAATTATGTTGGAATTTATGTCAACTGAGGAAATTCTGGATTTTAGCAATTGAAGCCTCCTGGTTTACTACTCTAAGGCTGAACCAGGGACATCAGAAGAAAGTCATAATTCATCCTTAACATTTCTACATGACACTGGAACTCAGCTCAGCTTCCTCAATGAAATCAACACATTAAGGTGCCATCAACTCAGTGACCCTATGCATGCTGGGTTCAACTATATACAGAGTTCCAGTTTCTCAATATAGCTATTATTCCCTTTTCCTTCCTTGACTGCAGCTTTTGGTGTTTATTCATGGACAACCTCTGCATTTTTTAATCTATTTATCATCTTCTGGCCAGCTTCCACATAACCACCTCTACTCCCTAATTTCTAGGTGTTCTGTGGCTAGACCCATGAAGAGTATAGTGTTAATGGTGTAAGTATGGTAGGATGCTCTGAAACACTGCAATTGAATGAATATTTTTATACTACTTTGGAACCCTGTCCACACAGGTGGGGGTATATTCTTGAACTGTAAGCACTCACAGGATTGGAGATGGCTGAAAGAGTGATGCATTTACCATGCAAGCCTAAGACTTGGATTTGTGGCCATAACAGGGTAGAAAAAAGTTAGATAGAAAGGCAGGGCGCTGAGATGAACCCCTGCAATGATGAGAGCTGAAACCAGAGAATGTTTGGAATCTGCAGTACCAGATATGCTGGTGTACAAAGCTCCAAATAAGAAGGACCCTGTCTCAGAAATAAAAAACTGACAACTAAGTCCTCTATTGGCCACTCATTCTGCAAGAATGCAGAAAAAAAAAACAGATAAAAACTCACAAAAATCACAAACATACACCACACAAAATGTACATAAGAGCAATTCTATTACAGTTCCATCCATTTATTTAATACATCTCTGGCACAAATTATAAGATACGTTAAGACATTTAAAAAATGTTAGTGAACACACAAATGACTCGTCTTCTTTACCCACACATGGCACTGGAATGTGACAACACATAGAGGGAACAATCCAGAAGTTAACATGTCACATCTGTTTGCTGTTTGGAAACTACACGCTTCTTCATGTGCAGATGAGACACTGAACTGGAGCCCTGCTAACCTCTGGTGAGAAAGTACACGGTTCAGTCTGACTGGTGGCAATTCCTCATTTGACAGTGGATGCGGATGGTTGGTGGAAGCTCTGGTTACACAGGGATCAGGTGTAGGTCTTCTCTCCTGTGTGAATCCTCTTGTGATCCTTCAGGTTGATCTTGTGGCTCCTCTGGTTATGTCAGACCTCATGAACTCGGAAGTCTGAGATTGGATAGAAGCCTTTCTGACAAATGGGAATGACAAATAGTCTCTCATTGCTGTGTCTCCTCTGGTGAGCCGAAAGGTTACAGGGATATTTGGAGATTTCGGGACATTCCTCGAATTTGTAGTTTTGAGGTTTTGCTAGATTCTTGACCTTTGACCTGCATATGTGGATATCATCTCATGATTTTGGTAAACAGGGTACCAGAGGGACTCTTCTTACAGCTGGATGTATTTTGACTTGCTCTTCTGACTTCCTAAGGGATTCCAAAAGAAACACTCACATTTTCAGGCTTAGTATAATGCCCTCTCTGGATAACAAGAAGGGAATCCATCTCATTTATGAGACTACTAACACAGCCATTTCCTTCAGCATTGCAGAGAGAGTTGTGGCCATAATCTCTGTTTTCATGCCCTGTGGAAATAAGAGAGCCTAAGAAACTGTGTTTGGGAAGGGAACCCCACAAGACACTCCTCTGCCATCCAGGTTCCTGACTGAACGTTGCCAAGAATGTATCTTGTGGGATCTGCAAGAGTGTCCTTGCATTCTCTTGTGCTGGAGTTGTTGCTGATTTCTTTTGTTTCAAAGGCCTCTTGACTTGTTTGAGGACATGTTCTGGGAAAAGCGGCTTCTTTTGTGGAATATTAGTTTAAGATGTGTTACATTCCTTTATGCTGTGAAATATTTGTTTAATAATGCAAAGATATGTTGCACTCTTTTATGTTGCATTTGTTTAACTCTGTGACGCTGTTTTGCTTTGCCTGTCTAAAACACTCACTTAGTCTAATAAGGAGCTGAACAGAAGGTAGCTAAGCAGGAGAGGGGTAAGCATAGCTGCCAGGCAGAGAGAATAAATAGGAGGGGAAATCCAGGCTTGATAGAAGAGAAGAATGAGGAGCAAGAAAAGGAAATGGAGAGGAGGATTCCAGGGGTCAGCCACACAGCCACACAGCCAGGCAGGGAGTAAGAAGAAAAGCAAGATATGTAGAATAAAGAAAAGTAAAAATCCCAGAAGCAAAACGTAGTTAAAGAGAAATGGGATAATTTAAGTTAGAAAACCTTCTCAATACAAGCCACACTAAGGCCGAGCATTCTTAAGTAAGAATAAATCTCCATGTATTTATTTGGGAGCTGGGTGCTGGGCCCCCAAAGAGTAAAGGGAAAAAACAATTACAAGCTTCCTGTCCCTGCATGGAGAAATGGAACTCTAGAGGAGATCAGATGACCATTGTCAATGAATCTATGGAAGACAGAAAAACTGCCCTCAACCTGCTTGCACAGGATCCCCAGAGTGTGGGCTGGTTTATCTGTCTATCCTCATCTCTAAAGATGTCATCCTGGTATTCCCAGGTTCTCTTCCTAAGTCACTATTCACACTGTGTTTGCAAGTGTTGAGTTGCTATTCCTAAGGAAAAAACTGATGGAACCAAGCAGACACCATAACAGCCTGCTCAGTCTTCTCTCAGAGATCAGGCTCAATGTCAGTTTCCTGAGACTTGAGCAAGCAGTTTCTGGGAGGGCCATCAATAAAAGACATAGTCCTTGCTGTAGCTCCTTTTCTGCACTTGCTCTGACTGCTCAAGGTGAAGCCAATTGTTTACTAACTGGGAACCTTCACCAACTTAGAGCTATGTGCACGAGTCAAGGACAGAGCCTGGGCCACTGAGTCAGCCCCCACAGTCAGTACGGTCAAGGCCAGCCAGCCTCCACGGTAGCACAGGACAGCACAAGGCTGCCCAACAATGGTAACTGTAACCCCAATTAACCCTAGCCAATTAAAATTTACTAACATGATTGGCACTCACACAAACCATCCTGAGTCTGTTCCTATGTAGTCTGTAGACCACCAAGCCCCATTTGCTTTAAAAACCCTGCCTCATTGCTATCCAGCGTCTCTCTTGCTCTGCTGCTGCATCAGATGGACAGAGAGCACCGAGTTAACTCATAGTAAAAAGACTCTTGGCTTTTGCATCAGATTCGGTCTCTTGATGGTCTTTGGGGGATTCTGGGTACAACAAAAACAAAGTCAGTTTCTTATGAGCTCTGGTCACAATGCTGTCTTCTATAGTCAAGTCATTGAAGGAGGGAGCCTTTCTTTAAGGGGCCAGCCTCTGCTTACCACATGGGCCTAACCTCATCTGATCCTCCCTCACATACATTGTCTCCACAGATGCACACTGCCTCTGCTCTTAGGCACATGACAGGACATTATGGCAGCATTGTACTTGGAATTGGTTCCAGTCATGAAAATCTCAATTTAAAACAAAGCTCAAAAGTGTATAAATGTGGAATTAAACAAACTGTGAAATGAGAACTTGTGTATAAGAGCAAGAAACTCAAATAAATAGTAGTGTATGGTGGTTGGCATTGGTAATTCCAGCACTTGAAAAGCAGAGGATGTACAATTCCCTGAGTTCCTGGCCATCCAGGGATACACAATGAAACCAAGTTTCTAATAACAAAAATCTGACCAAACAAACAAAATTTAAACAAACATCCTAAAATCCCAAAAAGTGATTTGTACAATAATGTCTGGAATTGTGTATATGGGTGTTTTAAAATTTTCACTACATTGGCCATTTCTGTCACTGACTGAGAATTATGAAAATCTAGACCCTGAAAAAGGATCCAATATAATTACCTCTATATAAAGCCTTCCCAGATTCAAAAATTTGAAATGATGCATCAGGAATCCTGAAGGCATTTCTTATGGGTGTGTACTGCTGCGTGTGCATGGGAAATCCAGATTTCAACATCAGAAACCTTACTCTGTCATTCTGCCAACTCAGCTGTGTAGACACAGTGCCTTAATGACGTGTACTAGCAAATTTGGAAAGACATGTAAATTCTGTGATCCCCAGTTTCTGCATCCCATATATTGGGATCACACGCTAGTGTCTCAAGCCATATTTTAAGTGTGTGCTGAGGTTCCAACTCAGACCTCATGATTACATTGTAAGCATATCCCTGACTCCCTGACTGAGCCATCTCTAAGACCAGGGTATCTCCTCTAAAGCCTTAAGTTCCCAAATATTAATTCCTCAGTCTCTCTGTCACCATGTAAATAAATTATATTTAAGTGTGTCCATCAAACCACCAATGAGTTTATTTTGCTTTATTCATGCTAATTTAAGGCACTGGATATCCGCTCTGGTAATGGTTTCGTTGGGGGCAGTACATTCTCATGAATAATAAAGAACTACAACACCTTCTCAGTACTTCTTCTAAAATGACTGTCTTCCTGAGTTAGCCATCTCTCACCCCAGGAACTCCCCTTGACTTGACAGGAGGCTCTAACACTCATCAAAGAGACCCTCCGTGAAACTCCACTTGATTCCCACTTCTCTTTCAAGACAAATTTGTCCTCATAGTTTGAAGTTTTGAGAAAAAAACTCCAAGACCAGTTGAGAAATCATCTGCTGCTTGCTCTGCTTTTCAGGCTACAACCATGAGGGAAACATCTCCCAGGATCTTTGCAGCCCCTGATTTGCCCAATTATTTGGGGCAAAGTTGAGCTGTGTGCCTGAGGAGTTAGAGATTTCTTCTCCAGACTGGCTTGGAATGAACTCTGCATTGTCTAATTCAAGGTCATTTGCTGGTGACTCTGGCTTAAAAGATTTTTTGAACAGTGAAGCCATTCTGGTGAGGATCCTCAGAAAGAGTCAACCACGACAGTTCCATATCTGCCTTGTGACTTAAGGATCTGTTTCAACAATTTGTGGATGTATAAAACCTATCAATTAAAAAGGGAAGAGACACATGATTAAAGTAAAAAAAATACTAAAAATTAACCATTATAGTTGGTTTCATTGTTACCTGAGAGATGCATAAATAACAGCAGCAAAAACTAGCAAGGAAATAAAACAGGGGAAATTAACCTTTCCAGATGGTTCAGTCACAGATGGAATCCTAACTCAGGCCCAGCTCTGTGTCTCACATGCAATGCTTGAGGCTTTTCTGGGAGGAGATCACATCCTAAGCAAGCATTGCAAGTCATTGTAGTGAAAGGGGACAGTACCACACTGAGGGAGCATCAAGACTGACTTCCATCTCCCAGGAATTCTGATCCTGTGCTCTCATATAGTGTTCATTCCAAACCTGTCAGAAGTTCCTGATTTCCATAGTTTTGATCCCAAATGCTGCAGTGCATAGGGGAAAACCTAGGGCAGTGGAATTAGACAGAAGGCAGTTCCCAGGAGGTGTCTGCAGCCCTCCATAGAAAAGACAGGCTGGACCAGGCTCAGCTGTGTAGGCACAGAGAGGTGACTGAATTACATTTTGGGAAAAGACGATGTTTGATAGATATGATTTGAGGACTCTACTCTGGGGAGAAATTAAAATGGTGTGGCCAAAAATGAGTGGTTTTATGTTCCTTCATCTTTTTTTTTCCTTTTCTATTTTTTTGGTGTTTTCTTGTTTTTGCATAAGGGTGTCTTGAAGCTAGTCTGCTTACAACCTCACTAAGTAATTGAGCATGACCATGGACTCTAATTCTATGGCTTCTACCTCCCCAGTTCTAGGATTCCAGAGCTGTTCTGCTACTTCAAGCAACCTCTTTTGTGTTGGTCTATTTTGTTTTATTTTATCTTTTTGATGCAGTGTCTCTCTATATAGCCTTGGCTGTCCTGGAACTTGCTATGTAGACCAGACGGGCTTCATATTTACAGATATTCAACTGCCTCTGTACCCCAAGTGCTGGAATTAAAATTCTGTTCCAGTGTCCTAGTTAGACTTTGTATTGCTATGAAGAGACATCATGACCTCAGCAACTCTTACAGAGAAAACATTTAATTGGGGTAGCTCGCTTACCCTTTCAGAAGTTCAGTACATTATCACCATGACAGAGAACATGGAGGCATGCAGGCAAATGTGGTACTGGTGCTGAGAGTGCTACATCTTGCAGGCAACAGGAAGTCGACTGACACAATGGTGGTATCCTGAGCATAGGAAACCTCAAAGCTTTCCCCTAGAATGACACACTTCCTCCAACAAGGTCATACTCACTCCAACCAAGCCACACCTCCTAATAGTACCACTCCCTATGAGATTATGGGAACAATCATATTCAAACTGCTACATTGCACTCCCTGGCCCCCACAAGCTCATAACAATATCATAATGTAAAATGCATTTAGTCCATCTTCAAAAGTCCCAATCGTCTATCACAGTCTCAACAATGTTAAAAGCCCAAAGTTCAGTCTCTTGAGATTCATACAAGCTCTTAAATTTAATCCCCTATAAAACCATAATAAAAAAAAACAGTTCACATACTTCAAACATATAATGGCACAGGATATACATTACCATTCTAAAACATAGGAAAGCATGCATAGTGAGGAAATACTGAACCAAAGTCCATATTACTCAAAATAAACACATGGTCAGGCCTATCACAGCAATACCCCAGTCCCTGGTACCAACTTCTGTCTTAGTGTTTTGATGGTTGTGAAGAGACACCATGACTTTTATAAAGAAAATATTTAACTGGGGAGGTTCACTTTCAGTTTTAGAGGTTCTGTCCATTATCATCATGATGGAGAGCATGGTAGCATGCATGCAGACATGATGTTGGGGCTGAGAGTGCTACATCTTCCAGGCAACAGGAAGTCAACTGACGCTAGGTGGTATATTCAGAATGGGAAACTGTGGTGATATATTGTACCCTAATAAACTTATCTGGGGATCAGAGGACAGAGCCAGGCACTAGATTAGACATAGAGGCCAGATAGTGGTGGCACACACCCTTAATCTTATCACTCGGGAGGTAGAGATCCATTTGGATCTCTGTGAGTTCAAAGCCACACTGCAAACAGAGCCAGGCAATGGTGGCACACACCTTTAATCCCAGGACTTAACATCTCATGTCTTTGCTTGGGAAGGACACATGCCTTTAATAACAGGAAGTAATATGGCAGGACACAGAAAGGCATATAAGGCATGAGGAAATAGGAACTTGCTTTCTTTCGGTGGAGGAATTTATAGAGGTAAGAACTAGTGGCTTGCTCTCTGCCTGATCTTTCAGAATTTACCCCAGTATCTGGCTCTGGGTTTTTTATTAATAAGACCTTTTAAGATTCATGTTACAAGAAATCTCAAAGGCTGCCCAGCCCACAATGACACACTTCCTCCAACAAGGCCATATCCACTCCAAAAAAGCCACACCTCCTAATAGTGCCACTCCCCATGAGATTATGGGAGCCAATTACATTCAAACTACCACAGCCACCTGACTGGTTTTCTATAAGCACTCTATTGGTTAGTTTGAACTGTATACCTTGAAATTAATATCTTGAAGTTTGAACCACAAAGACTGTGGTTTAATTTCAAAAACCCCTTGACCTCAGCACAAAAGACAGAACCCTAAATGCCATAATCCCAAAGAAGGCATGAAGTTCAGTGATTAAAAACTCTGAAATCTGAAGTCCTCTAAAACCACAACACTGAAAATTTTGAGTGTTGAAATCTCTATGAGAATAGCAGAGTATCATTAGGACTCATTTGTATTGAAACCATTTTTTCCTAACCACTGGTGTTTGATTTTACCAAACTAGGTCTCTGGCCACTTAGTCTCTGGTTCTTGCTTACTCAAGCGGTATTGGGTATGGGGTTCTTCTCTCAGAGTGTGCTTTATGTCTTCAGGTTATTGGTTGGCTACTCCCACAAGTTTGTGCCACAATTGCCCTAGAGTATTTTGCAGGCAAGACAGATTATAGGTCAAGGGTTTTGTGGCCGGGCTGGTGTCCATATTTCTCTTTTTGTATCCTGCAGAGTACCTTCCTGCACCAAAGAGTCTAGAATGTAGGGGTAAAGGCTCCTTGTAGGCACCAGCTCTCCTTTTCGATGTTCAATGATTTGTGTGGCTGTTGTCCTCAGGTGCACAGTGGGTTTGCAGAGAGCAGCCCTTTGTGTCAGCAAGAGCCTGGGTTGTTTGGGGATTTCCATGGGACCCCCTTGGCCAACAACTCAATTAAATATAACCTAGTCCTGCCTCTGGGAGCCCTGCCTGGTGACAAGAGATGGCCAGTTGAGCCTCTGAATCCCTCATTAGTAAGAGTCCTCAAAGGATTGACTATATAAATTCCAGTATGTTTCCACTGAACTAGTTTTCCATACCACCTCCAAATGCCCAGGATTCCAAGTCTCTCCCTCCACTCTCTCCCTGCACCCCATCTCCCTCCCCACCTGATTACCCCATTCTTGTTCCCACCTACCCAGTCTGCATGTAAAACCTATTTTATTTCTCCCTCCCAGGGAGCTCCATGTGTCACTCTGAGACTATTCCTCTTTTCCTAACATCTCTATGTGTATGAATTGTAGCTTGATTGCTGTTTACTTATTGGCTAATATCTACTTTTAAGGGATTGCATATTATATTTATTATTTTAGGTCTGGGTTACTTCACTCATGATATTTTTTTCTAGTTCCATCCATTTTCTTTTTAATTTCTTGATGTCATTTTGTTAACAGCAGGGTAATATACCATTGTGTAAATGTACCACATATCCTGTACCCACTCTTCTGTTGAAGGAGAACTAGGTTGTTCCCAGTTCTGGCTATTATGAATAAAGCCACAATTAATATGGTTGAGCAAGTATTCTTGTTGTCGGATGAATAATCCTGTGTTTATATGACCAAGAGTGGCATACCTGGATCTTAAGGTAGATCGATTCCCAACTTTCCAGAAGGCTTCTCATATAATCTTCCACATTCAACTCCTCTCTAATCCTCTCCTACTCCCTAACCACTGTATTTTATTTTCTTTCTCCTTCTTAGAAACAACAAAAGCAAATGGGAAAAAAATACTGAAATAATATAGTGTCCAATCTATGTTGGCCAACTCTTCCTGATATGAGGCTGCCCTTGAGTGTGGTTAATACAGTGTCACTCCATTGAAGAAAGTTGATTTTTTTTTCCTCCTAGAAAGTTTCAATTGTAAATAGCTTCTTGGTTAGGGGTAGAAATTTAACAAATTTTCATAAAGGGTAAAATGAAACTGCAAGAAGAAAGGGAGCAATGAATAAATGAATAAAGGAAAGAATGAATAAATAAGGAAAAGAATTCCAACTTAATGGGGGATAATCTTTGGGATCTTGTAGAAGTGATTAGATTTTTATAAGAAGGGGTGGACGACAGGCTCTTAATGTACCCAGTAGTAAACAACCTCCAATTCTTGTTAAATAATTATAGTCACAGCAATATAGTCAAGTCCCCTGGCCATGTAAGCCTCAAGTTTATGATTATCCATGTCTTGACATGAAAATAATTGTCATCTTCATGCTGTGTGATGACAGAACAGCATGTGCTGGACTGAAAGTCTGAGTCTGTTCTGTGTTGAGATGAGACTCTGGGCCTTGAGTTATAGGTTTATTATTCCCAGGTCTCCTTTTCTACTACAGGAGTGATATCCAGCTCATCTTTAGATCCATAACACCATCTACATAGGGAGTTGAGAAAACTTTTAAATGACTCTCTACCAATTACATGTCAGTGTAAAGGTGTCCACATCACCAGAGCAAATCCAATGAAGCAATTAGGAGTAATTAGGAAGAAAACATCACAGTGAGCCTCCAGTCCTACAAGGAATGCAGAAGACACAAAGGGCCAATGCTAAGACTCTGAAGTTGGTTGCATGACCTTGATGAATATGGGACAGGCTGAGAGCTTTTCCCAATGCCCAGACATCCTTGGAGATTTTTTAACTCTGAAGAACAACTGAATTAATATGCATGAAAAAACAGATGCAGTAGATAATCTTTATCTCCTTTCTTTAAACTACATTTTCTAAAAGATAGGTTAATTTTTACTGTACACTTGTCATTCATTTTTTATGAATTATACTGCACCCCTTTCCATGTTTATAAAATAATTTATGGGATAGTTAAATGTGTAGCCTCTCATTTAGAGTTTTTGCTCTGAAATTCCTTATAAGTGGAATGTAGTGCACACATGCATATGTTGGCTGGTACAAACTTCAGAACAGATTATAGTTATTGGAGTAATTTTTATTAATTCTTTGAATATCATATATACATACAATGCACTTTGATCATGTTCACCACCTTACCTTCACTCCGAAGTCCTCTAGATTTACCCCTCATTCCCAACCTCTCCCAACTTCATGTCCTCCATGTTATACAATCCACCAAATCCAATTTTTGTTCTCCATATACTCATAGGTGTACAAGTCCATCTACTGGCGCTTGCTTGATCTACTAGGGACCACATCCTTAAGGAAACCTAACTCTCTCAGCCAAGAAGCCATGAACTGTCCACAGCTCCTCAGTCAGGGTTGGGCTCTCAGGAACCCCTTTCTATGCTAGAATGTTGAGTAACCTGATCATGTACAGATCTCATGCAGGCAACCAAGTTGTCCTTCATGAGTGCAGTGGTTCTGTCATAGACAGCAGATACTGTTTTTCTCTGATCCTTCCTGACATCTGGCTCTTACACTCTTTCCAACCCCTTTTCCGTGATGTTACCTGAACCTTGCAGTGAGGAGGATGATACAAATATCCCATTTGTGATGGATCATTACAGAAACACTTATTTTCTGCACTTTGGTCAGTGCAATAACCACCTTCACAGTACAAAGAAACCCCTGTGATGAGTTCTGAATGTAGAACTAATATAGGAATATAGATATATGGATTTAAAGGGCAGTTTGACACTATGTCCACTTAGAAAAATAATAGCAACAATTTCATCCATGGGGCCTGTGAGCTCTTGGCCAGATTTGCATTATCAGGCATGTATTTCTCCTTGGAAAGCAAGCCCTAAATCCAACAGGAAATTGGTAGATTACCCTTGTGTTACCATTGTACCTATGGGTATATCTCACTATGCCAATCAAGGATTAATTCTCTGTTGAGATTTTATGTCAACTGTTGTAAGATATGAATTTAAAAGCATGCATTTTAAAGTTGGGTAACATTTTGTATTTTGACCATTCAAAATATGGACTGTTGTGAAATTATTGTCATAATTAAAGTCTTTTTTGGGGGTGCGAGTTGACTATGTGGACTTGTGAGGTTACTGTTGCCATCTCATCTCTTTTAAAGTAATGATGCAATTGTTTTCCGGGGAACATGAACAAACTGATCACAGTATTTGTAAAATGATCCTTTGACAAAAAAAAAATACACATGCTGGAAGTGTAATTGTTTTCAGAACATGAACAAACTGATTACAGTATTTGTAAAATGATCCTTTGACAAAAAAAAATACATATGCTGGAAGTGTTCCAAATCTAAGTTCTGAAGCAAATCAGTGATCTCCACTCATCAGAAACAAGACCACAATAGTTATTGAAACCACAATTGTGCAAAACTATCATAATGTCTGCTCCCAAGCACCTCCATAAGGAGGAGTTACAAGTACAAACATGTCCAAGTCCAAGAGGTACACCACAAACACCCAGTCCTGACAATTCCACAGATATGACACCAAGCAATCTTGAACATCCCTTATTGCAGGCTCAGGAAGCATGTTTCTGGCTGTCCGTAATTCCACGGATTTTCCTGCAGGTCAAATACTAAGATCAAGGATGAAATCAAATCCCACACCTAGGTTGCAGGTCTATCTTCAAGCCAGTTCTGGCTCCATATCAGTCACCAAAACAATCCAATGCTTCCATAAAAATGTCAGTGTAGATCCTAAGTATCCTGGTCTCGAATCTGCAAGGAGCCAGTGTTCTTATGTGATGATTGCAAAAATAAATCTCAAGTTTAGGGGAAAAGAGCTATCATGGATCCAATGATATAGAGAGTTTAAAATAACACAAAAAAATTGTTTGTGATAACAGAGCTGGTCAGATAATTTGGCTGTAAGCTTCAATTGAGTAAATCACAGCTGAAATTAATAGAAGAACATTAAGTAGGGATGAGGATATGGCTCAGTTGGTAGAATGAGTGCATATCATATACAAGCACAGAGCTTGAACTGCAGTACCACATAAACTGATGTAATGGAACATACCTGTAATCCCAGCCCTTGGGAGGTAGAGGCAAGAGCTTCAGACGTTCGTGGTAATTCTCAACTACATAGTGAGCTCTAGGCCAGCCTTAATTCCATGAGTCCCCGTATCATTAACTTACCTTTGTAAACACAAACTCCCTCCTCCTCTGCCAGACCATATCCCCTTCTCCTAGGCCATAGCCATTTTCTAGGTCCAACCAGGCAAGCACATCCTGTGCTCCAGCCCAGACTCTTGAGTCAGTCATCTTATCCCTAAGCATCCTGCATTCAGTCCAACCCTCAGACAAGCCTGAGTCCCACATCCAGTCCACTGGCCCAGGCTGGTGAGTCCCTTCCCAGCTTCCAGGCTTGGGACAAGAAGCACATGCTATGTGTACAGCCCAGTTTCCTGTGTCCACATCAGACACACACCCGACAACCAAAAACTACACATGCACAGGGCTCACTGCAAAAGTATAAACAATATGTGATCAAAACAGCATGTGCCCTTCAACATCCACCAGTTTTACAGAAATGTTCTCCAATGAGAATCACCTAGTTGATCGGCAGGATACAGATCTTTAAAGGGACAACCAGGAACTTTAAAAAAAAAACTCAAGGAGTTTAAAGAAGACACAAACCAACTGCTCAATGAACTTAAAGATAATAAACATGCAGAGTGATGTCCAAAAGAACCACAAATATTAGGCAAAATGAAATAATAAACACAATCCAGTATTTAAAAGCTGAATTCAATACAAAGATAGAAACACTGAAGAGCACTCAAGCTGAAATGGAGATGGAATTAAAAAACTCCATATCAGAACTCAAGAGGAGAGCCTTCGAAGCAGAATGGACCAAGTCGAATACAGAATATGAAATCTTTAAGACAAACTAGGGGAAGGAGACAACATAAGAAAAATAATATTAAATTTGAAAGAAAAAGAAAGAAGACAGGTAGAGAGAGGAACTGTGGAACAAAATGAAAAGACCAAATGTTTTAATTATAGGTATAACTGAGGGAAGAGAAACTCCATAATATGTTAACATGGTAAGTGGAATGGGACCTAGAGAGGGCTCTACCAGTGAAGTGTCCGACAGAAAGCATAAGACGTGAGTTAAGATCCCCAGCACCCACATAAAAGCTTGGCATTGTGGTACAAGTCTGTAACCCCTGTGTTAATGGAGTACAGAGATGGTGGACCCCTCACATCAGTGGCCAGCAATCCTAGCAGAATGGGTGAGCTCCAAGTTCAGTTAGATAGGCCCTGTCTCAAAATACAAGGTAGAGAGAGATGAAGTATGATGGTCAGCATCAACCTTTGGCCTATACACAACACACACACACACACACACACACACACACACACACACACACACACACACAAAGGTGAAAGGCCGAATAAAAGAACAAATATAATCAGCAACTGCATTGAAAGATGAAGTCTAACAAGTATATCGAATCTTGCATAACTCTTTTCTTAAGAAGCCAAGAATAAAATGAGCGGAGAGTGAGGGAGAGATAGAAAGAGATGATGGAGTGGGGGTGAGAATATAAACTTAAAATGAGGGAATCTCCTTTTGAATTCAAATGAAGAATATTTCCTCATCTTGCCATGAACAACAATACATTAAGAAGATTAGAAAGCTACCCCTGGGTTCCCCCTCATGAAAGTTTATTACAGGTTCACACAGTCAGTTTATAAACCTTGTGTGTTACGACCATAGGTTAGGGCAATAGAAAACACATCATGTAAAGAAAGGAGACTAACACAGCACATCTCTATTAAATAAGAGGAGGAATATGAACCATGTGAGATCTCAGATTTTTTTAAATGTCAGAAAGTGATACAATTTCAGAAATCGGATCGCCAAGGTAATAGATGTTGGTTTTGAACAAAAAAAAGCAGGAATGGCTCATTTTATTATAAAATGATATTTTAACCCAATTATTTACAGAGTCTACACAGACGAGCAGCTGATTAAATATGGAGTAAAAGCTGTGAACAGAGATGCTGAAGCCAAAACTTATAGAAATCTGGATTCACAGAGAGCTGATATGTGATGAACAGCCCTTACCCATGGGGCCTGCAGCAGAGGTTCAATGGTTAAGAGCACTGGCTGCTCTTCCAGATGACTTAGGTTTGATTCCCAGCACCACATAGTGGCTAACAACCATCTACAGTTCCACTTCCAGGGGAATCTGTGGATGAATTGCTAAATGGTCTTATTAATCAAAAACCCGCAGCCAGATATCAGGATTCAAACCTGAGAGATCAGAGAAATAGGAAAAGCCACAGCTAATCTCAACTCACCAACTCCACAGCTTCCAAACAGACCTACTTCCTATATACCCACGCTTATATGCCTTTCTGTTCTGCCATTTAATTTCCTCTCCGCCCAGCTACATCACTTCCTCTTCCTGCCCAGCTCTGTCACTTCCTGTCTGTCTGTACAGACCTCCAGACCTTTATGGTTAAATAGTGTTGAAATTTAAGGTGTGTGCCATCATGCCTGGCTCTGTTTCCAGTGTGGCCTTGAACTCACAGAGATCCAGACAGATCCCTGCCTCCCGAGTGATAGGATTAAAGGTATGTGCTACCCACCTATGAACATATAATTTTTGACAAAGAAGCCAAAACTGTACAATGGAAAAAAGAAAGCATCTTCAACAAATAGTGCTGGCATAACTGGATATCAATGTGTAGAAGGCTGCAAATAGATCCATATCTGTCACCATGCACAAAACTTAAGTCAAAGTGTATCAAAGACCTCAACATAAATCCAGTTACTCTGAACCTGATAGAAGAGAAAATAGGAAGTAGTCTTGAACGCACTGGCATAGGAGATCACTTCCTAAATAGAACACCAGTAGCACAGACACTGAGAGAAACAATCAATCAATGAGACCTCTTGAAACTGAGAAGCTTTTGTGGAGCAAAGGACATGGTCAACTGTGGGCGTTTACCCAACCACCCCCACAGTTCCCCAGAGTTTTCTTGAGTGCGAGCAGCAGGAAATATTAGATAGAAGAATTTATTGCAGAGAATCTTGCAGAGATAAACAGATAGAAAATAAAGGATAGCCTCGAGAGGGCCTGGAACCTATTCCAATGGGCCCCAACTGTCTCTGCCCCAGGGTTTTTATAGAGACACCAAGGGGTGGAGCAAAAGACCTCCTCCCCCAGCACAGCCAAGTGCTGACCATCTCAGACACCTGCCCTCAGGCCCGTGGTCCTAATCATCCTCTATGCAGACCTGCTGGGTAAAGCCACGAGGAACCCGAGAACGGGCTCCCACAGATCCCCCTTTCTTAATATATAAAAAAATAACTAATTATTGATGGCTTACAGCAATCTCCATAGCTGTTACACCTCCCAATATGGGAGTAGAGGATGATAAATATGGCATTTCTCTTTTGAATTAGGTCCAAGGTGACTACAGCAGTCTTAGCTGCCTCAAGCCCTTTCTAAACCAAAAACTCTTAAGGCGACTACAAACTTAAAGAATCCCTTAGCTTCATCATTACCATTAACAGGTTAACATAAATATTGCTATAGTCACAATTCTCTCAATCTTATAACTCAAAGCAAACTCTTAACAGAACCATTTGAATTAGCATATATGGTGCTATATATAGTTAACAATTTTCTCCGTCTTACAACTTTAACTCAATCATTTTAATTTTCTTGCTAACAGAACATAGGAAAAACTTTGATGTATTCACAAACAAATATTTCCTTAACTCCACAAAACCAGGGTGCATCAATATCAATAGGGTAAACATAATTTCTGCAAACATAATTCAACCTCATAACTCCTCCTTTTCTTTATAATTTTTTAAACAAAATCTCAAACCTAGTTAGAAGAACCCAAACTCATACAATTCCTACAAACCCATATTGAAAAGCAATCTTCTCAATCTAACCATTAACACTTTGAAAACTTAGCAAAACATCCAAAAGCAGTTTCTTAATAAAACTCTTTACACTTTAAAAGTAGTCTCTTAATATACCCCATTTGCATTTCTTACTAACAAAACATGACATTAATCCACTCAAACAACTTTTGAAATTAGACTAAGGAATATTAACTCTCCCCCTTTTCTTTATAATTTAAGCAAAATCTCAAGCCTAGTTAGAAAACCCAAACTTTTCCATTTAAACAGTTCCATTTATAACACAAAACCAGTTCTGTAAGTTATTTCATTTTTACATAAACAGTTCCACAAAACAATTCATGAATCACCAATTAATAAAGCATATATGCATACACAAAACTGCATCTTGATTCTAGGTAGAAATAATAAATTTCTTCATTTAAACAGTTCCATTTTTAACCCAATTCCAGAAAACAGTTCCTAGGTCATTACTATAAGTAAACTCAAAATTGTCCCATATCAATGAAATCTCTATTGTTCATTTCATTTCTTAAGTCTTAAAATTCAAACAATAAATTCTGGTACTAGCCTTCCAAATATGAAGAAATCCATAACCAAAATTTTTGTAATTTTATCTCATTTTAAGTTCAAAAAGTTCAAACAAATAAATTCTGGTATTAGGCTTTCACTTCAAAATATGAAGAGACGTTTTTCAACCAAAACTTTTTGCAGTTAACAATTTTTGTTCAAACAAGCGTCTCTGAACTTATTCTCAAGCCAGAGACATTTTTAGGTACAGTAGTATTCTAAACCGCACCGTTTTTGATGTTAGCTCAGGTTTTTCTGTGTTGCGCTGATTTTCCACTGATCTCAACTGCGGATGCCTTGTGCTGGTTCTGGCGTCCGCCATTCTTAGCTTCTTAGCAGCTTCTAGAACTTTTGAAAACTGCTCAGACTGCCTGCTTTGCAGTCTACTGGGACACTAACCTTCTGTGTCTCAGGTTCTTTCACCATATATATTAGGAATAGACTCACACTTAACATTTACACTTTTTTACAGACTCACACATAACATTTTTTGGAAAGCATTTAGACTCACATTCAACATTTACATGTTTTTACAAACTCACATATAACATATTATCATCTACTTATACTCCTTAAGGAAACTATAGAACTACTTTAGCAAATATATTTCTTATTACTTCTTATATATCTTATATTCACTCCATCTTATTCTTATTTAACTTACATTTACAACTAGCATCTTTACTTCTTACAAGCTTATTACTATGTGTCTTAAGACTACATTAGATACTTCTTGCAAGCTTATATTCTTAAAGGAACTCTATAGATCTATTTTACAAACTTATATAGGGTTACCATTAGCATATATTTAACTTAGCAAACACCTAAAGATTTCTTTAACACAGATCTAACAAGACAGAATTTTTACAAACTCACATCTTTTTTCATCTTTTTCTATTTCTTACTCTTAATTATTTTCACTATCTCTATTAGATTCTCTTAACTAGACAGGAATTACGTACATCATTTCTAAAGTTTAGAGTTTATAGTCAGCTTTGTTATAAAGCACTGGGATTTAGTGAGTGTTGTTATAGAATTGTGATAGTTGTTGCTAGGGGACTGTAACCTTCCCAGGATGACGCCACACTCCAAAGTTGCCAGTTCTCTCAGCCTTTCCGGACCGGCAGAGATGCACTGTCAGCAGTAGACGGTTTTTAACTAGAGGCTGTCCCTTCACCCAAATTCATAATAGTTCCCCTAAGTGCTTCAATTCAGACAAACGTTTCTATTACAGCAGTACTTTTGGTTTGCTCTACGAAAAATTTCACTTCACGCTGAGGGTGAAATTACCGTATTTAGCTGCTGTAAAGCTCTTTGCCAAATACTGCACAGCTATTAGGTGATATAAAGTATTTTTCTAAAGGAGCTAATAAAGCCACAAGTGGCACAGCTCCGAACTGTATTTAGTATTTTCACTTCATTAGCTTTTACTCCTGATGTTATTAGCAGCTGTAATACTTAGCATTGATTTTTTATAAGGAACTTTCAGGTGAAGCAACTCTTTTGTAAGACAGCTAGATTTTCTGAAGTTTGTTTCCCATCTATAAAGCAGTCATTTCTTTTTGAATGCCTGTTTCTTATCCCCTTAATTAGATTTGCAAAGGAATCACTCATTGCAGGCTGTTTGTTCAAGTGGTAAATAATTTTTTTAATTTCAACATAAGTTTCTTCATATCTAAGACAACGTTCAGTGTATAAACTGCTCTCTTGCTTTCTTAAGGATTTTAAAGTGGCTTGTTTGCTCTTATAGGTAGCTTTTTGTCATCCAACTACCGTAAAAACTTTGCACAACTATTAGGGTAAATAAATAAGGCATTTTACCAAAGGAGCCCCAAACCGCGAAGCACCTAGTTCCGTATCCTTTCAATTTTTCATTGGAACTGACACTTAAACTCTTAGACGTTTTTCCTCCTTATTCTTTTAAAAGCTGTATTTTAAGTTTACCAGGAACGTATTTTCGAGCTGACAAAAAGTGTTTCAGGGCAATGTCGCCATCTTTAGCGGAAAAACTACCTTTCCCAGAATGCATTTCCCTTATATCAGTCCATAATATCAGTCCCTTATATCAGTCGTTTCCCATAGTTCTTTTTGGGTCTGAGAGTCAACTGGTTCTTTTACCAGACTTGCTTACAAATTCTTGCCTGGGAGGTTTGAACGAAGTTTTTTGCCTTTGCAACGGGAGATTTGAACAAGCATTTTACATTTTCAATTATGGGACATTGGGAGGTTTCTATTCTCTCCTCAGCTGGCTTTAACAGGTGTCTCTCCTTCATTTGACACTGGCCTGGGATCAGAACTGCACCTGCCTCATTAGCACACATTGAGGCTGGCATTTCTGATAGCAACTTTCCTCGGGGCTTGTGCTTGTCTTAGCCAGTCAGTGAAAAACATTTACAACAGAGATTTTCCATAGCTCCTTCGGAGAGATTTTTTTCTCCCACTGATTTTATTCTCATTTTGCTTGTTCCTTCCCCAGATGCAGAGCTTCAGGTATCTGTCTGCCGCTCTGTTCCTCTGCTAGCTGCTTTTGGAGGTAGGGGCTTTTTTTTTCTCCCCCCAAATCTGCCTCAAATTCTAGCAGCTTTTCACAGATCATGTATTTTCTGGGGAGGATTATGTCCCTTCTGTTTCTTCAGAGTCTTTTTCCCTGACAGTATCCAGTTTGGTCTCAATTTATCCTACTACCCCAGAAACTGTTTCCAACACTACAGTGGCGGCTTTCCCTGCTACTGAAGGTAGGGGCTTTTTGTCCGTTTCTGTTTTCGGGGTCTGTGTGGTTTGCGTACAGACTGAAAATCTAACAAGGGAGGTTTTTGCCGTCTCTAAACTCCCATTAGGACAGGTGTTTTGCCTCATCAGGCCTTCACCTGACCCAGTCCCCCAGTGGGTTGCATTTGCTTGTCTGGTTGCTCAAGGACAGAGCTTATGCCAGAGGCTATCACCCCTCAGGGCTACACTCCCCCTCATTTCATGGGAGTCAGTTGAAACAAAGCTTTTCTCAAAAAGGTGCTTTCTCTGACAGAAAAGAAAGTTTTACTCCTGGAGAGTTCTGCTCTGCCCTGGCTTGGCTCTTTCCCCAGACAGTGTTCTGACTCAGCAGCACAACTGCTTCAGACACAGTTCAGCTTTACTGTTTTCCCAGAAAGGTCCTTACTCTGATAGGAAAACTTTTCTCAGATTTCTTTTTGCAGCTGTGGACCTATCAACCGGGGACTTGTAGGAAAGTGGACAACTGTGCCATTCCCACTGGCTTTAGCTTTGTTTGTTCATTAGCAATCTTCCCCTGGGTCCTGCACCTTCCTGCCTCAACTCTGTGCTCCAGGAAGTTTACCACTGCAGGAACCCCGAAATGCACTCCAACTCACGCTGGCCAGTCGCCTCTGGGTTTTTGGTCAGAAGCGAGGATACAATGCTTCAGGGGATCTTTGCATTAGGACAATTAGGAGCACTCTTTCATTCTGAAACACTCAGAAACAAAACCCTTGATGCCTCAGCTCGGTTGTAACTGAAAAGCTTGGCTTTTTTGCTTTTCCCAGTAAAGTTTCCTGCCCTTTTGTGCTCTCTGTAGCTTTTTACCCACACTCTCCCAAGTGTTTCCCTCAGGGTACTCTGACCCACTGTCTTTTACTAGCTTGAAGAGACAGCTTAGAAGAGGTTTTTAGGAACTTGTCCCTGCCTCCTGCATTGCAGGGAGGATTTTTAAAGCTTGAAAGAGAACTTGGAGAGGTTTTGCTGTCTTAAGAGGTTTGTTATTTTCCCTTTGAGCTAATCACAGGTGGTCCCCATACTAATATCTTCAGGTGATTCTAATTTTTGCCCTTTTGAGAAAGTTAAGGCTTTAGTTTTTAAGTTTAAGAGCTTTTGAGAAAGATGAAGGCTTTTTAGAGAGTTTTCCCCCAAATTTTTTTAAGAAAAGCTTTTAGTTTGAGAAAGAATTTTTTTTTCCCCAGGAGAAAGACCAACTTTCCCCAAAACTTCCCAACTTTAAACTTTGGCTTTTTACACCCCCATTTTTGCCTCAGGGAGAAATCACTTTCTCCTGCCGCTTGGACTTAGCATTTCAGCTGTCCCCAGGTCAAAAGCTTCCATAGGAAACTTTTTCTTCCCCATAAGCTCAAAGAAGAGCTTTTTTTACTACCCGTAAAGCCCAAAGAAAGATTTTTTTCCCAGTTTGCATTCAGAGCCCCCAAAGTTAGAAAATTGTAGAGTTTTTCTGTCTAGTTGCCTTACTTATTTTTTCCTACACAATCTTACACTTCTAAGTTTTTCCTAAACTATATTACTATGCTATACCTTATACTTATTTTTCACAGATAGAAATTGAGAAAGGGATACAAGATAGAAAATTTTGACAGAAGAGAATTGCGCTGCAGCATCGGACATCCTTCCAGTCCGCTTTCCTTTTCTCTCGAGGATAAAACCCCTGCCTCTCAATATATATAAAATATTTATTTTCCATAACACCGGCATGCCTTATCCACTGGCAGGGCTGAACTCAGCACTTTTGCCAAAAACTCTGTAATAAAACTATTAGTTTCCTTTATCTTTAGTCCCTATTACTTTGTCTTTAGTCCCTGTTCATTTGTCTTTAGTCCCCCTTTTTTTTAGTCCCCCTTTTTTTTTCTTTAGTCCCTTTTTTTCTTTTTTCTTTAGTCCCTGTTCATGGCGCCATTCTGTGGGGCGTTCACCCAACCACCCCCACAGTTCCCCAGAGTTTTCTTGAGTGCGAGCAGCAGGAAATATTAGATAGAAGAATTTATTGCAGAGAATCTTGCGGAGATAAACAGATAGAAAATAAAGGATAGCCTCGAGAGGGCCTGGAACCTTTTCCAACGGGCCCAACTGTCTCTGCCCCAGGGTTTTTATAGAGACGCCAAGGGGTGGAGCAAAAGACCTCCTCCCCCAGCACAGCCAAGTGCAGACCATCTCAGACACCTGCACTCAGGCCCGTGGTCCTAATCATCCTCTATGCGGACCTGCTGGGTAAAGCCACAAGGAACCCGAGAACGGGCTCCCACAGTCAACAAGGCAAAGTGACAGCCTACAGAATGGGAAAAGGTCTTCACCAACCCCACATCGGACAGAGGGCTGATATCCAGAATATATAAAGAACTTAAGAAATTAGACATCAAAACGCCCAACAATCCAATTAAGAAATGGGCTATAGAACTAAACAGAGAATTCTCAACAGAGGAAGCTCAAATGGCTGAAAGACATTAAAGGAATTGCTCAACATCCCTAATCATCAGGGAAATGCAAATCAAAACGACTCTGAGATACCATCTTACACCCGTCAGAATGGCTAAGATCAAAAACACTGAAGACACCTTATGCTGGAGAGGATGTGGAGCTAGGGGAACTCTCCTCCACTGCGGTAGGAATGCAAGCTTGTACAACCACTTTGGAAATCAATATGGCGTTTTCTTAGAAAACTGGGAATCAATCTCCCTCAAGACCCAGCTATACCACTCTTGGGCATATATCCAAGGAATGCTCAATCATACCACAAGGGCACTTGCTCAGCTATGTTCATAGCAGCATTATTTGTAATAGCCAGAACCTGGAAACAACCTAGATGTCCTTCAACTGAAGAATGGATAAATAAAATGTGGTACATATACACAATGGAATACTACTCAGCAGAGAAAAACAATGACATCATGAGGTTTGCAGGCAAACGGATGGATCTAGAAAAAATCATCCTGAGTGAGGTAACCCAGACTCAGAAAGACAAACATGGTATGTACTCACTCATAGCAGGATACTAGATGTAAAACAAAGATGACTAGACTGCTACTCACAACTCCAGGGAGGCTACCTAGAAAACAGGACCCTAAGAAAGACACAGGGATCATCCAATGACAGAGAAATGGATGAGATCTACATGAACAACCTGGACGTGAGTGGGGGTAATGAAGGGCAAGGTTCAAGGGAAAGAGAGCTTGGGGGAGCAGGAGATCCCAGGTGGATCAAGAACAGAGAGGGAGAACAAGAAATAAGAGACCATAATAAATGAAGACCACATGAGAATAGGAAGAAGCAAAGTGCTAGAGAGGCCCACAGAAATCCACAGATACCTCCACAATAGACAACTAGCAATGGTTGAGAGAAAGCCCGAACTGACCTACTCTGGTGATAGGATGGCCAAGCACCCTAACTGTTGTGCTAGAAATCTCATCTAATGACTGAGGGAACCAGACGCAGAGATCCAAGGCCGGGCCCCAGGTGGAGCTCCAGGAGTCCAATTGGCGAGAAAGAGGAGGGTTTGTATGAGCGAGAATTGTTGAGACCAAGATTGGAAAAAGCACAGGAACAAATAGTCAAATGAATGGAAACACATGAACTATGAACCAATAGCTGAGGAACCCCCCAACAGGATCAAGCCCTCTGGATAAGTGATATAGTTGATTAGCTTGAACTGTTTGGGAGGCACCCAGGCAGTGGGACTGGGACCTGTCCTTAGTACATGAGCTGGCTATTTGGAACCTGGGGCTTATGCAGGGACACTTTGCTCAGCCTAGGAGGAGAGAACTGGACCTGCCTGGACTGAATCTACCAGGTTGAACTCAATCCCCAGGGGAGTTGTTGCCCTGGAGGAGATGGGAATGGGGGGTGGGCTGGGGGAAGGCGGGGGGGGGGGGGGGGGGGGGGGGACGGACAGGAGGGGGGCGGACAAGGGAATCCGTGGCTATGTAAAATTAAATTAAATTATAAAATAAAAAAATTATAAAAAAAAAGGTATGTGCTACCATTGCCTGACTTCTATGTTCAATATACTGGCTGTCTTTTTCCTCTGATCCTAAACTTCATTGGGAGACACAGATAAAATATCACCACAGGGATCCAATGCCCACTTCCAGCCTATGAGGGCACTGACTAAGCATGGGGTACAGACGGACATGCAGGCAAAACATTCATACACGTAAAGTTAAAAATATTTTTCTTTTCTTGTTAGGAAAAGAATCCTTGTTAATATGGGAGGAAAAAATCTGATACATCTATATCCCCCAATTGAATACTGACAATGTAAGTGAAATGAGATAGACTCCAGCGGAGAGTTATTACAACATGGTAGCAACAATGGTTTGTTTTGCTAAATCAAAAGTGCCCTGAGGCCTGATGCCAAGAGAGCTAAAAGGGGACAGTGTTAAGGAGCAGAAGGGGGCTGGCAGTGGCACACACCTTTAATTCCAGCACTTGGGAGACAGAAACAGGCAGATCTCGGTGAGTTCAGGTCCAGCCTGGTCTATAAAGTGGATTCCAGGACAGCCAGGGCTACACAGAGAAACCTTGTCTCAAAAAACAAAACAAACAAATGAACAAAAAAAAAGAGCAGAATGGATTTATAGACCAAGAGCCGCCTAGCTAAAGAGCACACCCAGGAACACCTTACTGTGCGCCCACAATACTCATTCAGTCCCATGCCTCCAGCTCTGATCCTGGCCCTTCCCCTTCTGTGCCACCTGCCTTTGGGGCAACTCAGGAATTTATATTTCTGGAAAAACTGGGGATAGGTAGGGGTACACCTTTGGCGGTCCTGACATATGACTAAGACTCCATTGCTTTACTTTGTGAATCCTGGGCCATGCTTCCTAAAACTCCCCCTCAGAATGGGAGCACAGCAGGAATGATAATTAGTCAGTGGTGACTTTCTGCATTTGGATTTCAACTGACTCTTTTCAGGGTTCTAATTTTGAGGCTCTAATAATAGCAACCACCCCTTCCATTAATCTCTCTACACCTAAAGGAAGAGTATGTGTACCTGTAGGGAAAAAACAACAACAACAAAAGTAATTAATTAATAAATAATAAAAACCTTTCAGTAAAATCTAAGTGAAAGAATTCTTCATTATAAACCAATTTTTTTATCCAATTTTATAGAATATGCATTTGTCTCATGGAGACTACATGTGCCACAGCATGCTGCTGGGGCTCAACTTACAGGAGACGCATCTCTCCTTCAACCACAAGGGCCCTGAGATCGAAATCAGGTCATCTAGCTGCATGGGAAGCACTTTACCTGCTGAGCTATCTCTCAGCCTCAACAAACTCGCTTAGTAAGGGTCTTGCTGTGTATCCACGTCTGTCTTTGTTTGGGTTTTTATTGCTGTGAAGAGACACCATGGCTCTTATAAATAAAAACATTTAATTGAGGGGACTCACTTACAATTTCAGAGGTTCAGTCCATTATCATCATCATGGCGGGGAGCATGGTGGCATGCAGACAGATATGGCGCTGGAGCTGAGAGTCCTACATCTTGACTCATAGGCAACAGGAAGTCAACTGACGATCACACTGATTGAAGCTTGAGAAGAGACCTCAAAGCCCACTCCCACAGTGACACACTTCCTCCAACAAGGCCACGCCTCCTAATAATGCCACTCCCTTTGGGAGCCATTTTCTTTCAAACCACCACAAACTCTTCCCTCATCCTCCCTAGTGCTGGAGTTTAAAGGTATGGGCCACTAGACCAGGCACAAGCCTGTATTTCACCCTCCCCACCAAAAAGAAAAAAAAAGAAAGAAAAAAACACATGTAACATGAATCTTAAATGGTCTTATTAATAAAAACAAAGCCGGAGGTAGATACTGGGGTGAATTCTGAAAGATCAAAGAAGCAGAACAAGCCACAGCTAACCTCACCTCGCCAACTTCTCAGCCAATCCTGTTTCCTCAAACTGGAAGCCTGTGAGTCCTCATCCAAATGGATGTCAGCTGAACTGCTGCTAAAAGCCTAAAAGCTTGAAAAGCCTCTAGTTCCTATTCCTCATGCCTTATATACTTTTCTGCTTCCTGCCATTGCTTTCTGGCATTAAAGCTGTGTGTCTCTCCCAAGCAAGAAAGGAGATTTCAAGTGCTAGGATTAAAGGTGTGTCACCATGACTGACTCTTTTCAGTGTGGCCTTGAACTCACAAAGATCCAGATGGATCTCTGCCTCTGGAATGCTAGGATTAAAGGTGTGTGCTACCCACTGCCTAACCTCTATGTTTAATATAGTGTCTGTTGTGTTCTACAATCCCCAGATAAGTTTATTGGGGTGTCATACTCTTTCACATCTGTTAAAATAAATTTGGGCATGGCATGGTGGCACAAACCTTTAATCCCAGCAGTCAGGAAGTAGAGAGGCAGAGGCAGAGGATCTCTGTGAGTTCTAGGCCAGCCCAGCCTACAGAGCAAGCTCAGAATAGCCAGGACTACATAGACCCTGTCTCAAAATAATAATAATAATAATAATAATAATAATAATAATAATAATAATAGTAACAACAACAACAAACTCACTGAAGGAAAATAAGAAAAATATGTGAACAGTCATTTTTATTAGAGACGTACAAGTGGCAATTAAACATCTGAAACAGGTATTTTATTTCAGAATACTTAAGGAAATGCAATGGAATGCACAGTGCAATGTCACAATACACCCAGCAGTGTAAAATCTTCAAGGATTAGCCACATGGTGTACACGCCAGGATGGAAAGGAACAACCACTTTCACACACTGCTGGTGAGCACGCAATAACAGGGAGCAAGCACATCAGAGTCGGCATTTCCTGAACTCCTCCTAAAATATTCATCTATAACTCTGGTGTTACACTCCAGTTAGTAACACAAAGTGATTAAAAAGCACAGCCAGCCGGGCGGTGGTGGCGCACGCCTTTAATCCCAGCACTCGGGAGGCAGAGCCAGGCGGATCTCTGTGAGTTCGAGGCCAGCCTGGACTACCAAGTGAGTTCCAGGAAAGGCGCAAAGCTACACAGAGAAACCCTGTCTCGAAAAACCAAAAAAAAAAAAAGCACAGCTATACAAAAACTGAAATATTCACAGCAGCTTTATTTATAATATGCAAAATCTGTAAAGAAACTTTCTAAATAAATTAACGGATTCAACAAACAGTTGATCCACACCAAATGTTCCTCAGCAACAATAACATTTCATATAGGAATCATTGTTGAATCTTGAAGTAGTTATACAACATATCTACACATACACAAGCATACATGTTATGATGACAATAATTTAACATTCCAAACAATGTAAACTAATCTGTGGTTTAAGAAAAATCAGGGCCTGAAGAGATGCCTTAGCAGTTAAGAGCATTAGATGATCTTCCAGAGGACCTGGGTTCAGTTCCCAGCACCTACATGGTGGCCCACAACCATCTGAAATGCCAGCCCCCAGAGGGCCTACTCCCTCTTCTGGCCTCCACAGGCACGAAGCATGCATGTGGTGCACAGACATACATGCAGGAAGAACACGCACACACATACAATAGTTTAAATTAAAAACAAAATCATTGGTTGCCAGGAGGTAGGAAATCTAAGATAATAAATGTGCATGCTGTAAATATACAGATGACAAATAAATTTGTTTTCATAACTGAAATGATTTCAAGACTTTACCAACTGGGGTTTTGTTTTTGGAGCCAGAGTCGTGCTGTGTTGGCGTCACTGAGCCACAAACCCCTGGGCCCACAGACTCCTCATTCCTCAGCCTTCCTAGAAACTGGAACTACAGTGCATGCCACAGTGCCATGCCATGTACTTTGCTAAGTATCACTTACATAAATGATACATAAAAGAAGCTATAAAAAGTAGCCCGAAACAATATACCTAGATGTCCTACTGTTCTCAAAATCTTTTCACAGACTAATATGGATTCCACCATCTTTCTTCTCAGAACCTCAGAGGTGCTGCCTTGCTCCACTGGCAGCCAATCTTGGCAGGAAAGCTACTGCCCCTTGAATCACAAATAGGTAAGAATTATACCCCACCCCACAAAAACCATCTTTCCCCTCTTGTTTTCGGGCCTGCAGCGCTTTAGCCCTAGGGAGAGAAGGAAGAATACAGGAATCCACAAAAATGTCTCACTATTTTCTCTGACAATAACCACAGCCACAGGAAATAGCCACACAGATCTTGAGAATATGACTCACACAAAGTCATTGGAACATCTATGGGTGAATTTTTAGTAGAGGCTTGGTCCACGGCCAGAGAGAGGGCTCAGTAGGTAAAAAAAGCATTTACCAAAAGCCTGATGACCTGAATCCAGTCTCTGGAACCTACATGGTAGAACAGAATCATCTCGAAAAGCTGCCCTCTGACGTCTACGCACGTGCCATGGCACATGCACACCAACACACAAACACTCACAAAAAAGGAAATGCGAGATTATTTCCGTATCTATGAACTCAGTTCCTGTCCCAATCACAAACTGCTGGCCTGCACCCTAGTCAACACATTATAGCAAATGGCTGCAATGCAAGGCGTACAGAAGAGATCACCCTCAACAATGCTAGGAATTATATGACATCCCAGTGGAAAGGTGAGGATAATTGTTCCCGCGGTTTACAGAAGCACCTGGGATTGTCATAATTGTCCTCTTCATCCGGACTTTTTAACCTTACAAATCATAGCACCTTCAGTAAGCCAGGAACAGAAAACCCAACAGTCTTACCTGTGAGGGCAGGGGCAGCAATGAAAATCAGACCAATACTCCATATAGCTGCTTCTTGCAGCTGTACCATACCTTCTAAAACATAGTAAGTGAGGATATCTATGAATTTGGTCCACCCTTAACGCTGACATCATAGGTCAGTTGATAAGTCACACCACAGAATGAACAGAACCTTCCAGATTAAAGGTGCATAAATAAACTACCTTTTCAAAAAGTTAAGTCAGAGGTTATGTGCAGCAAGCATTTTCCAAGTTGGCGAATTTGAACCTGGAAATATTCATCATTAACACAGTATGAAAACAAAACTTCCCCTGAACAAGGTAATCTTTCTCAGCAAAGTTGAAAGCACAACTCAGACCACACCTTCCAAACAAGATTCCTGCCCTAAAGGGAAATGAGGGGTCTCCAAGGCGAAGGCCACAGCAGAGTACAGAAGTTTGCATCTCTGAGCAGTCAGGAAGGGTACTTATCCTCACAATATCAAACTTCCGGGTGGTAATGGTGAAAGGGTTTCTACCACGGACACTGCCAATGGCATAAATCAGGATACGGCCCTGGGCATACTAGAAACTGAATGAATCTCCTTAAAATTTCCCACAGATCTGAAATAACCCACACTTCTGAAGGCCACATGAATCATCTTTAAACTCAGCGAGGGCTGCTAGTCTCCTCCGATGTTACCACACTAACTCACTAAACAGCACATTTCTCACAGGATGAAGAAGCTTCTGAGGTGTGAACTCTCTGGTGTCGAACGAGATTAGACCTACGGCTAAATGATTTCTCACAGTCATCGCACTCGTACGGTCTTTCTCCAGTGTGAACTCTTTGATGCTGAATTAGGTCAGACTTGTGGGTGAAGAGTTTGCCACATTCGCCACATTCATAAGGCTTTTCTCCACTGTGGCTTCTCTGGTGTTGAATTAGGCTGGCACTTTGGCTAAAGGACTTCCCACATTCACTACACTCATAGGGCCTTTCTCCAGTGTGCAGTCGCTGGTGTTGAATAAGGCTAGCACTCTGACTAAAGGCTTTCCCACACTCGACACACTCATAAGGCTTCTCTCCAGTATGAACTCTCCGGTGCTGAATGAGGCTAGAGCATTGTCTAAACGACTTCCCACATTCTTCACACTCATAAGGTCTTGTGCCGGTATGAATTCTCTGGTGTTGGATGAGGTCAGACTTCCGGGTGAAGGATGCACCACATTCCCCACACTTATAAGGCCTTTCTCCAGTGTGAACTCTTTGGTGTTGGATGAGGATGAATTTGCGACTAAAGGATTTTTCACATTCGCTGCATTTGTAAGGCCTGTCACCAGTATGGACCCTCCGGTGTCGAATGAGGTTGGAGAACTGCCTGAAGAATTTTCCACACTCACTACACTCATAAGGCCTTTCCCCACTGTGAATTCGCTCATGTTGAGTGAGTTCAGCTTTGCAGCTAAAGGACTTCCCACAGCCACTGCACTGATGAGGCATTTCTCCAGTGTGGACTCTTCTATGTCTAATGAGATTGAAGATTTGTCTAAAAGATTTGCCACATTCATAGCACTCATAAGGCCTTTCTCCAGTATGAATTCTGTGGTGTCTAAAGAGGCTAGAGTTTTGTCTGAAGGATTTCCCACATTGCTCACACTGGTAAGGCCTCTCTCCAGTGTGGATTCTCTGATGTTCAGTGAGGTTGGATTTGTAGGTAAAGGATTTTCTACATTCCACACACTCATAATGTACTCTACCACTGTGGTGTCTCTGGTGGTAAATGAGTTCAGATTTATAGATGAAGGCTTTTCCACATTCGGTACATTTATACGGCCTTTCTTGAGTTCTGTTGTGTGCAATGAGGTGGCACTTCTTGCTAAAGGATTTTTCATGCTGACTATGCTCATACGTCCTTTGTCCCGTGCGACTGTCCTGGTGCTGAGCAAGTTTGTAGTTACAAGAGAAGGCTTTCTCATACTTGCTACACTCATGAGGCCTTTTTTCAGGGGTGGCACTTTGACACTGAACACGTGTATGTTTGTGGTTTGAACCTTTTTGGCATTCACTGGACATAAGTTTTTCTCCACTCAAAAGTGCTTCCCCACACTTGCCACTACTGTGAAGCTGTTCACTATTACAAGTGGCCTGCTGCTGAAGACAGCCCATGGAGGCAAGGGCCTTCTCCCCATCCTTCTCAAAGACGAACGGCTTTGTCAACACATGGGGTCTGCAGCTTGACGTAAGTGAAGCCGTATCAGCCTTCTCTTCGCAGGGCTTTTCTCCACTGTAACTCATCTGGTGCTGGTTAATGTCTTCATTCAAACTGGAGCTTTTCACACCTGTTCTGCCCAAATGCAATGTCTGCACAGGGTGTGTGCTTAGGAATTCAGCCTGGTACAAAACGTCTTCCAAAGCTGGGACAGGTGTCTCAAAGAGAGGAGTCTCCTGGGGAGATGAACTTGTCTTAGACATCACTCCATCTATAGGCCCATCAAGCTCAGCAGTTACCTCTTCATCCCCCATTCCAAGCCTGGATCCTGAAATCAGAGAAATACATGTTGAAATGCTAATGAAATGATGCTGACATTAGTGGAGAGAGAAAAGCCCACCACAAAGGTAAGTCAGACAACAATGACACAGCTGGACTTCGATTCCACCTGTTCTCTAAGCACTTGGGAATTTAAGGCAAGATGTCGATGGCTTGTAAGTTTGAGCTAGTCCATGCTACATAGCTAAGAGCTTATCACCAAAAAATTTTTAAAAAAAATTTAAAAACGGAGAAGAATCAATGAAACCACTGAACTATTCTAAGAACAAAAAAGCTGCAGACAGGCTTAGGGAACTGTTTCAAATATAGACAGGGTGCATCACACTAGACAGAGGACACAGGATGGGATGCAGGAAAGGATAAGGAGGGTCTCCAAGCAATTCCTCAGCCAACAGCCTTCAGCAGGTCCTTTCCTATTGGGGATGTGGCTACACTGGCAAAAGTCCTCAAATGAAACTAAGCAGCTAGTGATCAAGGGCTAATTCAAGCTATGTAAGTGCCTCATGGCACCGTTTGTCAAAACTAAGAATGCAACAACATCAAGGTAGCCAAGAGCCAGAAGTCACAGGTGAAATCACAAGTTGGCAAAGTAGTAAACATAGAGAAGTAAAGGTAGAAATGAGACATGATGGGTGACCCCTTTACACAAACACTGTGGGGCACTCTACTGGTTCCTGGTATGATGGGATCATGCCTTCCCCTGGGTGCCTATTACCAGGTCCAGGTCTCCTCTAAGACAATCTTGTAATGTCAACTCTATGAGGCAACCAAGACCCTCCCTGCAACCCTAACAACAAGGGACATAAAAAATTACAAATATTAAAAAAAAGGAGAAGAGAAGGAAGAGGAAGAAAAGAAAAAGCAAGTGAGTACCAGTACTAACTTATAGCAATTTAACATAAAATTGTATATGGGAAGAAAACAGAACTAAACACTGAAGGGTCCTTTAAGAATAGCCCGTGATTCATTTAAAAATAAACATTACAATATTGGCAATTCCTCACAAAGGCAGCCATAAGGAAATAACAACTAAGCCTGGGGCACACCTTTAATTCCAGTACTTGGGAGGCAGAGGCAGGCAGATCTCTATGAGGAGTTCAAGGCCAGTCTGGTCTACATAGTGAGTTCCAGTATATCCAGGATTATAGAGAGAGACCCTGTCTCAAAGAAGAAAAAAGAAAGTAAGAAAAGGAAAAGGAAAAAGAAAGAAATGATAGGTATTGTAATTAGGCAGGGACCAAGGCATAGGATGCTACTGATGTGGAAGTCACCCTAACAGAGAGAAATTTCGAATTGTTATGACTCCAGAGAAAGTAGTCACTCTCAGGTAGAAAGTAAAGTTAGAAACCACTTAGGACACTGGGAGGGATGTGAGGATCTTACCCAGAGAAGCCACAAGTGCAAGGTTCTCCACCATCACACTGCAGTAGAGGAACCTCTGGGCCTTATCAAGGAGCACCCACTCTTCCTGGGAGAAGTGAATGGCCACATCCTCAAAGGTCACACCCTATCACAGTGAAAACAATTTATCATATGATCAGTTTCTCTTTCAGAAATCCAAGTACATCCTGTTGCCCCAATATACATCACTTGCTTACTATCCTTTCCATTTCATATCAGAGGAGACACTCAACCCAATGCCCCTGATGCCCACTCTGCTCACTGAAATATGGGGATATAAACAGAGAGCTGAAATCTAACCTCTAGGCCTAAGATGAAGGCCACTACCCTCTCCTGCCAATGCTGCGGCTGTCACGGATACTGGCTGGGAAGAAAAATGGTCATAGAAAAAATAAGCTAACTTGAATTTTGACTTGTCAGACAATATCCCTGAGGACTCTAAAAGTCCTTAGACCCAAGGAACATGGGCTCCCTTCTTATCCTATGACTTCTTACTGCTCCTGGGCAATCAGTTCACACTACCTCTGCACACAGCACTCTGTACACAAGTATACATTCATTCGCGGAGGCAAGAGGTCAATGTCGGGTGTCACGTTCAATTCAATTACTCTCCACCTTATCTTTTGAGACAAGCCTTCTCACTGAACCTGGAACTCACCAGTTCAACCAGACTGGCTAGCCAGTGAACTCCAGAGATCTCCCTGTTTCTGTTCCCCACCCTCAGTCCCCATGCATCCCCACCCCCACTCCGCATGCACACTTTATATGGGTGCTGGAAATCTGAACTCAGGTCGTCCTACATTAAAAGCAAGTACTTTACCCATTGAGTTACCTCCCCAGACTCATACCCAGCACTTTGAATCATATTTTTCTTGTATGACTATATTCCCACAGCTACAGCCTTAAAAGATCACACAGCTCTGCATGATAGGAAAAAAATTATGATCCATTTCCTTCTGAAGCCTCCAAGGTAATGTATATCTCCCATCCAATCCTATCTTGCCATGAGGAAATATCAGACCTGAGTACCACTTACTCCCAGTCTCTCTCAGTCTCAATGATCACTGACTAGCCATGCACAGCACCAACAGGTAGAAGGACAATAAGCATCGCCTAACTCCAGCCCTGACATGGAGCTGCATGCTTTACTTCCATAGAATTGGCCTGAAGTCCTCCACATCCTTCATCCTACATACAACTACACAAGGATTTGCAACCTTCATTCCTATTCCTCAACGTGAGGGCTCTGAGGTCATCAGTTGACATTTCCATCCCACATGCACAGGACTCTGTTCCACATATCTCTCTATCCTTGCTCACATACAACAACAGCTACACGCTGAGTGCAGCTCCATGGCCGACCCACTGGGTCCTCAGCATGTGGGATCCAGAGAGTCCTTAGGAAATTCTAACAGGATCCAACATACCCTCCAAACCTCTCACAGACCCCACTACACAGTAGCCCCAACCCGGTAACGATGGTATCCTACTGTATGTTATTCCTTGGTTCAACCTCACCCACCAACCATCACTAGTAGAAGCCAAGTATGTTGACTAATGCCTATAACTCCAGCACTTGAGAGGCTGGGGCAGGAAGACTGCCACAGATTCAAAGCCAGCTTGTGCTACATAGTGACATGCTTGCCCCTTTCAGTCCAAGTTTATACAAACAGTAAAAACTGCTGAAGAAACCAGACCAGCTGTGAAGCCTGGAATGGACACTACAACCTGTCATGCCACCTGCAAGCTGTACTGTGTGCTCCAGGGTTCCAGCTTTCATGAGTCATCAACCCATGCCGGGTGGGCTTTTGTTAACACAACTTACCTTTGAGTCATTTCTACACCTGTAAGTAACCCCTGGCCCACATTCCTGTAAGTAACTCCCATAAATCTTTCACCAAGTTGGACTTTGGTGGTATCCTTCCTTGGGTTCGCTAGCTGGGATGTACAGACATTTGTTCAGGTCTCCACAGGATGAGTGTCAACACAGTACTATCTCCCTTATTCCACGGCTGGTTTCCTGTGCAGTGGCCACAAGGAGCCTGAGGAGAGTGGGTTGGCTTGCCAGCTTCCTCCACACTCAAATCTCCCGTCGCCATATTCGCATACAAAGTATACATTCTGGTTTTCCAGAGAGAGATTCTGGGTCTGACTCCTGCACCCCACTGACCCCTATTCCAAGGAGAAAGGAAGCCTGCACATCCTGAACTAATTCAATCTCCCCTTCAGGCATAGGCATATACTGGCACATGTGGGAGAAGCAACCTTCTACACCTCCGTTCATGCTTGCCAACAATTTCAACCCTCAGCCTACATACAAAACTCCGGGTTGTGTACCTAACCTGTTCAAGTCTGCAAGGCCCAAGGGCTATACTAGGGGAGCACTGACAGAACAGACCAAGGACATGGCAAACCAAAATCTGTATAGGTAGGATGGGGGTTACGGCAGGTTCCACTTACCAGGCCTGGCCCCATAACTGGTTCTGAAGTCAAGGGAACCTTAAAATAAAAAATAAAAAAATAAATAGATAGATAGAGATAGATAGGTAGGTAGGTAGACAGACAGACAGACAGACAGACAGACAGATAGATAGATAAAAGGCGACCACATGAAGGTTTCATCTCACAGGCTCCAGTCACTGAGTGGCCCTGCCCACCCTGGGGCTAGAGGGGCTGGGATGACTGAAGATTGTCTATGCTGCAGGTCCACAGTGCTGAATCTCAGCTGTGACAAGCACTCGACTCTCTCCTATCATGTCTCTTCCTGTTTGTTCTTCCTCTGAGTAACTTTTGGAAAATTTACAATTCTATTTCCAGACATGGTCACTGTTCACAATTCTCACTGGCCCCAGGGTCCTAAGAATTAAAATCAAATTCCACAGGCGCCAGGAGGCCTCACAACTGCTTCTGCAGGCACTTGGACACCGGGACTCCGTATCTTCTCTGCCCAGCCGCCCCTTCCAGGCCTTTGCACATTGCAACAGTCACAACCCCAGCACACAGATGTTAGGAATGGGGGCTACGCGCCCCCACCCACAGCATCTTCTCCCCGGGGACACCAGCTATGAACCCCAGGGTCATGATGGAGCCTCTCTCCGGGCTCTAGCACTCGGGTGAGACCCGCAGGACGCAGCACTTACCTGCGCCGGGTCCCGGTATGTGGCCACAGCCATTGGATTCTGCAGCGGGAGCAGGGACCGGGTCGCCGAGGTCTGTTCCTCCGGCCCGGCGCGGCTCATGTGGGAAGAGTCGCTGGGCCTCAGTTGGGCCTCTGTACAGCAGTGTAGCTCGCTGCGCTCCGCCAGCCCGGACCGCTCACCTCGCCCCGAGCTTCCAGCTAGGTAAACAAACCCCAGAAACGCCAAAACGACCGCCAAGAGGAGGAACACGCCGGAAGTCCAGCTCCAGGCACAAACCACACACACGCGCGCACGCCCGGAGACACACACACTCACACCCAAAAATAAAAATAATAATAAAAATAAATGCCAAATTTTCATTGGTTCAACCCAGCCCCCAACATCTCGCGTGCGTATTGCATCCCGGGAAATGTAGTTTCCACAGCTCCCCAGGCAGGTACCCCACCCCCCACCTTGACCCCTGTGGACTTAGTTTAAAAGAAAACAGGCACGCTGCAGGGAGATGGTGACTACAGCTTCCAGAAGAGGGAGAGATACTTAAATAAATCTGTCCCCGGATTTCTGGGATCTGTTGTATGGCTGATCATCTCTATGACTGGTAACTTATTTCAGAAACCATGAAGCCCATTGGGCATCAAGAGGCTGTTATGCCCAGATTGGGACCCCAAAGACAAACCACCACAGACCTTAGGTTCAGAATGCAATTAGCATGGTTTATTTCTGTTTACAAGCCGCGGACAGGGAAGCTCGATCCAAAGCACTCACTCGTAGTGGTGAGGCCAGGAGGAACTTGCTTTTTCTTTGTGTGGCTAGCTTTTTAAAGGCAAAATCCACAAGCCCTTCAGGGGGGTTGGGGAAGTTTTGCACGGGTGCAACTCGGATTGGTTTATCTTTATCTCTGTTCTCTTTTAATTGGGTGAGGGTATGTAACCTTTGAATTTACTGGTTGGTGATTACAATTTATTACTTTGGGGGCAGTCCAGCACAAGTCCCAGGCTTTGTCCTTGAGCCACCATGGGGGCTGGCTGGTCAAGCACGTACTGCACATAACTCTAAGTTGGTGAGGGGCCCCAGAAAGTAAACATCTGGCTAAACTTTGAGCAGTCTTCTGTTCATGGCCCTCCCAGAAACTGCTTGCTCAAGTCTCAGGAAACTGAAATTGAGGCCAGATCTCTGAGAGAAGACTGAGCAGCCTGTTATGGCATCTGCTTGGTCCTTTCAAGGCTACAAAGGAAACAAATTCAAACGGACGTATTCCATAGAGTAATTTAGACGCAGTATACACTTTGGTATACATACCCCACGTGGAGTGGGAATTTACGGTGATTCCGATACTTATAGTGCACCCATGCACCTATAAGTACCTCTCACAAGTGCTCTGGAAGGAAATCCATAAGTGTACGTGTGTGTGTGTGTGTGTGTGTGTGTGTGTGTGTGTGTGTGTATGCACAAACTCTTGACTAGGCTATAATGAACGTTTTCTTATTGCTATTTAAATGCTTTCAGTTGTGACAAAATTTGTAACTCTATGTATGTTTAGTAATGACAAGACAAAAAAAATTTCAATTGGGTACATGACATGGAAGATAAAGGGGGATGTTTAGATTACCCTAGAGCAGAAGCTGAGGGAACATCTTTGCCTTTTGTTTCTTCAGACAGAGGCTTTCTTGCCTATTTTCTAGTGATTGTATCCAACGCATAGGTCCATACTGATTTTTGCATTTAATATTCCTTGCTCAACATCCAAAGAAACAGTTGCCTTAAGAATTTATATACTCACTGTACATATAGTCACATTTACCCCAAATACAGTTAGGTCAAGAAATTGGGATTTGGGGCTCATCAGTTAAGAGCTCTGGCTGCTCTTGCAGAGTAACCAGGCTCAATTCCAAGTTCCTATATGGTGGCTCACAACTTTCTGTGACTCCAATTCCAGAGGTTCCAACTCCCTCTGCTGACCTCTGCAGGCACCAGGCACAAAAAACGATTCACAGACATACAAAATACCCACACCCATAAAATTAAAATTAAAAAATAAATTGGAATTCATTGTCAGATGTGGCCTGGTATATATTCCTGATGAAATGACTCATAAGGTTATGCTTACACAGTTTAATTCTTAGTTTAAAAAAAATGTAATAATTGTTAAAATATTTGTCTTTGGAGCCTGGAGAGCTAATTCAACAGTTAAAGGCAGAGGACTGGGTTTAGTTTCCAGCATCCAAATGGCAATTTACAACCATCTGTAACTGCAGTTCAAGAGGATCTAACACCTTTTCTGGTCTCCTTGGGCACCTGCACATACATGGTACACATACATACATGCAAGCAAACACTTTTTTCACAGATTTTTTTTTTTTAAAGGAACCTGGGACTTTAGTCCTCTGAGAGTTTGATTCAATATTTCAAAACTCCCAGCTTCCAGGGCATCTGGAGTGCAGTGGCAGCATCTATAAGACCTAACGCCTGTTTGCTTAGTCTGTATTACACAGACAGAGGTGTGCTCCTAAACATTGTGAGGGATGCTTCACCAGTCATCTGAAGGCGTGACAATACAGACATTCCATCCTATGTTCCTCAACCAGCCAATGACAAAGTTCCAGCCACATGCTTAGTCCCTTACATGGAGATCTTGTCACTAATTCCAGTTTATGGTCAAACATTGGGAGCAATTTAAAACATGAACCTGAAACAGCTAATCACATCCATAGTCAGGAGCAGAGACAGAATGAGCATGCATGCTCCAAAAATACACTGTTTGTACAGAATATTTTTTGCCCCATCCCCCACACTGTTCTCCTTTTGGCCTGCCCCCAGAATATTCTTATGAGCCATAAAAATCTTAGGAAACACCCACAGGAAAATGAGAGACTTTCCTGATATCTCCAACCTTGGAAATTTCTGCGTTACATAGCACAACTTTTTCCGAACTTCTCTTTTCAGAAGAAACTATGTCAGGTAGGTGGGGTTATCATTACTAAATTATTGCCCAGTGTTTACTTTTAGACCTCGATTATTCCACCCAATAAATACAAAACTACAAGTTCCAAAACTGCCAAATTATCATGTAAGTAACTGACTGTCTTAAAGAAGACAGATTCTGGGGGTTGGGGGAGTGGGTGGAGGGATGAGAGGGGGATCTGTGGTTGGTATGTAAAATGAATTTTAAAAAAGAAAGAGACAGATTCAGAGGCCAGAGAAATGGCTCAGTGGTTAAGATCACTTGCTACTCTTGCAGAGAACCAACGAATTTCCAGCACCAACAAACACTTATAACTCCAGTTCAGGGAATCAATGCACTCAACTATACTTTGCAGGCAGGCACCAGGCATGCTTGTGAAGGCACTTTTTTACATGCATGTGAGAAGTACACACACACACACACACACACACACACACACACACACACACACACACATGTACTGGTCAAAAAACAACTTGGGGAGTCAGTTCTTTCCTTCTGCTGTGTGAGTTCCAGGGATCAAGTTCAGACTATAACGCTGGGCAGCAATGTCTCCACAGGCTGAGCCATCTATCTCTCTGGCCTTAGTCTTTTCTCGATGAATCCCACATACCAAAAATAACACGCAACACACATGAGAATCTGTGGATGGCGCTTCCTCCAAATTCACTTCTGACAGTCAGACCACCATTCCTTTTGGCCAAGGCCAAATGTCATACCCAGCAACTCGCTCCTCCCCAGTCCTCATCGTCTCCCTTGTAGGTGTCCATGGTGTAAATTTCTCAGGACGTAAAAATAACCACACGTGAAGTGAAGCCCTCAAGTCGGTAAGATACACAGCCCAACTTACTCTCACTTCCTAACCTCAGTGCCCTCACCTCCCTTGTCATTTTCACCTGGTGTTTTTCAGCCATCTCAGCTGGTGTTTTCCTCCGTCATCCCCCTGCCCCACCCGGATCCGTCACTAATTACTCTAATCCCTTTCAGGGATTTGAACACGGTGCAGATGTTTTTCTGAGATGATTCCTAATCTCCATGCAGACTCTGTCACTGCACTGAAGGGTGAAATGATAATCACCTCCCAGCAGGATGTCCTCACTGTGTGCCAAGCCTTTATCTCAGGGATGAAATGCCCTCCTGTGCACACACCCTGTGTGTGACTGAGGTGGCTACTGCCCCAGCGAACACATTAGGAAAGTAGTCTCCTTCTTTTCTGATAGCTTGATTTCTCTGTAAATCTTTAAAAATATAGTATGAATATGTAAGCTTTTTGAGATGGGCTGTAACAAAATTGCTCAGAGCTAGCCAGGAACTGTGGGTTTGAAATGATCAACTTTGTTCAGCCTACAAGTGTGCCAGGCTGGCCAGGAGATTTCAAAACTTGTGGTAGCATGCTGCCATAGATCTGAGAATTCACCTGTGGGCATTTTCTGTAACATCCACACAACCATACATCCTCGCTCCTTTTTTACTGGCTCTGGGGAGCAAGATGAACCTTATGACACCACTGATTCCATTTCTATGGAAACTTCCTAGGACCCTTGTGATGAAGGTAAATGCATCCTTCACAAATATAATTAGAATGTCATTAAAAATTGACTAAGACTAATTTCCAGGATTCTGGAGCAGGAAAGTCCTTAGATACATCACCTGTGACCAGAGTGACAGTGCCTGGATAGAACCTGTCTCAGAAAGCTTGTGTACCTATTGGAAACATTTCAGTTTTTATCATTTCCTTCTCTTAACCCACCTGTACTTTATCTACATTTTCATATTTTCCAAAAGTTAGTGCTAGTTATATAACTGATTATAATGTTATAGCATTAATTTTTAAACAAGTGAAATTCTGTTACCAAAAGAAAGATAATTCTTGTTTTGATAGATCTTAACTTTAATTTTTTGGAAAACCACTATTTTTTAAGAGATATTTTTTCCCTATCATTCATTTGCGTGAGAATCGTTAGGTTTGAGACAGGTTCTCACAATGTAACCCTGACCAGCCTGAAACTCCCTGTGCAGATCAGGCCAGCTTTGAGCCGATGGATATCTGCTGCCTCTGCCTCAGGAATGCTAGAAGTAAAGGCGGATTCCACCCCACTTGGCCAAACTTTCTATTTTAATAACATCATATATTTAGCGTCATATTATATTATATACATATTGTATATTGAATTTCATGGATTGATCTGGTTCTACCTTAAATAATGCCAACTGAACAGCCCTAACTAAATTCTTTAATTTTGTCTCATACATTAACACAAAAGAAGAACTTACTGTACAAAATGAACCGTAATTTACCCATTATTTGTTCTTTATCACTCCTTCAATGTCAGTTTCTTGACTTTGTTTTTGTCATTCAGTGCTTTTTGGAGGTTTTTTTTTGTGTGATAAATACGATTGAACTGAGGGCCTTGTGCATTCTAAGCAAGTGCTCAATTGCTGAGCTATATCTCAGCCCTAGATGTTTGCCTTAATAGTATCAAAATGTGTAGTTCATATACATTAATTTCTTTTAATAGACTTCAATTATTATTTAATACATAAATATCTCATCTGCTGCTATTGGGATTCCTCTGTGCTGATTTTTCATATGCACACATACAGAGATTTTTGTGCCGCATTTGGTTTCCTGTGCAGAGGTTCTGCATGTATTCCTCCACCTCCGAACTTAGATGTACAGTCAACTTTTTTATTTTTCAGATGTTCTGATTGCTTTCGGTAAGATGGGTAATTAAGCTGAGTGTGATGGCCCACACCTGTAATCCTACCATTCTGGAGGTAGAGACAAAGATTATTCAGGCCTTGGGGTCAGCCTAGGCTATAAAGTAGGACCTGGTCTCAAAATCTAAAAGGCAAAAAGGAAGGTATTTAAAAGCTATATGTATATGATACATACAGAACATATAACATGTACTTGTGAAATAATTTACAATATTATCACCTAAAATTTTACTTTTATTTTATTCAATTATTGAATGCTAGGGAATTATGCTAAAATAATTCTGCTTAAACTCAATATAAATAACACCTCATTACTAGATTAATGCTGAATTCTTCTATAAAATTAGGCTTGCTTATTTATTTGATGTATTTTCTTGAGGCAGGGTCCCATAATGAAGCCCTGGCTGGTCTGGAACTCCCTATGTAGACCAGGCTAGCTTCAGACTCAGAGATCTGCCTACCTCCGCCTCCCACACAGCAGGATTGGTATCTGGCTGGTTCTTTATTTTTTAGGTTAACTTTAAGTTTATGATTTATTCTTGACACAAGTTTTGGCATTATATATGTTTAAGAAAAATGCACTTGGATGTATTTCTTCTCTTCTTGTGTGTGTGTGTGCGTGTGCATGCACACATTTGTACACCTGAGTGCAGTGCGCACGGAGTCCATAAGAGACAGACAAACCCTCGTAGCTGGAATTGCAGGGACTTGTGAACTTAACAAGGTGTGTACTGGAAACTAAACTTGGGTCCTCTGGAAAAGTATGAAGTATTCTTAAACACCAAGCCTCATTTTACATTTTTAATAGACATGGTTGTGTGTGTATATGCCATTTTGTTCATTTGGAGGGCAGGGGACAACTTGTAACGTTTTGTTTTGCTACATAGGTCCCACGGATCAAACTCAGATCACCAGGCTTGGCATCAACTTTACCCACTGAGCCACATAGTTTTGAATGCAAACAAGAAGTAAGGTACCTTGTGGCAGCCTGGCTCCATGCTGTCTTCTTTGCATTGTTTACTGTCTCTCACAAAGGTATTTGTGATTTTCTGCTTCATGTTCACTTTTTAAAGATAAAAGAAGAGAGACACACCTGTGCAATCTATAATTTCTCTGTTTTGTAAATACTGTGGCTTCCTCCAAGGGGAGCAGTTGACAGGACTTCTTCAGCAGCCCACAGCTGCACAGAACTGTCAGGGCAGTGCCTGACACTGAATATTTCCAGTGACTAGAGTGGAGAGCTTCCTGTGTGTCGCCACAATATTATTCCAAGTCACTGTGCACTGACTAAAGATCTGTTTAATATTTCATATTCACAACAAAAATTGGTTTTGATAGAAGAGACATTTCTATATGTGATAGGAGTAAGCTAGTTGTTTTGCCTGTTGCTATGATAAAATATTAGAACAGAGAGCAGCTTAGAGAAGAAAGGAGTTTATATTGCCCTATGGTTCCAGACAGATAGTATATTTTGAGGGGGAAGGAACCAAAACAGTGAGGGACAGTAGGGAGGGAGGAGCAGGAAACTGGAGGACTAAACATAAACAAGAAAAACAGCAGTAAGAGGGGCCAGGCCATCCACACTCAAGGCTCCTTCACTCCCTCCACTGATGGACTTCTTCCAACCAGGCTCCATCTCCTAAAGGATTCATAAAAGTCATAAACAGTGCCACTAACTGGGGAGGAATTGTTCAAATACTATGTCTATGGAGGACATATCTCATTCAGACAAACTCAACTAACAACCCATCTGCGAATTTCTCAGATTGAAATATAGCAAACTCCCAGCCCCTCCTGGCAATGGATGCATTAGTTTCCATTAACTTAAACTGGGGAATGATGTTCCTCATTCAGACCACTGCTGGAATCCTTGCCAATTCCTTCCTCTTTCATCAGTATAACTTCCCATTGTTCACTGCACAAGTGGTGAGACCCACTAACTTGATTGTCAATCAGCTGATCATATCGAACACTCTGGTTCTTTTCTCCAAAGGGATCCCTCAGACAGTGGCCACTTTGGGATTGACATCTTTCCTGGGGGAGGCTGGGTGCAAACTTATCCTCTATTTGCACAGAGTAGCCAGAGGGATCTCCCTCAGCACCACCTCCCTCCTCAGTGGCTTTCAGGCCATTAAGCTTCACCCCAATACTTCTGGGTGGCTGAACCTCAGAATTAGATCCTCAAAATGTATTGGTACCTGCTGTTTCCTTTGCTGGATCCCACAGCTTATGCTCAATATCCCTGTTTCTACAATTACTGGCCCAAAGAATAGCAAAAACCTGAGTGCTAAAGGAATGCACAGATACTGTTCCTCAACCATGCCTGTGAGATTAACTTTCTTACTAAAAGTAGTGATTTTATCCCTAAGTGATATTATATGTCTGGTCCTCATGGCCTGGGCCAGTGGTTCCATGGTCCTTGTCCTACATAAACACAAGCATCAAGTCCAGCACATTCACAGCCAAAGCCTCTCCCAAAGGCCTTCCCATGAGGACAGAGCCACACGAACCATCCTGATCCTGGTGACCATGTTTCTCTCCTTTTACTCTTTAGCTTCCATCTTATCATTTTGGATAACCCAGACTGTGAACCCAAGCCATTGGCTGCTGAACACCTCTGTACTGTTATCATTGAGCTTTCCCACACTCAGCCCTATTGTGTTCAATTTCAATAATATGTGTATCCCTCATTTCTGCTCTCTCATTTGGACAAAGAAAACAAACAGTCCAACTGTGGTTTCTGGGGTTTGAATTCCCTCTAGGACATGCAAACTTTAATAAACTTACTTTTCCCCAATATTCGTAGGATTACATGCTTGTTGTTCTGCTTGTTAATCTGTAAAATCTTTGGGATTCGGTATTCAATAAAAATGACAATTATTGCTTCACACTTCTTGTTAGACTGTCAAAAAAAATGAACATTGGATTTATTTCAAGGAACCATGGAGGCTGACTACAAATCTTTCCCTTTCCCTCTGTGTCTCAGATCCAGTCCTCCAGTCTCATCCCCAGCTTGCAGCAGAACACCTGTGTAAACATCCTCAACCCTGATCTCTCCTAGATCCCACAGACACTCCCCTCCTAGCACCCCTCCCTCCCCTTGTTGCTTTATTCCAGCCCCTAATTCCTAACAGGCTCTCCTTGCTAGAACATAGGTCACCCCTACCAGGGAAGCAGATAAACTGAAGATCTTCACCTTTTCTTCTGCTCCTCCAGATTAATGCCCCAGTCTCATCCCCAGCTCTGTAGCAGAATACCTGCTGTGGTCTCCTTTTCCTCTCTGATCCCATCTGCAATGGACCACAGAAATCTTCTTGGACCTTCCTTCCCCCATCTCATCCTATTATCCCAGCCTCCAATAGGAGCAGGAATTCCCTGAGAACACACCAGCTGCCCAAGCCAGGGAAACAGGCAAGCTAATTGAACACAGTTACCACCCCCTCCTCTTCTCCAAATCCAATCCCGAGTCTCATCCCATGCTTTGCAACAGAACACCTGCTTCAGTCTTCTTCTCCCACCCATCCGTATCTCCAGTAGATCCCACAGACCTTCCCCTCATAACCTCCCTACTCCCATTCTTTGCTTCATCCCAGCCCCCAACTCCAACAGACACTTCCTGTTAACACATAGGCCATTTCTGCCAGAAAAGCAGGTAGGGTAGACTGGCCACAGATCTTGCCTTCCCCTTCCATTTCTCCAGATCCAATCCCCAATTGTCATCCCAGAAGCTCTATTGCAGACCTTCTAGGATGAACTCTCTTCACTCTCTTTTACCCCTATTCCAAGGAGACTAAATAAGCAGGCCCTGATGGAACACTGTTCTCCTCGATCTTCTAAACACCTTCAGACCCCTGGCCTATCCCCATTCCTAAGTGTCAGCTCCCACTACACAGAAATACATTTTACCTGGAACCCCAGATTGGCACACCTATCAGGTCCGCAGAAATTTTCCTTCCAGGCAACGCACAGCCACCATGATCTCCTAAGAACTAGAGAAGAAACAGAAACCAAGGAACAAAATGCTCACCCAACAAAGACAAAACCAGATATCAGCACCTAAAATTGTAATTTCCAATCCCAGAGCCAGATGCATAGATACTACCATAAAAACACAATCAAAAACAATCAGGACAGCATGTACCCACTAGAGCCCAGCAACCCTACCTCAACAGTCCCTAAATATTCCAACATAGCTAAAGCACAAGAAAAAGACCTTAAAACAGCCTGTATGAAGATGATAGAAGTCCTTAAAGACGAAATGAATAAATCCCTTAAAGAAAACCAGGAAAACACAAACAAACAGTGGAAGGAAATGAATAAAACTGTTCAAGACCTGAAAATGAAAATAGAATAAAAAAGAAAACTGAAACTGAGGGAAATCTGGAAATTGAATATTTAGAAATTAGAACAGGAAGCTCAGAGGCGAGCTTCACCAACACAATGTAAGAGATGGAAGAGAGAATCTTAGGCCTTAAAGACATAATAGAAGAAATGGATACATCGGTTAAATAAAATGTCAAACCTGAAAAAACTCTTGTCATAAAACATCCAGAAAATCTGAGACACTATGAAAAGACCAAATCTAAGAATAATAGGAATAGGTGAAGGTGAAGAAACCCAGGTCAAAGGCCCAGAAAACATTTTCAACAAAATCACAGCAGAAATTTTCCTAACCTAAAGATGCCTATAAAGGTACAAGAAGCATACAGAATGCCAAATAGATTGGCCAGAAAACAAAGTCCCCTTGCCACATAATAATCAAAACATTAAACATATCGAACAAAGAAAGAATATTAAAAGCTGCAAGGGAAAAAGACCAACATAAAAGCAGAACTTTTAGAATTATACCTGACTTCTCAATAGAGACTCTAAAAGCAAGAAGGGTCTGTACAGATGTGCTGCAGACTCTAAGAGACCACAGATGCCAGCGCAAGCTACTATACCCAGCAAAACTTTTAGTCACGATCTTGATGCCCTTTTCTCATAGAATCCCTCTTCTCTCACTTCAACTGGAGTCCTGGAGCTCGGCCTGGTGTTTGGCTGTGGATCTCTGCATCTGCTTCCATCAGTTACTGGAGAAAGTCTCTATCATGACAGTTGGGGTATTCCCTGATCTAATTACCAGGGTAAGCCAGTTCAGGTACCCTCTCCACTATTGCTAGTAGTCTAAGCTGGGGTCATCCTTGTGGATTCCTGGGAACTTCCCTAGCACCCAGTTTCTCCCTATCCCCAGGATGTCTCCCTTTTTCATGATATCTCTTTCATTGCTTTCCTACTCCATCTCTGTTCCAGATCATGATGGGGAAACCTACAGAGACAACCAAACCAAACTAATGGGAACGCATGAAATTTATATCAACAGCTTTGGAGCATACATGGGACTAGACTAGGCCCTCTGCATAGCAAGACAGTTGTGTAGCATTATCTGCTTAAGGGGCCCCCTGGCAGTAGGATGAGAATCCATCCCTGGTACGTGAGCAGGCCTTTTGGAGCCCATTTCTATGATGGGACACCTCACATAGCCTTGAGGCAGGGGGAGGGGTTGTGACCTGCCTCTACTAAATGTACCTTCCCATGGGAGGCCTTACCTTCTTGTAGGAGGGAATGGGAGGTGGTTTGGGAGGGGGAGGCTGGAGGGGCAGGAGGAGAGAAGGGGGGGGTCTTTGGTATGTAAAATGAATAAAAAAATTTTCTTAATCAAAAAAACTTAATCACCATAGATGGAGGAAATTAGATATTTCATGATAAAGGAAAATTTAAGCAATATTTATCTGTAAATCCAGCCCTACAGAATGTGCTAGAAGGAAAACTACAACTGAAAGAAGTTACCTGAAACCAAGAAAACACAGGGAATAAAAAATTTCATGCCAACAAAATCAAAAGAAGGGAGGCACACACACATATACACTCAAACACAAACACAATGCACCAACAGCAACAATAAAATGAAAAGAATCAAGTCATTGGTCATTGATATCCTTCAGTATCAATAGAATCAATCCCCAATAAAAAAGAGACACAGACTAACAGAATGGATCTAAATAGACCTAATAGATATTTACAGAACATTTCATCCAAACACAAATAAATATATATCCTTCTCTGCACCTCATGGAACTTACTCCAAAATAGACCACTTACTCAGTTACAAAGAAAATCTCATCAGATACAAGAGAATTTAAATAACTCCCTAAATCCTATCAGAAAACCATGGATTAAAGTTGGATATCAACAGCACAGAAACAACAAAAAACTTACAAACTCCTAGAACAATTAACATCAATACTTGTCAAATTATTCTACAAAATAGAAATAGTAGAAGCATTATCCAATTTATTATATGAGGCCACAATTACTCTGATATTCAAACCACATAAAGACCCAACAGATAAAGATAATTACAGAACAATTTCCTTTATAAACATAGATACAAACATATTCAATAAAATTCTTACAAACCAAATTCAAGAACACATTCAAAAGATCATCCACAATGATCAAGTAGGCTTCATCCCAGAGATTCAGGGATGGTTCAACACATGAAAATAAATAAATGTAATCCACCATATAAACAAACTAAAAGAAAATATCACATGATCATCTCACTAAATACAGAAAAAACCATTGACAAAATCCTAGCACACATTCATAGTAAACGTTCTGAACAGCTTAGGGATACAAAGAACTTACCTAAATATAACAAAGGCAGTTTACAACAAGCCCATAGCCAACATCAACTTAAATGGAACTCAAAGCAGTTCCACTAAAATCAGGAACAAGACAAGGCTGTCTGCTCCCTCCAAATTATTCAATGCAGTATTTGAAGTCTTAACTAGAGCAATTTGGGAAGGAAGAAGTCAAAGTATCCTTATTTGCAGATGATATGATAATATATATAAGTGACCCTAAAAATTCCACCAGGGAACTTCTACAGATAATCAACATTTTCAACAAAGTATTTGGATACAAAATTAATTCACAAAAATCAGTAGCCCACCTATATTTAAATGACAAATGGACTGAGAAAGAAATCAGGGAAACAGTATCTTTCACAATAACCTCAAATAATATAAAATATCTTGGAGTAACTCTAACCAAGAAAGTGAAAGACTTGTATGATAAAAACTTAAGTCTTTGAAGAAAGAAATTGAAGAAGATATCAGAAGATGGAAAGATCCCCCACACTCATGGATCAGTAGGATTAACATAGTAAAAATGGCCATCCTACCAAAAGCAATCTACAATTCAATGTAATCCTAATCAAAATTCCAACACAAGTTGGAATTTATTACTATTATAATCTCTCATACATTACATACCAAAGACAGTTTCCCTTCCCTCCGCTCCTCCCAGTTACTGCACACATGCCTCCCACCTTTCCCCAGATCCTCTCCTCCTCCATTTCCCTTCAGAAAAGAGCAGGCCTCCAAGGGATATCAATCGAACATGGCATGACATGTTACAGTAAGACTAGGCACAAACCTTCATATGCAGGCTGGATGAGGTACCCAAGTAGGAGGAAAAGGTCCCAAGAGCAATCCAAAGAGCCAAAGATACTCCCATTCCCACTGTTAGGAGTCCCACAAGAACACTAAACTACAAAACCATAAAATATATGCAGAGGACCTGGCTCAGACCCATATAGCCTCCACCAAGAGAAGTCTTTGCAGACCTTGAAAAGGACAGTTCTCAACTTCATATGGAAAACAAAAAAATACCCAGGATAGCTAAAACAATCCTGAACAATATGAGATCTGCTGGAACTCCTACCATTCCTAATTTCAATAGTACAAAACTGTAGCTATAAAAAAAAAAATCATAATATTAGCATAAAACGGACACATTGATTATTTCAATGAAATTGGAGAGCCAGGCATAAGTCCACACACTATGAACACCTGATTTTTTATAAAGAAGTCAGAAACACACACTGGAAAAAAGACAGCATCTTCAACACATCATGCTGGTCAAACTGGATGTCAGGATGTAGAAGAATAAAAACAGACCCAGACCTATCACCCAGCACAAACATCAACTCCAAGTGGATCAAAGACCTTCACATAAAACAGGACACACTGAACATGATAGAAGAGAAAGTGGGAAATAGCCTAGAGCACATTGATGCAGGAGAAGACTTTCTGAACACAACACTGTTAGCACAGGCACTAAAATCAACAATTAATAAATGGGACTCATGCAACTGAGAATGACACCATCATTTGGACAAAGTGGCAGCCTGCTGAATGGGAAAAGGTTTTTTAACAACTCCACATATGATAGAAGGCCAATATCAATAGAGAGAGAGAGAGAGAGAGAGAGAGAGAGAGAGAGAGAGAGAGAGAGAGAGAGAGAAATAGTATGTGTGTATATGTATATGTATAAAGAACACAAGAAACTAGATACTAAAAAAACAAATAATCCAATTAAAACATGGGGTACAGATCTGAACAGAGAATTCTCAATAAAAGAAACTCAAATGGCTAAGAAACACTTAAAGAAATGTTCAACATCCTTAGCTATAAGGAAAATGCAAATCAAAACTATTTTGAGATTTTATCCTATACCTGTCAAAATGGCTAAGATCAATAACACAAGTACAGCTCATACTGAAGAAGATGTGGAGTAAAGGGAACACCTCTCCATTGCTGGTGAGAGTAAAAACTTGTACAGCCACTGTGGAATTCAATATGGCAGTTCCTCAGAAACATGAAAACTGATTTACCTCAAGACCCAGCTATACCACTCCTGGGTACATACACAAAGGACACTCTATCCAGCACAAGAATGTTTGCTCAACTATATTCATTGAGACTTTATTCATAATAGCCAGAAACTAAAAACAACCTAGATATCCCTCAACTGAAGTATAGATAAAGAAAATGTGGTACATCTATACAATAGCATATTACTCAGCAGTGAAAAAAAAAAGAACAGTGACATTGTGATATTTGCAGGCAAATGGATGGAACTAGAAAAAAAAATCATCCTGAGTGAGGTAACCCAGACCCAAAAAGACAAATACAAATATAACATGTATTCACTTATAAGTGGATATTAACCATTAAGTACATTATAACCAACCTACAATCTGTAGACCCAGAGAGGTTAGGTAAAGAGGAGAGGTCTAACGGGGGACATACGGATCTCTCTGCAAGGGGCAATAGGCAATAGAATAGATTTTTCAGGCAGACTAGAAGATGGTGGAACAGGAGTAGGGGGGTACCAGGTGGGGGACGAGATGGAGTAGAAGGAGAGAGTGTGGAGAGAAACAGCTGGAATTGGGGGGGAGGTGGTGTGGAAACCTAGTGCAGTGGAAACATTCTAGAATGTATGAAGATAACCCTAATAAGGACTCCAAGTAATGGGTGATATGGAGTCTCAACGGGCCCTCTCTTGTAGCCAGAGGAGGCTTCCAGTGGCAGAACTGGGTAAAATTCAGGTGGTTTGTTGGCCAAGGGGGGTCCTATGGAAATCCCCAAACAACCCAAGCTGTTATTAATACAACGAGTTGTTGCTCTTCAAAAACTGACAGTGGGGCCTCATTGCCAAGGACAACACTCACACAACTCATTGAACATGGAGAGACATTCTAGTGCCTACATGGAGCTTTCAGCCCTATATTCTAGTCTGTTTGGGTGGGAAGGTACTCTGTAGGATACTAAAACAGAAACATGGACACCAACCGAGCCACAAAACCTTTGACCTACAATCTGTCCTGCCTGCAAAATATGCTAGGACAACACTGGCACAGACCTTGTTGGAGTAGCAGTCAATGTCTGATTTGACTTAAGGCCCACTCCATGAGAAGGATCCCATACCCAACCCTGCTTGGGAACCCAAGAACCAAAGACTAGATAGCCCAGAGTCCTAAGGTAAAGCCAAACACTATGGGTATAAAAATATTAATAATATGATTTCTCATAATATTCTGTTATATTCACAGATCAGTGCCTTATCCAGTCATCATCAAGGAAACTTCCTTCAGCAGCAAATGGAAAAGGATAGAGAGACTCACATGCTGAAAGAGAGTCTAAATTGGAGGTCTCCATCAAATCCCCGCCCCCCCCGACTCAGAGCTCAAGGAATCCTGTGGAAGAGGAGACAGAAACATTGTAAGTTCCAGAGAGGATGGAGGACACCAGGAGAACAAGGCCCTCTGAATCAACTAAGTATGAGGCATATGAGCTCACAGAGACCGAAGCAACAAGCACAGAGTCTGCATGGGTCCACACCAGGTCCTCTGTGTATATATTATAACTATTAGCACAGTACTTTTACAGGACTCCTAAATATGTAAATGAGTGGGTCTCTGATTCTTGTACCTTCTTTTGGATCTCTTTTTGCTAACTAGTGGCTTGGCTGTCCAACTTTGATAGGATGGTTTTCATTTTATCTTATTATGTTTTGTTTTTATCTCTTAAAAACCTGTTTGTTTTTTTTTTTTTTAATGAGAGACAGAAAGAGAGTTGATCTGGGGGTGGGGAAACTTGGAGTGGTAGAGAGAAAGGAGCTATAATTAACATATATTGTATGAGAAAAGAATCTCTTTTCAATTAAAAAATACTTTAAGAGAGTGAGATACAAAAGATCTGTGGAATCTCCAATTTTAATGCCCCTTAACGCTATTTACTAACTTCTGAACTCTCCCAAGATATTAGGTGTTGAAGAAAAGCTGTCAGGTCTGTCTAAATCCAGACAGAACCGTATAACGGCCTTGTGCCTCCCCCAACCCCAAGCATGGGACTTGTGTGGCTCTCCTTGTGACATCCTGTGTACTCTAAGGGCTCACAAAAAAGTTTTCTTCCCGACTCTTTATAATTGCTTCTGGGAATTTGCTGTCTTAATCTGGACTTTTTTCATTTACAGGTAAGTGGAGCAAGGCTGTTGAAAAGGTATTCTTAATCCCCCATGTAGATGCTGTTATGGATCTAGAGCTGAAAATCACAGCTCCTATGGGGAAGAAGACCAGAGAATTATAAGCTAAGTGAGGGACCAGAGTCTCATCTCAACAAGACAGACTCAGTCATTCACTACAACACTCATTACAACAACTTCTGTGTTTCACAGAGTACACGGTAAGGACATTTTCTCTTTATACAAAGTCACAGATGACTGGAGAATCTATAGGTAGAAGGGAATAAGGGAAAGTCACTGTTGCTAAGTATTGAAGTAAGATCCTGAAAAGGTTTTTACATGAAATGGGAGCTATTCTTGCTGACAAGGGATGGACTGTCTCCTGCCTTTCCCACTCTGTGCAAACTGATGCCTCCTACAAACTCCAAAGGGTCCCTTCCTATCTTGTGATACATCAACACTGTTTATATCTATATATAATATAAATATACATGCAAACAAAATCTCCAGATAGACAGGCAGGCAGGCAGTCTCACATACAGTGTGATTGGTTGTTTCTTCTCCTTGCAGACTAAATCAGAATCCTGTGTAAAATAACATAGCAACAGAGAATTCTTTCAGTTACTTTTTCAAAAGTTTGAGACAATAAATACCCTTCTGCATCAGTTTAGGGGATGGCAGAGAAAACACAGTTACTGCTGTCCTCAGCACCTCATCATGAGAACTGTGAAGATGAGTCCTGATTGAAAACCGAAGGGGAAAGCTAACTGTTGACTGGTGTAGATTTGACCATTCCTGGTGTAGTCTGAGACTTTTAGGACATGAGCCCAGGGTTCAAGTAAAAAGGTGATGGGGAGTCTTGTCACTTCCAGAACCCCAAAAAGAGCATCACGAGCTGGACAGGACCAGGCACAAGCAAAGAACACTACAGGGGAGCAGGGCAGGGGGGCATTCTGGGAACTTTTGCTTCTGAGTGCTTCCCTCTGTATGTGAATCCACTACAAATGCAGACAAAGCTTCTCCAATTATCTGATGCCCAGGCTGAAAGACACTTTCCTGGCTTTGCAAAATAAACTTATGGAGAGTTCTCCTTGGAAGTATGCCAGGTAGACTACTGGCATTCAATTTCTGGGATGGGCCTTTTATCACATTTCCTCCATATTGTTGAAGAAATTTTGTACTGAGCCACATGTCTACTGACGAACTGTTTTGTTTCTAGATTCTTCATTTTCTGTTTACATATTCTATTTCCCATTCTTTTGAATTAATTTCTTATTATTACAGACTGGTGAAATGAATGAACCCAAATATGGTATTTATCACAAAATCTGACTCGTTAGAGCTGTCCGGTTTGAATACAGTGTCTATCACCTTATTAGATTTTCCCACATTGCTCAATAGGCTGATGGTTTTTACCCTATGAACCAATATAGCTTGTCTTATCCCCTTCTCCCTGTCTAATTTCATGCTAGTGTGCTGTGTTAAGCTCTCATTCTACACAACGTATTTGATTGCTCTCTTCCTACCTTATAACAGCTCTTTACCCCAGAAGCTTTATTAAGCAGGTGTGTGACTTGGTATACACTTCTATGAGTAGAAGAAGGATAGAGGAAGAACCACGAGGAGTGTCTTCTTATACCAGGACCATGAGAAACATCTTCCTATACTGGAATCATCTTCGTGTGCATGTATTCAAGGCATCATGATGGGGAGATATATTGAAAGGTAGGCTGGTTCAAGACCTCTCAGAAGCCCTGATGAAAGCGCAAAGGAAACCTAGTTCTATGCAGAGGAGCAGACTTGGCAGGGCCAATCTGGAGCTGGGACCAGGGCCTTAAAGAGTTAAGATTGTGGTTCCTGGGAACTTGGTTTATACCCCTGGAAAAACACTGGAGTAATCAGTCTAGGGCCATGGTGTGCTTGATATGTGGTGCTTTTGGGGTATTCTGTGATCCCCTCTGCTTGATTAGCTTTCTTCTAATTTTATCCCGTTTCTCCCCTGAAATTAGCATACAAGATGCTGTACTTCTTAATAAGCTTGCTTGCCATAAGACACAGCCTGCACAAGACCTCCTAAGCCCACCTGTTCTGTCTTCTTTATGTCTGATCCCCTGGACTGTTCCTCCTCAGGTTCTGTCAAGGAACAGCCTCTGCTGGCTCAGGTCAGGGATGTTCCTGGGTTGATTAGGGAGATGGTCTTGGATTGGCCTTTCAAAGACGTTAACTTGATAGATACTGACTCTCACAGTCCCACTTTAGCCCTCTCTCTCCTCCCTCTTATTCCCCTCTTTCTGTGTTATAATTTTTCAGCTAGCTCCTCAAAGACAGAGTTGTGCAAGCATTGATACAGTTTCAAGCCCTAACCTTTGTAGTACAATTTCTGACTCCATCTCTTTAACTGATGGTTAGATCTGTCTGGCTAACATTTCATGTTGTATCTTCACATTGTGGAGACACTGCCATTATAATGTACACCAGCAGGTCATTGTAATATCTCTGCCTCTGGGAGGCACTGCATTCAGACAGACACTTGGCAACTGATGACACTGTGTGGGATATGGTTTATGTTTTCTAGATGGGTGACCCCAACTTACTTATAAACTTCATATTGTGTGCCTGCTGGAAAAACATCAGAGACCTGTAGGAAGCAAAATCTTTTTCACCCCTTTTATATTAATGAAATATGAACATAAAGGACTAATTTTTAAAAAACCAATGAAAATAAGCATTTTTATCATTCAATTTTTTTTCCACTCTCACAAATGACAACCCACAGCGTGTTGGAACATGGCATTGTATCTTGATGGATTAGGTCATTTGAGATAAGACAGATACTTGGTCTTATTGATTTCTTTTTCCAGCAAAAATTCCCACCTAGGCTTACACAGATATATGTGTTCACTTGTCATGTGTGAGATACACCAATAGTAACTGTGGATGAACAGTTGTGTCCCCCACTTTTGAAAAGGATACTGGAGTATGTTTGCAATTCTCCAACTCTATTATTGTTGCCATAATACAGGGTTTCAGCCACTCTCAAAAGAAAAATCTCCTACCAAAAGCTGCCATTACTAAGAGAGCTTCAGAATTCACACACACAACAACAACAAAACATGAGTATGACCTTTATGGTTTTTCACCAACAGGAAGAAAACTAGTTGATCCCTGTGAGTCTCAATCATTTACCACTAACTGCCATAAGCCATTTCCACATAATCATCATCACGGTAGCACTCCACTGATGCAGCAGAGCAAGGCTCCTTCATGTACTAACCAGTGCGCTCTTGCTATGCTTTAAAAATTGTAATTAGTTTTTGATGGTTCTTCTCTCCCTCTCTGCACTCCCCTCTTGCACTTTTCTACCTTCAGCAGCTGCTTTTCTGCCTTGACTATACATGTGTGTTCTATTGGCCCACCATCGTATCTTCAAGACCTATTTTTCCTCCCCTGAGATTATCTTTCTAATTTCAAGCCCTATATCCACACTTTCACAAATATATATATATATATATATATATATATATATATATATACACACACACACACACACACACACACACACACACACACACACACACATACACTAATAGATATTAAAAGCTAAGACCTGAAAATGAGAGAGATCATGCAGTATTTGTCTTCCTGAATCTGGGTTACATTGTATAATATAATAAATTCCAAGTCCAATAATTTCTTTACAAATTTCATAATATCATTTCTATCTACAGGTGAATAACATTCTACTCTATACAGTTACTACATTTTCCTTTTTATAGATTATTTATTTTATTTATGTGTGTCTGTGTATCATGTGCATGACTTATGCCCTCAGAGATCAGAAGAGGGCATCAGATCCCCTAGAATTGGAGTTCCAGGCAGCTGTAGGCATCATATGGTTGCTGGGAACTAAACCTGGTCCTCTACAAGAGCAACTACAGATGCCGTGAGGACCAGTCTCCAACAGTGCCAGACATAAAGGGGATCCACAGAGTCAGCATACTAAGACTTTTATCTGAGGGGGTAAGGGAAAACATACACACATACTGTCTTGAAGGTTCCTTTCTTCTGTATTCTGTCTTTATTTTTCCTCTACAGCTTATATACACACCCTAACAAAATCTCTCAGGCACTATAAAATTATAATGTGATTACATTCTATTTTTGAAGTGAATGATTATAGTTAAGACATGTGAAAAACAGCATGTTTTCCATATTCCTTGCATGGTTAAACATTTTACATATTACAGGTGAAAAATAAGTTTCCCAAGAACCCACATACATTCATGTCCAAGCAACTTGTTATAGATTAACAGAGTATAAGCAAGCAAGGCATTTTTTTCAGCCAGTTCTTTTACTGGCAGGCTACATTTTGTGGTTATAAAGAAAGTTATTTTGGTTACAAATACCAATTATTTTATTACTTATCTCAAAAGGTAATCTTATAAGAAATGATAGAAGAATCACAAATCTAAACTTTTATATATGAAAAAGAACCAGTCAGTTCTATTTTAAATCCTCAGGGTGCATACCCACTAATCAACAGTTTTTTATATCAGGAAACTGAGGATAGAAATAGGCAAAAGGAATTAATCATCACCTTTGATCAATAACTCATCCTAGCAAGAAAAGTACATCACCTAATAATAATTGGGCTGCTTTGTTTTTTATCTCTAGCCTTAATGAATCTGTAACTCAGCTGGGTGCCTTTCTAAAACTTTAGATTGTCTTCTTGGGTTTTTCACTTCAAAGCTATTTTCAAAATGTCTTAACCTACCCTGAAGTCACTTTAAGACTTCGTTTCAGCTATGATGCACTCTGAAACCTGTGAACACATCTCCCATCATTGAGATTAACAGAATTTAAGTAGCTGTGTTACTGGGACTCAATTGTTTTTCTTAATCATTAACCTAAGCCACAGTCCACATGACTCCTCAAGAGAAACTCATGTGTTCTAGCTGTGTGACACTTCCTTGTTTTAGTTTATATCCTCTGCAACCATTGCTTTATCAGAGGCACTTTATTCTACCTTTACCTATGCTACCTATGTTTTTCCACTTAAAAAACCTCTATCATAATGTCTTACTATGTTTATTAAAAACCCTCAATCATCAAAATCCTATTTAAACTAACACTATTGTTGCATAAAATCATTGCTTCAGTTATGTAGTACAACTTAGGAGGAAATCATCTTCATAATAATCTACAGGCAAAAATGCCCAGTAGAATGGGATATTTCCAAGAGATGATCACACTGTATTAAGGGCAGTGGGGATCCCCCAGCACCCATTCACACCACGCCAGATACAGGACAAAAACGGCAGTGACAGACATGCAAAGACACAGCAGTAGCAAGAAACATTCTGGTGTCGAGGCTCTTGAGGCCTTGCCTATCCGAGACTCACCCATCCGGGGTTTGTTTTCTGATGGATTGATCCCCTGAAGTCGATTGCCATCTGCTGTTCCTCTGACATGGCCACCAGCAAGGAGCAAATGCTCTTAGCTGATGAGCCACCTCTCCAGGATTGATGCACCACATTTTTCAGTATCCATTGATCTATTGATCAGTATCCAGGCTGGTGCAATCTCATTGATATTGTGATAGATACGCAGGTATTTCTTCATAGAATCATCTTCAAGAATGAGACATACAAAGACAACAATAATGAAATATATATATTATATATATATGATACATATATATGTATAAATATATATATATATGATACATTTTTATTTATGGTGAGAAGTTTGGAAACCTGAGGCTACTTAAGGGTCTCTATCATTACAGTTTCTTATGTAGTCATCAAAAGTGTGACTGATCTCACTATAAATATACATCAATGTAAAAAAAAAATCCTTCCAGAAATTTATCAGTGGAGGAAACAATAAGTGAAACGATAGTGAGATAGTGATACAATTTGAGATACTAAAAATTAATACACATTTAAATGTCTTCTTCCTGAGTATACTGATGAGATGAAATTTGTCTGTTTCAGGTGAAAAGAACATGGTTCCTGAGAACTTGCCAATGGGGATTTTGTTCTTTTCTCAAACAGCTGTTGGGATTCTTGGCAACTGGTCAATTCTTCTTCCTTATACCACATCTGTATTCACTGGGAAAAGTCTGATGCCCAAAGACCAGATTTTAAGGCATCTGACTTTAGCCAATTCCTTGGTCATTATCTCAAGGGTAATTCCTCACATAATGGTACAGCTGGGCTTGCGATATCTCCTGGGTGACCTTTTATGTAAACTCACTCTCTACAGTAATCGAGTGGCCCGGGCCATTTCCCTGCACTGCACCTGCCTCTTGAGTTGCTTCCAAGCAATCACAATCAGCCCCAGCAACTCCAGGTGGATGAAACTTAAAGACTCAGTCTCAAAGTACATGGTTCTGTCCTGCTCACTCAGCTGGCTTATACATCCTCTTCTAAACAGCAAAACAACTATAGGTGTAATTGGTCCTCATAATAACAATAACGTTACTAAGAAAATCAAGTTGGGGTACTGCTCAGCATTTGTTTTTGACCATACTGTAACTTTACTAAACCTGTCATTGCTTTGTTTCACTGATGGTCTGTATTTATGTCTCATGATCTGGGCCAGTGTCTTCATGGTAAGCATCCTCTGTAGGCACAAGACTCAGTTACAGCACATCCACAGTGCACAACATACCCTCAGAGTCTCACCTGAAGACAGAGCCACAAAAACCATCTTGACCCTTGTCTGTACCTTTGTCCTCTCCTACTCAATGTCCTTCATATTAGTTATCTATACTGTGGCATTTGACAATCCAAGGCTGTGGATGATCAACATATTTACATTCCTAGACACATGCTTCCCCACATTTTGCCCTTTTATCCTCATCCGTAATGACAAATCAGCTCCCAAGAATCATTTTCCCTGCTGTAGGAGAAGGTAATTTAACATGGTGATTTGTGTGTTATAATAAAATCAAATATTCTCTCATCATTTATTGAATTTAGCCTCACACATGACCAGGTGTTATTAAACAAGTCAGTGATTCTGTAAATTAAGCATTGACAGTTGTTCCAGCTATGTAATGCTGGCTAAACAGTTCCATGACATTAAGATTTCTCTCTGTTTTCATTCCAAAAATCTATGAAATTAGGAATCATCATGTACTGAAGAGTATCTTTGCTTCAAGATATCCAATCAGCTGTTGAGGTATGAATTTCTCTGCAGGCACAGGCTGGTCTCTTGTCCCACAGCTTCAACTGAATGAGAGACCAGGAAGGCAAAGAATAATCCAAGATTTCTGGCATATTGAGAATAACATATTTGTGTGACCAGCTACGGTGGTCATGTTTTAATTTATTCATGTTTTGGCTTCACGGATGTTCTGCATCTGATCTTATGATGTGGGTTTGTGGCGCCACTTCCAGGTTCCCCTCTGGGAAGAAGAGTCAAGTGACGCCTATTTGCTATGCCCATTGTTTCCTTGACTTCTGACAGAAGCCAGAGACTTCCCTAGGCATCCCAATCCTGCTGTGCACCATTGTCACCTCCTATTCAGTTGCTTGTTTCCTAGTATTCCCTATGGCAGCCTATAACAACCCAAGGCTATGGAGATAACCTCTACATTTTTACTATGTCTCCATGCTGTCTCATTCTACTCATCAGTGTTTGTCAACTTCATCTCCACATTCGATTTTCCCTGCATTAGAAAATATATTTTTATCTGTGTCCCAAATTCTGTTGATTCTTGTTCATTAATATATTCATATGTTCTTTTATTCTTCATGCAATTCTTAGCCTCATTGTGGACCAGATAGTATTAGGTAATGTGATAGTTAATGTTGATAGTCCACTTGACAGGATCTAGAGTCCCAGGAAACAAACATCTGGATACATCTTTGAAGGAGTTTCTAAGCTGGGTTAACAGAGGTACAGGACCCAATCTAATCCTGCACAGCCATCAATCCTCTGATTAGATTCCTGGGCTGAATAAACTAGGGAAAGCAAGTTGAGAACTGGCATGCATCTCTCTTTGCTATCTGTCTAAAGATACCATGTGATCAGCTGCCTCATCCTCCTGATTCCATGATTCCATGATTCCTTCCCACAATGGACTGTGTCCTCAAACTGCAAACTGAAATAATCCCCTCCCCCCTTAAGTTGTTTTTGTCATTTTTTTGTCAGAATAATGAGAAAATAAACTAAGACAAGTAATTCAATAGCATCCTGAATTAATAGTGAGAAAAATCATATGGACCATCATAGAGGCTACATCATAAATGGAGTAAAGCTCTGGAGATATTTTTTTCTCTTCACATTGCTGTGCCATGAGTGTTACAATGCCTGGTGGCAGATAATGGTAAATAATACAAGTTGTGGGAGGCTCTCGACTCAGGCTGATCCTCCAGGGCTTTCAATATTATGTGGCATGGGGTAATCATTTTTCTAACTTAGGTGATAAGACATGCTTAGGATATCAACATTGCATATTGCCAGTGACCATTTCAGAGGAGCAGCAGGTGGCAAGTGAGCTTCGGGTGTTTGGCCCACCAGGAAGTAAAGCTCTGATGGGTGAATCTCAGCTAGGCAAGGCCCCAAGGGCTTCAGCTCTGGGATCCCCACTGCCTTTAATGTAGAGTGATTATCTCATGGAAATATCCCATTCTGCTGGGCATTTTAACCTGTGGAATATTATGAAGATGATTTCCTCTTAAGCTGTACTGTTTAAATGAAGTAATGACTTTATACACTAATAGTGTTAGTTTAAATAGAATTTTGATGAGTAAGGGTTTTAACAGATGCAGAAAGGGATTGTGATAGAGGTTAGTTTAGTGGGGAAATTAATACAGATAAAGGTAGGATACTGTGTTGCCTCTGTCCCTAGTAGAGCAGGGGCTGCAGAAGGTAGAAAATAGGAACAAGGCAGTGTCACACAGCTAGGATTAATGTGTTTCTCTTGAGAAGCCATACAGACTGTGGCTTAGGTTAATGATTAAGAAAAACAATTGAGTCCCAGAGGCTAGGCTAGTTCAAGTTCTTTAAATCTTAATATTGGGAGATGTGTTCACAGGTGTCGATGTGCATAATAGCTAAAACAAAGCTTTAAATAGTGACTCGAGGTTAGGTTAAGATGTTTTTGTTAATGGCTTTGGGATAAAACACCTTAGGAAACAATTTAAAGTTTAGAAAGACACACTTTTAATCGCTGAGCAAGGGATTCATTGAGATCAGGGAACAAAAACAAGGACAGCCTGGCTGTCATTGCCAGGATGGGTAAGTGATCAAAGGTGATGATTAATTCTTTGTACCCATTTCTGCCCTCAGCTTCCTGATATGATTTAATAAAAAAAGAACTGTTGATGAATGGGTATGCACCCTGAGGACTTAAAGTCCAAATGACTGATTTTCATATATAAAAGTTGAGATTTGTGATCCTTTAAGATTTTTTTATATGATTACTTTTTGAGATAAGTAATAAAATTATCTATCCTTTTTTTTATAACCACAAAATTCAGCCTGCCGATAAAAGAACTGGCTGAGAAAATACCTTGCTTGCTTTCACTTTGTTAATCTATAACAAGTTGCTTGGACGTGAACGCATGTGGGTTCTTGGGGATAATTGGCTTTTCATACGTAATACATAAAATGTTTAATCATGTAAGGAAAATGAGAAACATGTTGCTTTTCATCTCTATTCATTACAATTATTCACTTGAAAATTAGATTGTAATCACATTGTAATTTGCTTATTGCTTGAAAGATTTTACTGGAATATATAAGACATAAAAGAAAAATAAAGATGATAGAGAGACCCTAAAGGTGCGTGTGTGTGTGTGTGTGTGTGTGTGTGTGTGTGTGTGTGTGTGTGTGTGTGTGTTTCCCTTTTTCACTGGCTCAGAGAATTAAGTTTTCCCCCACTCTTCATGCCCAGAGAATTAAGTTTAACTCCCTCAGATAGAAAAGTTAATTGAGTGATTAGTCCGCAGACTCCGTGGCTCCCCTCCAATTCCTGAGCTGCTAAAGACTGGTCTTACAACAGCAGTATATACATGAGAAATAGGTACATAACCTTGAGAAGACAAAAACCTATTTCTCGTCCTCCGAAATAAAGGAAGTAAGAATTTAAATAAGCACCATTCTCATTGAAATCAATAGTAACAAACAATTTTACCCAATATAAAAAAAGAAAGATTTATGCAGTTCTCATCTAATCATATTTAAGACTATTGAATTACTTTTTCCTTTTTCCACTTCTCCTTTTCAATAATTTATATGTTTCTGAGGAAAACTGAACCATATATTTGTGTCTGAATAGTTGGATTATATGAAAGAATGGGATGGGTTATTGAGATTAATAGGTTCCATGATTTCACAGATAGTAGAAATCTATATAAGGTATCATTTAGAGAAGAATTTAGTGGAAATTTGAGAACTATCTATCATAGTCTTGTAAAACAATAATTCTACCACTCTCTCAAGCTAAGAGAGAAGAATTGCTGTGATTCTGAGGCCAGACTGGACACAATGGTAAGTTTAAGGCTAGCCTGGGCTACCATGTGAGACCCAAGCAACTAAAAACATTTTAAAAAAAAACCCACAACCACCACTGACAACAACATAATCTTTGAGAACTAATAATCAAAAGTTGTACTAGTTCAAAAAAAATAGAACTTGGAATTGCCATTGCTCGTGGTTGGCCTCCAGAACATGACAGAGAAGTCAGGCTGTATTGACCTGGAAGCTTCATTCCCACTGGCTAACTTTCACAGTGCAGGGGAATTCTAGTTACACTAACGGAGAAGAAAAGTAATCATTTTGTGTGTGCATTTTCTGCTTTTGACACATTGGTAGTGGAGCTATACAATTTTACACTTATTTTACTTTATTGGCGTATGTTATTGTCAGTCCATATCAGTGTTGTAGGACTGTTTTGAGTTCTTCAACACTGTGAACAAGCCATTCTTGATACCTATTTCTTTCAAATGTTTTAATGAAAAATTTTTTACCCATTGTATGGATGTCTCACCAAAAAAAAAGTAAGTATTTTTTGGATGAGCATGCAAAATAGCTGGCTTCGTACATATGTATTATTATGTTTTGTTTTCTTCCTGTTCCTGCCCTCCAGTGTCCCTCACTCTCAGCATGGCCCCTTTCTTCCCACTGTTAGTCCCCAATTTTGCTTTTTCCTCATGGCATCCTCTTTATTTCCCACCAACAAGAAGATCTCCCTTCTCATGATCCTCTCTCTCTCTCTCTCTCTCTCTCTCTCTCTCTCTCTCTCTCTCTCTCTCTCTCTCTCTCTCTCTCTCTCTCTCTCTCTCTCTCTCTCTCTCTCTCTCTCTCACTCTCTCTCCCTGAGATCCCTTTCCCTCTTCTTCCCTCCACCCCTCACACACACACACTCTTTTCTCCCCCTCGCCATCTTCTCTCTCTCTCTCTCTCTCTCTCTCTCTCTCTCTCTCTCTCTCTCTCTCTCACACACACACACACACACACACACACACACACACACACACACACACACACACACACATTCTCTCCTCCACACACTTACTTCAAATCTTTCTTTGTCTAGTTTAGCAAATATTTTAAAACTAAAACTACATTCTGAGCTTGTATAATTTTATTCAAATGGGAAGGTGTCTAGGAGACACAGCGCAGCTCTAGAGGCAGGATCAGAAGCAGAGAAAGAACATCTGTAGGTGAGAAGAGAGGGTAGAAGGCTGTGTGGCTGTATTCAAACCTACAGAGAAGTAATCATTAATTGTACCCAGCTATGACACTGTGCAGAATAACAATGACTGACCTAGACATACTCACTGATGTAATAGTGATGAAACATCATAGGAATAACCAACTACTTTCTGATTGGATTTTATTCCTGCTTCAAAGGCTGAAATCCATTCCTGGCACCATTATTGGGCCAAGAACCCAATACCAAGACAGGCCATATGCCCTAACAGAAAATCTATTCCTTTACCTCCATTAAATGAACAGAGTATTTAACTAACTCCACACCCTTGCTATGTCCATAGAATAGTGCATCTCTCAATCCCCATCAGATCAGCTTCTATTCGCAACAGATGATGATTAACTCAGAGACCAATAACTGTCCAGGTGCAGAGAATAAGAGACTACATAATAATGCTTATTTCTAAACATTTCTCTATCATATCCCCTCCACAAAAGACTCAGGAATCATTGCAGAAAAGAGCTTGGAAAAACTTAAGAGCTAGAGGTGGTGGATACGGAAAGTGTCTTCTGAGCACAGCAGGGAAGCTGTACATGTGAACTAACAGTGGTTGTGACAGCATGCACAAGATCTGGGCAGGTCCAAGCCAGAACAAATCCCATTATACAAAATGAAGATGGGCACTAAATTCAACCGTAGCTATGGAGCTATTGGCAATTGTTAGTTGTTGAGATAAGAAGAGGCACAGTTTTCTCTAAGACCTTAGTCCCTGATGATCAGGTCACACCCCTGAAAGATCATGCATGCAAGAATATTTGGTCGGGGACACAACTAGTCCCCAGGAACCTCTACCCATTGCTACCCAAGTTGCCAGTAAGCAGGGAAGACTCCTGTGGGCAGGCTCCCTAACCAAAACCCCCCATCAGGCGCTGCAATCTACAAGACTAATGCCCTACCCCAAACCTACCCATCCCCCTGAGGCCCCAGTGGCTCCTGAGACACAGAAACTGCCAGCTCTCTTTGGTCCAAGAGAAGCCTCCTGAGACACAGAATCTTCCAGCTGTCATTGCACCAATAGCTCTCAACTGGACCAAAAGTGGCTTCCTGAGACACAGAATCCACCAGCTCTGATTGGACCAAGAGCCCTGATAGGACCAAGAGCGGCTCCCTGAGACACAGAATCCACCAGCTCCAATCAGACCAAGAGCAGCTCCCTGAGACACAGAACCCACCACCTCCAATCAGACCAAGACCTAAGATTGGACCCAGAGTGGCCCCCTGAGACACAGAAACAGCAAGCACACATTGGACCAAGACCAGGTGCAGACACAGGCACCTCTTGCACCTATTGGAAAAAGAGATGGGTAGATGCCAATGCAAAAATACATACAACAACATAAAGAGCAATATGGAACCACCAGAACCAAGTGATTCTACAACAGCAAGACCTGAACATCACAACATAGAAGATGCAAAAGAAAGTGATTTAAAAATACCTTTATGAAGATGATAGAGGCCTTTAAAGAGGAAATGAAAAATTCCCTTAAAGAAATTGAGGAAAAGACAAACAAAAAATTGAAAGAAATCAATAAATCCTTTAAAGAAAGCCAAGAAAACCATGAAAAAGCAATCAAACATGTGAAGAAAACAGTTCAAGACCTGAAAATTTACATAGAAACAATGCAGAAGGCACAAACCAAGGGAATGCTACAAATAGAAAATATTAGTAAATGAACAGGAAACCCAGATGAAAGCATAACCAACAGAATACAAGAGATGGAAAAAAGAATCTCTGGCATAGAAGATATAATAGAGGAAATAGATTCATCAATTGAAAAACAACAAAGTCAAAAATGTCATAAAACAAACCATTCAGGAAATCTGGGACAACATGAAAAGGCCAACCCTAAGAATAATAGGGATAGAAGAAGAATACCAATGCAAAGGCATAGAAAATATATTCAAAAGATAATGGAAGAAAACTTTGCCAACTTAAAGAAGGAAATACCTATGAAGATACAAGAAGCTTATAGAACATCAAATAGACTAGATCTCCCAAAAAGTCCCCTTGCCACATAATAATTAAAAAACTAAACATACAGAATAAAGAAATAATATTAAGAGCAGCAAAGGAAAAAAGCCAAGTGACTTTTAAAGGCAGACCCATCAGAATATCACCCAACTTCTCAATGGAGACTCTGAAATCCAGAAGATCCTGGACAAATGTAATGCAGACACTAAGAGATCATGGATGCCAGCCAAGACTACTATACCCAGAAAAACTTTCAATCACCAAAGATGGAATGAACAAGGCATTCCAAGACAAAAGCAGATTTAAACAATACCTAGCTACAAATCGAGCCCTATAGAAACCACTAGAAGGAAAATTCCAACCCAAGGAAGTCAGATACACCCATAAAAACACTGCCAATAAGCAGGTAGTTGAAATTCTAGAACCACCTTTCTGTCCTTCCCAGATGCATGGCACAAAATATCTGAAATTTCAAGGATACCAATACCCTTCTGGGTGTGTCTGTTCTACCTTTTAATTGCAATACGTAATTAACATAGAGTCTGCCAGGTAGAGACTGGCATGCATTCAGGTGTGGTTCCTTGTGCTGCTCTTACAGAAGGAATTTTCTTTCCTTGGAAAAGTAATCATAGTTCTTTTTTTCTTTTTTCCTTACTTAATTTTCTTTTGGGTTTCAACTCAGTATCTCTTAAGGGCAACAGATTTTTTGGAGTTCTAAACAGAGTAAGGAAGTCTTCGTTGGTTGATCTTTTCACTGGAATTCCTTTTTGTTTCATTTGAAATATTGACTACATTTCATTGCATTTGTAAGCTTCATTGTGTTGGTAAGCTTCCAATTCCTTAGATGAATAAATCTGGGAATCCTGAGGGAAAAAAAAACAAAACACTGCCAATAGATAATCACACACCAACAAATACAAAAGAAGGGAAACACACAACACTACCACCAAAAGATAACAGGAATTAAGGATCACTGGTCATTAATATCCCTTAATATCAATGGACTCAATTCACCTATAAAAAGACACAGGCTAACAGAATGGATATGAAATTGGGGTCCATCCTTCTGCTGCATACAAGAAACAAACCTCAACTTCAAAGACAGACACTACCTCAGAGTAAAAGGCTGGGAAAAGACTTTCCAATCAAATGGACTCAAGAAGCAAGCTGGTGTAGCTATCCTAATATCTAACAAAATAGACTTCAAACTAAAATCAATAAAAAGATATCAGAAAGACTATTACATATTAATCACAGGAAAAATCCTCCAAGATGAAGTCTCAATTCTGAACATTTATGTCCAAATACAAGGGCACCCACATTTGTAAAAGAAACATTACTAAAGCTTAAATTACACATCAAACCCCACACATTAATATTGGGAGAATTCAACACCCCACTCTCACCAATGGATAGATCTGCCAGACATAAACTTAACAGAGAAGGAAGGGATCTAATAGAAATTATGACTCAAATGGACTTAATAGATATCTACAGAACATTCCACCCTAACATGGAAGAATATACCTTCTTTCTGAGCACCCCATGGAGCCTTCTCTAAAATCGATCACATGCTTGGTCACAAAGCAAATCTCAACATACAAAAAAAAAAATTGAGAATAACCTCCTGTATTTTTTCAGACCACCATGGCTTAAAGTTAGATTTCAACAACAACAAAAATTACAGAAAGCATACAATCTCATGGAAGCTGAAAAATTCTCAACTGAATCATGAATGGGTCAAGGAATAAATAAAGAAATTAAAGACTTTCTAGAATTCATTGAAAATGAATGTACTACATACCCAAACTTATGGGACACTATGAAAACAGTGCTAAGAGGAAAATTCATAGCACTAAATGCCCACAAAAGAAGGTGGGGAATCTCACACTAGCAACTTAACACCACACCTAAAAGCTCTAGAACAAAAAGAAGCAAATTCATCCAGGACAAATAGATGCCAAGAAATAATCAAATTGAGGGCTGAAATCAATAAAATAGAAACAAAGAGAACAATACAAAGAATCAATGAAACAAAGAGTTGGTTCTTTGAGAAAATCAACAAGATAGACAAGCCCTTATCCAAACTAACCAAAAGGCAGAGAGAGGACATCCAAATTAACATAATCAGAAATGAAAAGGGAGACATAACAACTGACAACAAGAAAATCCAGAGAATCATCAGGTCAAAAAACCTGTACTCCACAAAATTGGAAAATCTAAAAGAAATGGACAGTTTTCTGTATAGGTACCACATACCAAAACTAAATTAAGACCCTATAAACAATTTAAATAGACTTATAACACCTAAGGAAATAGAAACAGTAATTAAAAGTCTCCCAACCAAAAAGAAGCCCAAGACCAGATGGTTTCAGTGCAGAATTCTACCAGAATTTCAAAGAAGAGCTAATACCAATACTCTTCTAATTGTTCCACACAATAGAAAAGGAAGGCACATAACCAAACTCTTTTTATGAGGTTACACCTACTCTGATACTCAAAGATGCAACAAAAAAGAGAATTACAGACCAATCTCTCTCATGAACACTGATGCAAAAATACTCAATAAAATATTGGCAAACAGACTCCAAGTACACATGAAAAAATTATCCACCATGACCAAGTAGGCTTCATCACAGAGATGCAAGGATTGTTCAACATAATAAAAATCTGTCAACATAGTACACCATATAAATAAACCGAAAGAAAAAAACCACATGACCATATCACTAGATGCTGAAAAAGCCTTCAACAAAATCCAACACCCCTTCATGATAAAGGTCTTCAAGAGATCAGAAATATAAGCAACATACTTAAACAAAATAAAGGTAATTTACAGCAAGCCGACAGCCAACATCAAATTAAATGGAGAGAAACTCAAAGTGATTCCACTAAAATCAGGAACAAGACAAGGCTGTCCACTCTCCCCATATCTATTAAATACAGTACTCAAATTCCTAGCCAGAGCAATAAGACAACAAAAGAAGATCAAGGGGATACAAATTGGAAAGGAAGAATTCAAACTTTCACTATTTGCAGACAATATGATAGTGTACATAAGCGACCCCAAAAATTCTACCAGGGAGTTCCTATAGCTGATAAATACCTTTAGTAATGTGACAAGATATAAGATTAATCCCCCCCAAATCAGTAGCTCTCCTATGTACTAATGATAAACAGACTGAGAAAGAAATCAGAGAAACATCACCCTTTATAATAGCCACAAGTAATATAAAATACCTTGGGGTAACTCTAACAAAGCAAGTGAAAGACCTGTATGACAAGAACTTTAAGTATCTGAAGAAAGAAATCGAAGAAGATATCAGAAAATGGAAAGATCTCCCATGCTCATGGATAGATAAGACTAACATAGTAAAAATGGCAATCTTACCAAAAGCAATCTACAGATTCAATGCAATCCCCATCAAAATCCCAACACAATTCTTCCCAGATGGGAAAGAATAATACTCAACTTCACGTGGAAAAAACAAATAAAACCCAGGATAGCTAAAACAATCCTGTACAATAAAGCCACCTCTGGAGGCATCACCATACCTGACTTTAAGCTCTAGTTGTCTTAAGGCAGCATATTAGTTACTTTTCAGTTCCTGTGATAAAATATCATGACAATGCAATTTAGAGGAGAAAAATGTTTATTTTGTCTTTAGGTCCAGAGTAGCTGAGTCTGTAGCAAGTCTTTCTCTCTTCCTCCTGCCAGCTCCCAAATAACCAAATAGAGAATTCTTATTATCAATGCTCAACTGATAGCTTAGGCTTGTTTCTAATTCGCTCTTATAACTTAAATTAACCAATTTCTATTAATTTACTTGCTGCAACAGCTCATACCTTCTTACCTCATCTGCTACATGCCATGCTTCCTCTGCATCCAGCTTGCAATTCTGCCTTCTTCAATGATTGATCTAGTACTATTCTTCAGCTAAAGGAGCATAGCAGTAAAATGACTCCTAATGACATACTGCTATACCCATAGATCAGTGCATTACTCAGTCCTCATCAGCAAAGCTTCTTGCAGTCAGTACATAGGAACTAACATAGAGACCCATAACTGGCTCAAGCTTCATGGATCTATGTAAAAGAGGAGAAAAAAAAGATTGTTAGACTTAGAGGGGATAAATGACTCCTAAGAAACAGTGTCTTCCAGACACAATAGAACTGAAGCACATATGAACTTATTCACAGAGAACTAGCTTGCACAGTTCTGAACCAAATGAAGTTATAACACTGAGAGGAGCAAGTGGACATGGGCTCCCATCCCTAAACAAGTAGCTATCTATACCTGATACCTTCTGGCAAAAGAAAAATCAGTTTCCTCTCATGGAGTCTGTCTTAGTCAGAGTTCAATTGCTGTGATGAGACACCACAACCACAGTAACTCTTATAAAAGAAAGCATTTACAGTTTCAGAGTTTTAGTTAATTATCATCTTGGTGGGAAGTATGGCAGCATTCAGGCAGATGTGGTGCTGGAGAAGTAACTGAGAGTTCTACATCTGGATCTGCAGGCAGCAAGAAGAGAGAGACTCTGGGCTTGGAATGGACTTTTGAAACCTCAAAGCCCAACTCCAGTGATGTGCTTCCTCCAACAAGGCCACACTTTCTAATCCTTTCACATAATGTCACTCCCTGCTGACCAAGTATTCAAATCTATGAGCCTATGGTGGCCACTCTCCTTCAAACCATCACAGAGTCTCACTGTATATATTAATCACACTTCAGGGCAGGCTTCACATCCAGGAGTTGTTGGCCAACACAAAATAAACTCACCAGTATTTTTGTAATTTTTTTTTAAATTATTTTGTTTTGTTTGGGCATCTCTTGTCTTATTGGTATATTTTGGATGTTTATTTTGATTTCCATTTTTGTGGAATTTTGTGTGTGTGTGTGTTTTTCTTATTTGTTATGCTTTGTTTTTTGTATTTTAATAAACACACAGAGAAAAGGTGTGTAAGGTTTGGAGGATATGGGAGGAATTATGGGAAGAAAAAAACATGATCAAAATGTACTGTATGAAAAAAAGATACAAAAAACCATATTTCCTAGCTAACACACACACACACACACACACACACACACACACACACACACACACACACACACCAAGATTTCCAAAAGGGAGAAAATGTTTGGTATTTTAGGCATCATTATGTGTTTTAACTAGTAACTTAACAAGTATTTGGGGAAATGGAAACATTTATTACCTTCAAATAGGTTTATCTTGAATACTGTTGGGGATCTCCCCTGGAGCTGCCCTTTCCAGACCCTGCCCAAAGAAAGCCCACCAAGCAGCAGCTCCTCTTCTGGAGGATATTTAAAGCGCCCTCCTCAGGAGCAGCTTTGTGGTTTCCCCTCATGGTTTCCTCTCTTCCCCTGTGACCACCCAGGAATGCTCTTCCCATTAAAACCTGTACTTTAATTCAGCATGATCTGATTTACTGAATCAGCGAAGTAGCCACATATCAGGGTGTGGCAACCTTTCAAATATTTAACAAAGTCCTAGGCAGTAATTCTTAACAATCAAATAGATAGCCTACTTTAATAAAACGTAAAAAGATCTTCAAAACGCCTGATGAAGTAACTAATTCATAATAAAGAGTACATCAAATAAGAAATGTGTGTTAAATTAAATAGTAACATAAAATGTTAAAATTTTTATAGAGTTTAATCAAACCTAAAGATAAAAACTAAAATGATTCCCTACTCTTTTCATTCTCTCACTTTGTTTCCTTACATTTGTCTATCATATCATTTTGAGCAGCATTTTTTGTTTTAACTCTCATGCATATATTCATATATTAAAAAGTGTCTTTTTATTGGCCAGACAGTGGTGGCACACACCTTTAATCCCAGCACTCAGGAGGCAGAGGCAGGTGGATCTCTGTGAATATGAGGCCAGCCTGGTCTACAAAGCAAGTTCCAGGACAGTAAGAGCTGTTATACTGAGAAACCCTGTCTCAAGAACAAGCAAACAAACAAACAAAAAGTGTCCTTATCACACAAACCAGTCCTAAAATTCCTTTCATCCCTACAGCCCAAACTCTCAGTTTGGCCTGAGTACAGATACCTTAGGGGAACTCCTGAGGCTGTTAAAGATTATCAAATGAAGCTATGTCTGTGTTCGCTTGACAGCATTCCTAGGGATATGTATTGAGACCCATCTTCAAGAATTATTGATGGGTTGCCCTATCTGTCTTTTCACTGATCCATCCTGCTGAACATGGTTTCTGTGCTGCTTTGCTTCTATTATTCTGAGAATAATCCTAACCAAGGAGGTGAAAGACCTCTAAAAGTCACATTTCAAATTTCTAAAGAATAAGGTATAGAAAGACACTAGAAGATTAGAAAACCTTCGGTGGTCATGAATTGGTAGAAAAATATTGTGAAAATGACCCTACTACCAAAATAAAGTTACAGGCTCAATGTAATCCTAATAAAAATCTCCACACTATTCACAGAAACAGGAAAAAAAATCCAGAATTCATATGGAACCACAAAAGTTCATGAGTTACCAAGGTAATCCTGAGCAAAAAGAATGATGCTAGAGGGATTACCATTAAAGACGTAAATCTTTTTTTCTTTCTTTTTTTATTATTAAGAAATTTCTGTTCATTTTACATACCAACCACAGATGCCCCTCTCCTCCCTCCCCCTGCACCACCCCCAGCCTTCCTCCCAACCCACTCCCAGTTCCCACCTTCTTCAAAGCAAGGACTCCCATGAGGAGTCAGCAGAGCCTGGTACACTCAGTTGAGGCAGGTCCAAGCCCCTCCTCCTGCACCAAGGCTATGCAAGGTGTCCCACCATAGGTGCTGGGTTCCAAAAAGCCTGCTCATGCACCAGGGATGGATCCTGATCCCACTGCCAGGGGATGCTTAAGCAGGTCAAACTAAACAACTGTCTCGCCTATGCAGAAGGCCTAGTCCAGTCCCATGGAGGCTCCACAGCCATTGGTCCCACTAGTTTGGTTTGGTTTTCTCTGTAGGTTTCCCAACAAGATCTTGATGCCCCTTGCTCATAAAATCCCTCTTCTCTCTCTTCAACTGGACTCCTGGAGCTCAGCCTGGTGCTTGGCTGTGGATCTCTGCATAAAGATGTCTATCTTACAGAGCTATTTTGAAAAGAAAACAAAAAACAGCATGGTACTGTCACAAAAGCAGATCAATGATCAACAAAATAGAAAACCCAAACATGAGAGAAAATTGATGGCAGAATAAAGAGACATGGAGAATGGCAAGTTTGCATCACCACAGGCTGTGCTAACATCTTCATTGAAAGAGTCCTGACCTTTGAGGAGTGTTGAAGCCAAAGGAAAGAATGAGACTTCTGTCTCTTTTCCAGTGTCCTTCTTGATCTAAGACCTAGAATAAACTGTTTTGAACAGTAAGTTGAGTGACCAAAACCAGCAGCAGTCTCTGCAGTAATAGAATTGTGACAATGATTTCATTTACATTGAAAGGTGCTTCCAAGCTCCTCACGATAATGCTGTGATTAGGAGCTTAGTCCCTCTCCAACAGATGATTCCATTCAATTTTCAAGTAATTGCTATTAACTGGTGGCCTTTTTACTGTGGTAAAATATACATAATGCTCAGTCCCATGCCAGCTCCCCAGCTGTCAGACCAGAGTCCGTGAGTTCCCACCAGCTCAGGTCAGCTGTCTCTGTGGTTTTCCCCATCATGATCTTAACCCCCCTTGCTCCTATAATCTCTCCTCCCTCTCTTCAACTTCAACTCTTCAGTGCTTGGCTGTGGGTCTCTGCATCTGCTTCTATCAGTCACTGGATGTAGGGTCTGTGATGACAATTAGAGTGGTCACCAATCTGAGTACAGGAGAAGACCAGTTCAGGCACCCTCTCCACCATTGCTAGGAGTCTAAGCTGGGGACATCCTTGTGGGTTCCTGGGGATTATCCCAGCACCAAGTTTCTCCCTAACCCCATACTGGCTCACTCTGTCAAGATACCTCTTTTATTGCTCGCCCTCTCTGTCCCTCCCCAAACTCAGGATGACAGCTGTGTGGCTTGATCTGTTTGTTGCGCCCCTCGCAATGGGACTAGCACCTTTACTGGGTATATAAACTGGCTTTTTAGAGACCATTCTCTACTGTATGTAGCCAAGGCTACACAGTGAAAAATGAAAAAAGACAAAAAAAAACCAAAAAACCCTTTACTATTCAATTCAGTTATTCCTTGTTGTGATGGCATGTACACAATAATTCCAGCTCTCCAGAGAAAGAAACAGGAGTATCAGGAGTTCAAGGGCTGGAGGACTGTGATGACTCCACGGTAAAAAGAATGTACTTAAAGCAACTCAGTTTGAACAAAATTGGCTAAGTACTACATTTCATGTTATATATATTTTTTAATTATTTTTTTTTCATTTTACCTACCAACCACTGTTCCCTCTCCCTCCCCTTATCCCATCCCCACAACTTCTCTTCATCCCATCCCCCCATTTACTCCTCATAGGGGGAAAGTCCTCCCTTGGGTAGTCAACACAGGCTGGCATACCATATTGGGGCAGGACCAAGCCACTCCCCCCTGCATCAAGTTTTTTGAGACAGGGTTTCTCTGTGTAACCTTGGCTGTCTTGGAACTCACTCAGTAGACCTGGCTGGCCTCGAACTCACAGAGATCTGCCTGTCTCTGCCTCCCAAGTGTTGGGATTAAAGGTATGTGCCACCACTGTCCAGCAAATGGTAAGGTTTTTAAATACAGTGTTTCATGTAGCCTAGGCTGAGATCTAACTGACTAAGTAGCAGAGGATGTACTTGACCTCAAAATCCAATGACCTTAGTCTTCAGGGTGTGAACATCAGAGATTTGTATGGTAATTGTATGGGATTTAAAAAAACTGAATAGTCATTTGTTTAGGTTTACACCATAATCTAACAAGAAGAATGAAACAATAATTATCATTTTTAATAATATCAAATCTCAAAGTTTTTACAGAGAAACAAGCATAATAACAAGCATGTATACCTACAAATATCAAGAGAAAGTAATTACACTAAAGTTGACATGTCCTGGAGGGAACTCAAACCCCAGAGACCACAGTTGGACTGTTTGTTTTCTTTGTCCAAAAGAGAGAGCAGAAATGAGGGACACACATATTACTGAAACTGAACACAATGGGACTGAGTGTGGGGAAGCTCAATGATAACAGCACAGAGGTGCTCAGCAGCCAATGGCTTGGGTTCACAGTCTGGGTTATCCAAAGTGATAGGATGGAAGCCAAAGAGTAAAAGGAGAGAAACATGGTCACCAGGATCAGGATGGTTCGTGTGGCTCTGTCCTCATGGGAAGGCCTTTGGGAGAGGTTTTGGCTATGGATGTGCTGGACTTGATGCTTGTGTTTATGCAGGACAAGGACCATGGAACCACTGGCCCAGGCCATGAGGACCAGACACATAATATCACTTAAGGATAGAATCACTCCCGCTAGTAAGAAAGTCAGTCTATCAGGGAAGGTTGAGGAGCAGTATCTGTGTATTCCTTTAGCACTCAAGTTTTTGCTATTCTTTGGACCACCTGCAATCATAGTAACATGGAAGTTGAGTAGGAGGTGCAGAGTCCAGCAAAGAGAACAGCAGGTACCAATACATTTTGAGGATCTAATTCTGAGGTTCAGCCACCCAGAAGTATTGGGGTGAAGCTTAATGGCCTGAAAGCCACTGAGGAGGGAGGTGGTACTGAGGGAGGCCCCTCTGGCTACTCTGTGAAAATAAAGGGTAATTTTGCACCCAGCCTCCCCCAGGAAAGATATCAACCCAAAAGTGGCCACTGTCTGAGGGATCCCTTTGGTGAAAAGAACCAGAGTGTTCGATATGACCAGCTGATTGACAATCAAGTTAGTGGGTCTCACCACTTGTGCAGTGAACAATGGAAAGTTATACAGATGAAAGAGGAAGGAATTGGCAAGGATTCCAGCAGTGGTCTGAATGAGGAACATCATTCCCCAGTTTAAGTTAATGGAAACTAATGCATCCATTTCTAGGAGGGACTGGGAGTTTCCTTTATTTGAATCAGAGAAATTTGAAGATGTACTGTTACTTGTGGTTGTTTGAATGAAAAATGTCCTCCATAGATTCTGGTATTCTTACAGTTTCTCCCAATTAGTGGAGCTGTTTGGGAAGCTTATGGAACCTTTGGGAGGTGGAGACTTACTGGATAAAGTCCATCACTGGGAGGGAGAGAGCCAACTTTGACTGTGGATAGACTGGCCCCTCTTGCTGTTCTCTCTCTTCTTCCTGTGTATATGAACATGTAATCAACCATTTTCCTTCTCCTCCCTTCATGCTTTCCCTGACTGTTACTCTGACTCTACTCTCCACCCCATGACAGACTTACGTTCTGGAATATTACTCTACACTGTGTGAGGATCTGTCACTGTGATTGGTTTAACAAAAAGCTAAATGGCCAAATAACTAGGCAGTATTTTTAGGGCAGAGAGAATGTTTGGAAGAAGAAGGCATAGTCACCAGCTAAACATGGAGGAAGTATGACATGAAGGAGATGAGGTAACAAGCCATGAGTTATGTGGCAGGAAGTAAATTAATAGAAATAGGTTAATTTAAGTTATAAGAGATAGTTAGAAACAAGCCTAAGCTGTTGGCTGAAATTTCACAATTAATAAGAAGTCTCTGTGTGGTTATTTGAGAGCTGGCAGGTGGGACAGAGAAAGACTTGCTGCAAATGATGCCCAAGTTCCAGGCCTGCATTTCTATATAATACCAGAGAAACCTTAAAATAAAAAGATTCCAAACACACAAAATTGGAGACATATGTGGCTTCCTTATACTGCATTCTCTCAGGTGGGCCACAGTACAGACACATATCTCCCAGCCATACTCTGCTGGCTTGAGCTGCCAGCTCACCATGAACTAAACTACGTGGTAGGTTAAGATTTTTCTCATGAAAACAGAAAAGGTTACAGATATGCAGCAAAGCAGGTTCAGGTTAAAAAAAAACTCTAAACAGGTTTCAGCATGTTTAACATTATGTGCAGTCTTAAAAAAATAAGAAAAAGAGTATATTGACAGTCATAAAAATAAATAAGTAAATGAATAGTTAAAACAAAGTCTTAAAGAAAGAATAAAGTAATAAAAAAAGAATAAGTCATATAGAGATGGAAAATATACAGGGAGTTTGAATCCTGTATGTTATTGTGTTGTCTTTGAATTTTTTTGATCGCTAATGAACAAATAATAACTGCTGGCAGACATTGGATTATAGAAACTGCTGAATTAAGGCAACCTACATATTTTTAAAATGTCTTAGCTTCAAAATGGAAGTCAAAAAATATTTTGGGTTGAAAAAGAGGTTATGCTTTTGTTTCCACAGAAAATGAAAGGCTGTGGATACACTCAAGGTTAAAGAGGATCAAATTTGGTCAGGGAAGATCCCTTGAAAATCCTGGCTATACACATAAAGAAATAAACCTAGAAAAACTATAAGATAGGTGATGAATATTTTACCTGCTCAAACATAAAACAAAAAAATCATCTATAGCACACTGTATATACTTGTATTAATGCAGGTATGTCTGTTACCTTTAAAAGTTTATTTGTTTTTGCTTCAAGAGAACCAGACACCAGTGAAAATGGGTAGCCCTGGTGATCCAGGCTCTCAAAGTGCCTCTGTCACAGATTCTTCAGAGTTCTACATGCAGAACAGCATCAAGGCTACTGGCTGAGATGGTCCAGCCCCACAGAATAGTCTAGCCAAGACATGACCATTGTCCTAAAACTTTCAGAGTCCCTGAAAGATTCCAGCATTCCCAGACAACAGGAAGCAGTCTGGAGAATATAACACCCATATTCCCAAGAGATGGGGTACATTGTTTGGTTATTTGGTGGGTTATGGATGTTTGTCAATGTTTAGGAGGCATATAAAATTTTAATATAGGATAAAAGACAACTATTAATCTCAAATATTTTACATTGGTATGGATTTTGGTATATTGATACAAATTTAAAGTAATTTTTTGTTATACTAAATGTCTATTTCTACTCCTATTTGGGGTATTGTACTTATGCAGCTCATTTAAATATGTAAAGTATAATTAAGAAATGCAGGTTATCAGTTAGTCATCTATAATAATCAAATCTCTAGTCCTAGTAGGTATGTTTTCAAGGCTAAACAGATTTATTTAGATAGATAAATGGTCTTCAAATACTACAAAGACCTACAGAATATGGACTTTTAGATGTTTAATAACGTAGGGCTTTTCCTGACAGAGAGTCATGTCTGCCCTGACAGCACCAATCTACTTCATAAAAGGATGATGGGTATCAAAGAAACTCCATATGGAGTTTGCTTTCATTGTGGCAAGGTTGGCCACTGGTCAAAGAAACTGCTCTTGCCTTGACTGCTGATAGTATGCTATACAAGCTGAACAAGCAGGACATAAAAGCAAAAGACTGTCAAGCTTTACCAAGATAAGATGGAACAGTCCTTCAAAATTCCTACTTCATAGAAAAGTCTGCCAGACATTCTGCAGGACACACAGGAAAGCAATTGCTGAACTTTGCCAAGACTAGGTGGGCAATCCTTCAAAACTCTTGCTTCATAGAAGAGTCTGCCAGATATTCTAGGCCTGTAGGCCTAAAATGGATGCCCCAACACTGCAGAGGAACCTTGTCCAGGCAGCCAGTTATATGTCATTTCTATAGGTTTGAAAGGGGTTTGCACTGTACTTCCTGTTTACTCAGATATTATATCCTTCTGCAGTCTTAATGGAGTTGAAGACTAGGTAGTTATACTTGCAGTTTTTCTTAGGTATGATGAAAGGTAAATTAGGTGTAGAGCTTTGGACTCATCAAGATAGAATAAATAATGGAGTATTTTCTCCAAATATGGCAAAGACAAATGGACTGCATGTTGTAAATGTAGTTCTTACCTGATAATTGTTTTTATTATTTATAATTTTATTATGTGAGAGTTAAAAATCCTTTCTTTTTCATTTAGACAGAAAGGAGAAAATGTTGTGAAATACTCCTTTATACTGTGTGAAGATATGTCATTGTGATTGGTTTAATGAAAAGCTAAACAGCCAATAGCTAGGCAGGATTTTCAGGGCAGAGGGAATGCTGGGAAGAAGAAGGCAGAGTTGCCAGCTGGATGTGGAGGAAGCACGGCATGTAGGAGATGAGGTAAGAAGCCATGCGCTGTTGTAGCAAGTAAATTAATAGAAATGGGTTAATTTAAGTTATAAGAGCTAAGTAAAAACAAGCCTAAGTTATTGGCTGAGCATTCATAATAAATAAGAAGTCTTCATGTGGTTATTTGGGAGTCGGCAAGTGGGACAGAGAAAGACTTGCTACAGACTCAGCTTCTCTGGACCTATAAGACAAAATAAACATTTTTCTCCTCTAAATTGCATTGTCATGATATTTTATCACAGCAACAGAAAAATAACTAATATGCTGCTTTAAGGCAACTAGAAATGACTTCTCTCACAAAATACAAATCTCACAAAATTTTAACTGTGAATTAAGAACATACCATTTAAGCTAGGTGGTGGTGGCGCACGCCTTTAATCTCAGCACTCAGGGACAGAGGCAGGTGGATCTCTGTGAGTTCGAAGCCAACCTGGTCTACAGAGCAAGTTCCAGGACAGGCTCCAAAACTACACAGAGAAATCCTGTCTCGGAAAGAAAAAAAAAAAACATCATTTATAAATGCACAGGGTCTTCTTACAGCATTATTTATAGCCACCACAAAAACTGGAAGCTCTCCACCTTGGTCACTGAAAGACTGAATGAACTGGCATTGCCTGGTGAGGAGTTCTTGTTTGCTGCTTCCCTTTGAAGAAATACCATTATTTACAAAACCAAGAAAGCATAGACTGCTAGTATGCACCTCTATTTGTGTATCTTTAAAAGATCAGAATAAACTATAGTCTCTAAAATTAGTTCTTACAGGGGACAGAAGTTTCAGAGCAGTGACTACTCTTGCAGAGAATCTGTGTTTGATTTCCAGTATCCACATGGTGTCTCACAACTACCTGCAACTCCAGTTCTAGGGGATGCAATGTCCTTGACCTCCATGAGCTCCTGAATGTACATGGTGCACAGAAACTTATGCAGGTAAACATGAGTCACACGAATAAAAATAAATAAATAATTTCAAGTAAAATTATCTCATGTGTGAGCCTGTAAACAATGCAAAGAAGACAACACAAAGCCAGGTCACCACAGCCTTGTGTGTCACCACAGCCACAACAAATACTTCTTGTTTAGATTAGAAGTATATTTGGGGAGAATGGTGAGATGGATCAGAAGGCAAAGTTCTTACTGCCAAGCCTGAAGTTTACTCTATGGGCTCCACAGAGTGGAAAAAGAGAACAAATTCCGGTAAGTTTTCTTCTGACCTCCACATTCAAAACATGGCACATGCATACATACACACATGAACACAAATAAATTTAAAATATGAAAGTGGGACTGGACTGATTGCTCAGTGTTTAAGAGCACGTCATGCTGTGCAGAGATGACCAGCCACACTGGTGGAAGCCCATGAACTGTGGACTGGTGGCTGTGGAGCCCCCATGGGACTGGACTAGGCCCTCTGGACACGGAAGATGGTTGTTTGGCTTGAACTGTTTGGGGGGCACCCAGGCAGGGGGATCAAGATCTGTCCCTGGTGCATGGGCAGGCTTCTGGGAACCCAGTGCCTGTGGTGTGACACCTTGCACAGCCTTGGTGCAGTGTGAAGGGGCTTGAACCTGCCTAGGCTCAGTGTGCTGGGCTCTGCTGACTCCCCATGGGAGACCTCGATTTGGGGGATGTGGGGATGCGGGATGGCTTGAGAAAGAGGGGTGGGAGGAGGGAGGAGCGGGGTCTGTGGATAGCCTGAGGAGTGAGTAGAAAATTTCTTAATAAAGAAAAATAAAATAAAATATAAAATATAAAAAAAGAAATCCTTTTTGAGAATATCTAAATGCTGATAGTATCTGTTTGTAAGCTGCTAATGCAACCATGAAATCTTTCCACTTTAACTGATTATGTCTATGGATAATACTTCTGTGTTTTAAAAATGATTTTAATGACTAATTAAAAAAAAGAGCATGTTATTCTCAGCCAGAGAATCTGGGTTCAGTTCCCAGGACTCACTTTAGGCAGTCCACAACGTCCTGTAACTCAAGCTGTCAGGGATCCAACGCACTCTTCTGGATTTCATAGGCACTGCACCAAACCACACACAGATGCACACAAATGAACACAAACAAAAATTTGAAGAAATAAGTATATTAATATGCAAATAGTAGATTTTTCTTAAACATATGTAATACTAAAATTTGTGTGAAATATAACTCATAAATCTAAAGATTAACCTTAAAAATAACCAGCCAGGCATGATCAAGAGCACCATTAATCTCACTACTGAGGAGACAAAGGCAGTGAATCTCTGAGATAAAGACTAGCCTGGGCTATACAGCAACTTCTGGCTATCCAAGGTCATACAGTGAGTCCCTGTCTCAAAATAAATGAACAATCAAAGCAACAAGCATGTCCCACCAAAAAAGATGATAGAAACATCACCTAAAATGTAATGTTTTTCCCAAATTCACCTTCATCAAAACAACACTGAAAGAGGTCATTTAATTTGAAGGAGAGTAATGAGGGGACATAGGATGGTTGGGAGGGAGGAAAGGGAAGGGGAAAATATTTTAATTAAATGATAATAGCAGAAATAAGTTAAAGGAAAAGAACTGTAACTAGAGACAGAGGAGATAGGTCAGCAGTTCAGAGCACTGTTGTCCCTGCAGAGGTCACATCCTCAGCTCCTGAACCCAAACAGTGGGTCACAACAGTCCAGAGATTAGTTTCAGAGGCTCCAGTGACCTCTTCTGACATCCATGAAAATTCAGAACATACATGGTACACAGACATACATACAGGCAAAACACTCATACACATGAAGTAAAATCAATAAATCCAAAAATTTCAAAATCAGTATCTTTGTAAGAAATTTTCATGTGTTCAAAAATTGCTACTATTATACTAATACCTTACATAACAGTCACTAGGTTTTGGAAAATACTACAATCTGGATAAAGGACAGAGGAGATAAAGTAGGAAATGCTAAACAATAAAACATGCTTGTAACAGAATTTCTTAAAGGGCTAAGCATGTGGCTCAATGATAAAATGCTTATCCAGCATGCACAAGACTCCAGGATCAATTCCTGGTATTGCAAAGAAAACCTATTCTCCGTAGGTAAAACAGCATTATTTCCAGTGCTACCGACAATGGAGTAAAAGTGCAGGATGAGAAGGAAAAAAACACTCAAGTGTGTGCACAAAAATCTTGTCATGCTATCCTGAGGAAAGAAGTCTGGGCACTAGAATAACACACAAAAACAAGACACTCTCTCAATCCCAGATCTTCTAAGATGCCAGATCTTAGCTATCAGTTAACAACTGAAGTCATTCCTGGAAACACAAACAACTTCCTCCTTTTCTGTGTTTAAATGTTCCCTGTGGACACACAAGTAAGAATTAAGCTGGACATATCTTACTTCTAGAATAAGGACAGGAAAATGCTCCTTCTCAAGTCTGCTGGTCCGGAGCAGACTCTGTTTCCACTGCCTGGACACTGGATTGGGTGACAGCCTTGGAATCTCATTGGGCGGGAGACAGGTACAGGGGATGGAGGGCTATCAAGGCACTGCCACTCTATGACATGTTAGAGTCATAGGTAATGTATCTAAGGACTGTAATTCTTCCTGCCCCAGAATCCTGGAAATGCCTTAGTCAATTTTTAATGACATTTTTATCACATTTGTGAAAGGGTCCATAAAAAGAAATTAATGACATAATACGATTCATCCTGCAGCTAAAGAAAAAGAGAGAGTATTGTTGTGTGGGTCTTACAGAAAACACTGAGAGGCATGTTCACAGATCCAACTGAAGACAGCATGCTGCCACATAAGTTTTAGTTATCCTAGCTAGCCATGCACACATGTAGGCTAAAATAAGTGAATCATATGAGCTCACGGGTTCCTGGTCAGTTCTGGACAACATTCCTAGAATGTGTCTCAAAAGTTTTGTGGTTCTACATCATATTTCTTGAGACATTTCCAGAGGAAAAATCTATCAGAAAAGAAGGAGACAACTTACCAAGTATGTTCGCTGGGGCAGTAGCCACCTCAGTCACACACAGGGTGTGTGCACAGGAGGGCATTTCATCCCTGAGATAAAGGCTTGGCACACAGTGAGGTCATCCTGCTGGGAGGTGATTATCATTTCAGCCTTTAGTGCTGTGACAGAGTCTGCATGGAGATTAGGAATCATCTCAGAAAAACATCTGCACCGTGTTCAAATCCCTGACAGGGATTAGAGTAATTAGTGACGGATCCGGGTGGGGCAGGGGGATGACGGAGGAAAACACCAGCTGAGATGGCTGAAAAACACCAGGTGAAAATGACAAGGGAGGTGAGGGCACTGAGGTTAGGAAGTGAGAGTAAGTTGAGTTGTGTATCTTACCGACTTTAGGGCTTCACTTCTTATGTGATTATTTTTCAGTCCTGTGAAATCTACACCATGAATACCTAGAAGAGGGAAGATGAGAACCAGTGGGTAAGAGTGAGCTGCTGGGTATGACAACTGATCTTAACCAAAAAGACAAGAAGTGATGGTCTGACTCTCAGAAGTGAATATGGAGAAACTTTCATCTACGGCTTCCACGGGCATGATTAGACACTTAATGTGTGTCTCATTGTCGCTTTGGGTTTACAAGATGCAGCAAGAAAAAGACTTGCACCAGGGAGATGGCTCACCAGATAAAGCAACTTGCCTCCAAGACTGAGAACCTTGGTTTACTCCCTGGGACCTGTTGAGTCAAAGGCAAGAACAGACTCCCACAAGTTGCACTTTGATTTCCACACATGAGCTGTGGCATATGTACACACACGACATATAAATAAGCAACTACATAAATAAATAAAGATTTAAAAGCTGACAAAGATTCTGCCTCCTCTTTTGTGGGTAGCACGGTCAAGAAACATGGAAAATGACAAATGATAAACAAGATATTCAAAGCGTTGTAGGACAGTAAGTGCTTTACATGAAAAGAAAGCGTCAAGTTAGAGGAGTGAGGAGGATGTGGAGGAAGACTGCAGGATAAAATGGACAGTAATGGGGAGCCTCTTTGAGAAGCAAATGTTTCTGGCCAGAAGAGGACATTGGACCACCAGCTGGAGTACCAGGAACTGTAAACTGCCTAGTGTAGGTGCTAGGGGCTAAACTCAAATCCTCAGACAGAGCAACAGCAGGATAGTAAAGTCATTCACTGTCATTGTGAGCGAGTCAACACATGATATAAGCTGTAGTAGTGTTTCTTTTATGAACCAGATGCCCTTGCGTTTGGTGTATAAGTATTCAGATTCCTTATATCCTTTTGGTGGATTTTTTTTCTTTAATAAGGATGTAGTGTCTTTCCCTATCTGTCCTGATTAGTTTTGGTTTGAAGTCTACTTTGCCAGATATTAAAATAGCTATACCTGCTTGCTTCATGATTCCATTTTCTTGGAATAACTTTTTCCAGCCTTTTAAACTAAGATGATGTCTATCCTTGATGGAGTAATGTGTTTTTTGGATGCAGCAGAAAGATGAAGCATGCTTTCTAACCCAAAATTTTAATCATGTCTTTGGGAGGAGAGTTGAGACTACTAATATTGGGAGTTATAAATGCACAATGTTTATTCATTCATGTTTTTGCTATTGTGGTATGAGATTTCTTCCCCTCTTTTGATTAACTTCTTGGATTGTTTAGTCCTTGTGTCCTCTTGGCTATAGTTAACCTTCTCTTCAGATTGAAGTTTTCTTTCTAGTGCCTCCTGTAGAACTAGAATGGTGGAAGAAATACTTAATTTTTTTTTTAATCATGAAATGTTTTTCTGTCTCTGTTATAGTGATTGATAGTTTTTCTGGGTATAGTAATCTGGACTGGCATCTGTGGTCTCTTAGAGTTTGTAGGACTTTCTTAAGGGGCTGACACTACACTTGTGACAAACCAACAATCTAGTCCACAAACATGTGAAATGATGTTCAGTGCTGCTGAGGGAAATCCTTTCTTCTAACATGGTGATGTTTCTCTGTGAATAGCATTTACTTACTAAATTGACACCGCTGCCAGCATAGTGCTCCAATGTCAGAATTCCAACACACCACATAAAAACTGAGAAGAGTCTGGATCCCATGATCTGTGGTCCCTGCTGAAAAGTGATAGTTTCACCAGTAAGAACAGTAGCAGCATAGACAACAAGTACTGGAGAGTATCTCTGGAAAACAGTTGTCTACTGAGTGAGTTAGTTATTAGCTTCAAGGTTTGTCTAGAGAGAATGACACAAAGGTCAAGGAAAGTATCTGAGAACCCTAAGAACATGAGTCTCAGCTAGAGAACAAAATCTCATGCGAGAGAATCTGGTTCAGCTCCATGTATGCTTGAAACTGGAATAAAATCCAGCTTATATGTGGTCACCTTGTGATATTTATCCTCATTTTTTCCTTTTTATTGAACATGTTTTTTCTTACATACTATATCCTCATTATGATTTTCCCTCTCACTACTCCTACAAGTTCTTCACCCTTCCCCTTCCTTCCAGATCCATCCCAGATTCTCTGGGTCTTGCACTCTTTCCACCTCCTCTTCTGCATGGTTCTCTAGACCTGAACAGAAGAATTTAATGGAGACATCACATTTAGTGATGAGTATTCCAGAGTTTCTCACTCTCACTCTCTCATTAGAAAACACACAGGCTATTAAGGGATAATAATAACAATAATATATAGCAAAATAAAATGTAACAATATGGAAAACCAAAAATTATTGCATTGGGCTTGGACAAGACAAACAGAAGACAAAGAGCCTGAGGGAAGGCACAGGAATTAAAGACACACTGTTCACACACTTGGGAATCCTATTAAAAAAACACTAAACTGGAAACCATAAAATACACCCAGAAGAGCTGGTGCAGATCTATGCTACCCTATGTATGCTGCCTCAGTATATGAGTTCAAATGAATCTTCATCATGTTGATTTAGAGAACATTGTTTTCTTTGTGTTCTCCATCCCCTCTGGTTCATACACTCTTCTTATCTCCTATTCTGCATGGTTCTCTGGTCCCTGAACAGAAGAATTTAATGGAGACATCACACTTAGGGCTGAATGATCTAAGGTCTCTCACTCTCCATATAATATCTGGCTGTGGATCTCTGTATTTGTTCCTATCTGCTGCAGAAGGAAGCTTCTCTGATGATGGCTGACCAAGGCATTGCTTGATGAGTATAGCAGAATATCATGAGGAGTCATTTTATTGTTACTTTTTTTTAGAAAAGTAGTATTTGGTTTTACCCTAGGTTCCTAGGCTATATAGCTTCTGGTTCTGGAGCATCCAAGCAATGCTGTGTACTGATTCCATCTCATGGAGTGGGCGTTAAGTCAAATTAGATGTTCATTGGTTACTCCCACAGCTTTGTGCCATAGTTGCCCTACTATATCTTATAGGCAGGACACCATTGTAGCTCAAAGGGTTTGTGCTGGGTTGGTGTGCTTCTCTTTTGATAGCATATACAGTACTTTCCTGTATCAAAGATGCTGGAAAGTAGGGGTGAGGGCTCTGTGTAGGCACCAGTTCAGCTTCTCCATGTTCAATGAGTTGTGTGGGGGTTGTCCTCTATTCCACTATCCCCAACCATCCATAAGTACATGTTCTATTTCCCTTCCTATCTTTACCCACTAGTCTATTACTCTACAAAGCCTTTGTGATGTTACCAGCTGTAGCTTGGTTATCACTGACTTAACAGCTAATATCCACAAACTCGTACCATATTTATCTTTCTGCATCTTGGATACCTCACTCAGGATGATTTTTTCTAGTTCCATCAATTTACATGTGAAATTCATGATGTCATTTTTTAACAAAGTAACTCCATTATATAAATGAATCACATTTTCTTTACCCATTCTTTTGTTAAGGTACATCTAGATTGTTTCCAATTTCTGGCTATAATTATTAGAGCAGCAATGAACATGGTTGAGCCAGTGTCTCTGTAGTAAGATGAAGCATCCTTTTAGTATATTCCCAAGAGTGGTTTAACTGGATTTTGGAGTACATTGACAACCACCTTCCTGAGGAACTGCCACACTGATTTCCATAGTGGCTATACAAGTTTGAGCTCCCACCAGCAATGCATGAGTATTGCCCTTGCTCCACATCCTCTCCAGGATGAGCTGTCACTTGTTTTGTTGAACAGAGCCATTCTGACAGGTGTAAAAGGAAGTTTCAAAGTAGTTTTGATTTGCATTTCCCTGATGGCTAAGGATGCTGAACATTTCTTTAAGTGCTTCTCAGCCATTTGAATTTCCTCTTTGGAGAATTCTGTTTAGATCTATATGTCTTTTTTTGTGTTAATCCCATGTTGTTTTTTATTACTATAGCTTTGTATTGCAACTTGAAATTAGGAATAGTGATACTTCCTGAAGTTCTTTTATTGTTCAGGATTATCATAGCTAACCTGAGTTTTTGTGTTGCCATATGAAGCTGAAAATTGTCCTTTAAAGATACGTAAAGAATTGTGTTGGAATTTTTATAAGGATTACATTGAATCTATAGATTGGTTTTGGTAGGATGGCCATTTTTACTATGTTAATCCTGTCAACCCACGAACATAGGAGATCTTTCCATTTTCTGATATCTTCTTCAATTTCTTTCTTCCAAGACTTGAGGAACATTTTTTGTCATACAAGTCTTTCACTTGCTTGGTTAGGGTTACCCCCAAAGTATTTTATATTGTTTGTGGCTATTGTAAAAGACTTTATTTCCCTGATTTCTTTCTCAGCATTTGTCATTTGTATACAGGAGGGCTACTGAGTTTTGTGAGATAACTCTGTATCTAGCTACTTTGCTGAAAGTGGTTATCAGCTGTAGGAGTTTCCCACTGGAATATTTTAGGGTCACTTATGCATACTATCATATCATCTATAAATGAAGACACTGTGACTCCTTCCTTACAATTTATAACCCTTTGATCAACTTCAGTTGCCTATTGTTTTAGCTAAGATTTCAATTACTATATAGAATAGAAACAGAGAAAGTGGACATCCTTGTCTTGTTCCTGATTTTAATAAAATTTCTTTGAGTTTCTCTCCATTAAATTAATATTGACTATAGGCTTACTATAAACTGCTTCATTATGTTGATGCATGTCCCTTGTATCCCTAATCTCTCCAGACTTTTATCATGGAGATATGTTGGATTTTGTCAAAGACCTTTTCTGTATCTAATGAAACAATAGTGTCATTTTTCTTTTTCATTTTGTTTGTATAGTGGATTATATTTATCGATTTACATATGTTGAACAGTTTCTGCATCTCTGAGATGAAGTCTACTTTGTAACAATAGATGATCTTTTGGATGTGTTCTTGGATTTGGTTTGCAAATGTTTTATTTAGAATTTTGGCATCTATGTGCATAAGGGAAATTGGTCTGTAATTCTCTTTCTTTGTTGGGTCTTGATGTGGTTTGAGTATCAAGGTAACTGTGGCCTCATTAAATGAATAGAACAATGTTCCTTCTGTTACTATTTTGTGGAATAATTTGAATGGAACTGGCATTAACTCTTTGAAAGTTTGGTAGAATTCTGCAATAAAACCATCTGCCTCTGGGATTTTCTTTGTTGGAAGAATTTTAATGACTACTTCTATTTCATTAGGCATTGTAGGTCTATTTAAATTGCTTATCTCATCTTGATTTAACTTTAGTAAGTAGTATGCATCAAGAAAATTACCCATTTCTTTTAGATTTTCTAATTTAGTGGAATACATGGTGTCTCTTGTTATGCCCCTGTCTTTATTTCTGATTTTGTTAACTTGGATGTTCTCTCTCCACCTTTAAATTAATTTGGATAAAGGTATGTCAATCTTACTGATTTTCTCAAGGAACCAACTGTTTTATTGATACTTTGTATTCCTTTGTTTCTATTTTATTGATTTCAGCACTAAGTTTGATTATATCTTGCCTCTACTCCTTTCAGGTGTGGTTTCTTCTTTTTGTTCTACAGCTTTTAGGTGGTCTGTTAAGTTACTAGTATGAGATCGCTCTTTATTTTTTATTATTAATGCTATGGTTTTTGCCTCTTAGACTCACTTTCATTTTGTTCCATATGTTTGGGTATGTTTTATATTGATTTTCATTCAATTCTAGAAGGTCTTTAATTTCTTTCTTAATTTCTTTACTGACTCATTTCTCATTCAGTAGAAAGTTGTTTAATTTCCATGAATTCAAACGCTTTCTGTTGTTTCTATTGTTGTTGATATCCTGCTTTAATCTGTGGTCCTCAGATGGGATGCAGGATGTTATTTCAATTTTCTTATATCCTTAGCCTTACGTCTCATTGCTTTATGTCTGAGTATGTAGCCAATTTCAGAGAACATTCCATGAGGTGCAGAGAAGAAGATATATTCTTTTGTCTGAGTGTGAAATGTTCTGTAAATATCTGTTAAGTCCATTTGGTTTATAGTCAGTTAGCTCTAGCATTTGTCTGTTTAGTATTTATCTGGGTAACCTATATATTGGTGAAAGTGGGGTATTGAAGTCTCCCCCTATCAGTGTGTGAGGGTCAATGTGTGATTTCAGCTATAGTAATGTTTCCTTTTTTAATTTGGGGGTCCTTGTGTTTGTGACATTGATGTTAAAAATTGCAATGTCAGCCAGGCAGTGGTGGCACATGCCTTTAATTCCAATATTTGGGAAGCAAAGGCAGGCAGATCTCTGTGAATTTGAGGCCAGCCTGGTCTACTAAGTGACTTCCAGGACAGCCAGATCTGTTACACAGCGAAACCCTGTCTAGAAAACCAAAGGCAAAACAAACAAAAAAATTACAGTGTCCTCTTGGTGGATTTTTCCTTTGATGAGTATATAGTGTCCTTCCCTATCTCTTCTGATTAGTTTTGGTTTGAAGTCTATTTTGTTGGATATCAAAATGACTACACCAGCCTTTTCTTAGATCCATTTGCTTGGAAAATCTTATTTTGTCATTACGATGGTGGTGGTGATGGTGGTAGTGGCATGGGGGGGGGGGTTGTGTAATTCCTCTCTTTTGATTTGCTGGTCTGATATTATTTATTCCTTGTATTTTCTTGGATGTAGTTAACCTCTTAATGATGGAGTTTTCATTTCAGCACATGCTTAGGATTAAGTTTATAGATAGATAATGCTTACATTGTTTTTATTATGCAATGTCTTATTTTCTTTATCTATTGTGATTGAAAGTTTTGCCAGGCATAGTAGTCTAGACTAGCATTTGTGGTCTCTTACAGTCTGTAGAACATCTGCCCAGGCCCTTATGGCTTTTAGAGTCTCCATTGAGAAGCCAGGTATAATTCTATTAGGTCTGCCTTCATATGTTACTTGGTCCTTTTCTCTTACAGGTTTTTAGTGTTATTTCTTTGCTTTGTACATTTAATGTTTTGACTATGTACCATGGAGAATTTCTTTTCTCACCCAGTCTATATAGTGTTCTGTATGCTTCTTGTACCTTACAGTGTGAACTCTTTCATGTTTAATAAACTAGAGTGGTAGCTAAAGAATATCTTACATTCACTGCATTCAGAAAGCCTGTCTCCCATGCAACTCCTCCAATGACTAGCAAGAGTAAAGCACCTGCTAAAGGACTTCCCACATTCAGTGTACTCATAAGGCCTATCTCCAGCGTGAACCCTTTCATTTATGATGATAATGGATTTGTTGTTAAATAATTTTCCACATTTATCACACTCATGAGATCTTACACCATTATGAATTCTCTGGTGTTAGAAGAGGTGGGACTGCTATGTGAAGAATTTCCCACATTTGTTACACTCATAAGGTCATTTTCTAGTATGAACTATCTGGTGTTTAGTAAGCAACCACTTTGCCAAACATTGGTCTAAGCATGGGAAATCCTATGGAAGAAGGGGAGGAAGGATTATAGGGGGCAGAAGGATCAAGGACACCACAATAACATGACCCACAGAATCAACTAACCAGGGCTCAAAGGGGCTCACAGAGACTGAAGTGACAATCAGGGAGCCTGTATGGGTCTGACCTAGGTCTTTTCCAAATATGTTATGGCTATTAGTTTGGTGGTTTTATTGGACTCCTAATAGTGGGAGTGGGGGTATCTCTGACTCTTTTGCCTGCTTTGGGGACCCTTTTCCTCATACTGGATTGCCTTGTCCAGCCTTGATATGAGAGTACGTGCCTAATCTTATTGTAATTTGTTATGCCATGTTTGGTTAATACTGCTGAGAAGCCTGCTCTTTTCTGATGGGAAATGGAGGAGGAGTGGATCTAGGGGAGAAAGTAAGTTGGGGAGGGTCTGGGAGGAGAGGAAGGAGGGGAAATCTGCAGTGGAATAAAATATATGAGAGAAGAATAAATAAAAAATAATAGAAAATAAAAGTAGCAGCTTTAGACAAAGGATTTCCCACATTCACTACACTCTTAAGACCCATGTGAATTCTCTCTCTAAAGATGTCATACTTCCTACTAAGTAATCTTCCATATTCATCACATTGATGGGGTCTTACTCCCATGTGAACTTTGTTGTGGGTAATGAGGCTAGGCCTTTGCTTGGAGGATTTGGTGCATTTTCTATATTCATATAGCTTTTCTGAAGTATGAATTCTTGGATAACCACTGAGGCTACAGCTTGTACTGTAACATCTGTGGTGGTATTGTGTTCCCCGAAATATTGTGAATGCTAATAAACTTATCTGGGGTCAGAGAACAGAATGGCCACAATGTTAAACATAGAGGATAGGCAGTGGTAGCACACACCTTTAATCCTAGCATTCCAGAGGCAGAGATCTGCCTGGATCTCTGTGTGATACAGCCAAGCATGGTGACTCACGCCTTTAAAGCCAGAAAGTGAGCCTTTAATCCCAGGGAGTGATAGCAGAAAGCAGAAAGGTATATAAGGCATGGAGACCAGAAACTAGAAGCTTTTGGCTTGGTTAATCTTTTAGGCTTCTGAGTAGCAGTTCAGCTGAGATTCATTCTGGCTGAAGACTGAGAGGCTTCCAGTCTGAGGAAACAAAATCAGCTGAGGAATTGGCGAGGTGAGATAGCTGTGGCTTGTTCTGCTTCTCTGATCTTCCAGCGCTCACCCAATACCTGGCTTCAGGTTTGCTTTTATTAGTAAGACCTGTTAAGATTCGTGCTACAAACATCTTTCCCTGCTGATGACGTATCAGCAGCTGAATGTTTACATACTCTCCCAAGTTGTAATGACTCTTTCACAGTGGAAAAGGCCAGTGCTCTCTCACATGTGTTATTGGACTTCTTGCCTGTATGAGTAACTTGTTGTCAGAAAAGTTCTGAGCTGAGGAGGAAGTCCTTCCCAGCCTCTCTGCTAGATGACTTCTCAGACACTTGGAATCTGCAACTGTTCAGCAAAGAGTCCTTGTCCACCTTGCTTCTGAAGTTCTTTTCTCAAATCTGCTGCATTTGGTGTTGATGAAGATATGTAGTGAACTGTAATTGTTTCCCAAATATTCCATCAATGTGTAGTTCCAGCCCATGATGCTGGTTCTCAGCCAAGTACAAAATTTCTCTTGAAACTAAGCTACATTTCACACAAGGAGGACCTCCTATGAAGAATACCCCTTGAGAGATCCAAACTGTCATGATGTGCAGAAAAATTCTGCCCCCCCCAAAAAAAAACCATATTTGGTCTCCTCCACCTCTGTTCAATGCCAATCACATGAAAGAAAATGCTAGTAATGTGCCTGATACATTTTGTGGGAGAAGATAGCCCACAGGAAAATGTGTGACTGATAAACAGAAGAACTGAGCACATGAAACTGTTTACAGAATCAGGGATCTGGGTTCTGATTCAGGATGGAGTTGCCTAGAAACTTTTGCTTTATTTAAGCAATAGAGCCATGGAATACAAAAACAGGAGGAATAGGGTCCACAGCTTGTTCTATTGGAACGACTGTCAGCAGGATATTGTCTTCTGCTGACATATTCTGAGGCCAAGAAGATTCCACAACAGAACAGCTGCCCTTCAAGGACCGCATTTGTATGTAGCAAAGGAAACAATCGCCACAGTAAAAAGACTGCCTACAGAATTGGGGGCTGCGAGAAACCATTGAAAACTTCCAAAAGTCTTCAAATCTCCACACTGATTGACAGGAACTTACAACCATAAGGCCTATACAGCCTTCATCTGCAGTTCCCTAGAACCGCAAATCTACTCTTTGTAACTATAGGCTTTGCCGTTTATGGGTGTTTTATGTAACAAAATCACACGATAGGTGTCTGGTTTCTTACACTCAGTACAATGTTTTCACTATGAACACACATATGTGGAGTATACATCAGTACTTCACCCCCTTAATTACTGAGAAATATTCCATCATATGGATAAGTTGGAGTTTGTTCATCTATTTATCAGTTAATGTGCTAACATTTTACTGTATAGCCCAGTCTTACTGTGACCACCTCCCAAGTCATGGGACTACAGGCATATGCTCTCATGCCTGGCTGTATAATGCTGTTTTAAACGTGTACAAATTTTTGTATGGACATATATATGCAGGAGAAGATATGCTGGCAGATGTAGTAACTCAGTGTTTATAGGAATGACTGACTAGACTGTTTTCCAAAGCAATTGCACTCAGAACGGCAATGAGTGGGAACCAACACAGAACTGTTGGGTTGTACTTAACAATGTACTTAACAATGTACTTACAGTGTACTAACTAAAATGTACAATGCACTAATAATTGTACTTAAACACTGAGGGGTTTTTTTGGTGATATTTTGTTTTGTTGCTTGATTCTCCAGCATGAACTTTGTACATGACAATATTGTGTTGAAAGGTCAAAAGATTGGACCTATATGAGGCTTGCCTCTTCTGTCTTCCCACAGCTCTTGGCTACTCACAGCCTACTGCATATGTTTGCTGGATATATAGCTCCTCAGTTCCCTCATTAGAGCTGAGAACCAACTGAGGTTGCCACGTCTTAATCTAGTACTATATTAAGATATCCTCAGTGTCTTCATGTGTAACATTGAGATAAATGACTGGATCTGATAGAAACATCCCTTAGAAAAGTTTTTTTAATAAGAATATTTTGCTATCACAGTCAAGAAGGATCCCTCAAATAAAGGAATAAGCTTTATTTCTGGTCTGAAGCCAAAGAAGAAAATCCTTGACAATTTGTCTTCATCGTTAACGAAATCAGGTTGTTTTCTATATTCTACTTAAGTTATAATTATTCATGGACTATCACAGCTAAGAAACAAGGTTCTCTGGAATTAAGTCCTGTTCATGTTCTTAGTCATCTGTGATCCATGCAGTCTGGTCTCCATGTTGTCTAGCACATGCTACAGTTTTCTTCTGTTTTCATAGATTCTCCTCTTCTTCATCTTTCTCCATGCTGTCATGACTCTCCACGTTGTCATGACTCTCCACTTGGTCAGCATAATTTGAACTCTCCAATGTATTCTCTGTCGGTAGATTTTGCTCTCCCTTCATTTTCTTCTTCAAAATGTGTTCCCTTCTTTTTGTTCTAATAACTGAAATATAGAAACGATATTATCAAGGTTGGAGTAATGGAAGGATAGATATGAAGACAAAGCAGTGAGGGGGTAGTCATAGAAAAAATAAAAACATTATCAGAGAATAATAAATGTTACTGATCTAAGAAGGATAGTAAAATTTTTAAGATTTTACTTTGGTTTTTGGTTTGGTTTGGTTTGGTTTTTTGAAACAAGCTCTTGCTGGCTTTGAATTCACCATCCTGCTACCACTTCCCAAGTGCTCTGAATCCAGGTGTGAGCCACCAACCCTCAGCTGAAATTTGAATTTTAAAATTATTACATTCTATGTTCAACCCTTTAAAATACCCAATAACCCCCGCCGGGCGGTGGTGGCGCACGCCTTTAATCCCAGCACTCGGGAGGCAGAGCCAGGCGGATCTCTGTGAGTTCGAGGCCAGCCTGGGCTACCAAGTGAGTTCCAGGAAAGGCGCAAAGCTACACAGAGAAACCCTGTCTCGAAAAACCAAAAAAAAAAAATAAATAAAATAAAATAAAATAAAATACCCAATAACCCAATGTAATAAAAAGACATTAGAAAATATTTTCCATGGCTTACAAAGGTGGTCAGCCTCAGTAGGCAACAATCATCACTTATGCTCTTAGTCTCTGTCTCTTTTGGGTTGGGCACATCTAGAATTGTTTAAGAATGAAGTGGAGGATGTTGCTGCATTGGGACCAGACACTGAGCTTTACATGTTGAACCTGAAAGCTTTTACAAAATCAAGCATATGAAGTATTTATGGCATCTTCTCCTCACAATGACATGTAGGCATCTATAATATGTCTGTGTCTCAGATAGGGTCCTTCCACTGGGAGAAATGATTTTTGTTGTATGGATCTGGAACCCATGTCTATACCAGCCTGAGGCAAATGGAAAGTCTGCTTGTAGATGTTCTAGATACAGGAATAATGCACCAATATGTTCAAGGGAAAGTTTCATTCAAAACAAAGGTTTTTTTTTTTCCTAAACACTGTCATGGATTCTTGGAATTGGCCCATATTGAGGATCAAGCAACTAGACAGCTACCCATTGATCCCTGGGGTGTGATGAGAATGGTTCATTTCTACATCATGAACATCCATCTTCCTTAACTCAGACTCAATTTTATTCCAGTTATATTTTCTTTTGAAAAACTAAGCCACCATTCATTCCCATCCTTGATCTGACAGGACAAAGCACCTGAACCAATGAACTTCCCCAGTTCCTCATTCTCTGGATGTGGTTCAGCAGTCTCAGCCTGGCCATCACCTTCGGAGACCTCCTTTTCATCTAAAAGTGGAATCTCGACATTTTCATACAACGCTGCAAGCTGCTGTTTTTCCTCAGCTTTTACCAGCCGACTGAAGAAAGATAGAGATGAATGTTAGGCAGATTTTTTTTTTTTACAGTGAATCATCCTGCTTTATATTGAAGGTTTTAAAGTTTTATTTATATGTGTGTTTATAATAGGGAGGGGAGGTGGTATCAGGTGCCTGTGAAGACCAGGGAGGAGAACATCAGATTCCCTAGATCTGAAGTTACAAGTACTTGTGAGCTACCCAACCAGGATGCTGGAAACTAAACCCCAGTCCTCTGCAAGAACCTAGAGTGCTCTTAACCCTCAGTCGTCACTACAGTCAAGATCATAGAATTTTTTGACTCAAGAGGCATTGCTAATACATGTTGGTAGATGGAGAACAGAGGCAGAAAAATACATTTATGTGAGACTTCAAATTTCTTATCTGGCCTAGTTGATTCATGTCAACAAATACTCTGACAGTCCCAAACCTCATAACTAAAGCAGGGCTGGATGTGAGTGACATACTTAGACTAGCTACAAAATTCAAGGAATTTACAACGGAAACTACTATCAATGCAATATGATATAAAACAAAATTAATGCTGAGAAAAGCCACAATGAACAAAATGTCAAGATTTTAAATAAGTGTAGGATATTACTGATAGTTCCTTTTCCAGAGCCTCTAAAACCCTGGCTTAGCCCAGTATAGATCCTGTACTTAATTGGAGCTAAGCAGACAGGTTGGCCAGTGAAGAGCTTGTCACACAAGGCTGAGGACCTGAGTTCAATCCCCAGCACCCACATAAAAAGTCAGATGTGATGGTACATACTAGTAATCCAACACTGAGCAGGCAGAGACAGGCATATTACCACAGCTCATTGGCCGCTCATCTAACCAAACTGGTAAATTCTAGATCCCAGAAGATCTCAAATAACAAGATGGATTGCCCCTGAGGAATGGCACCCAAAGTACACCTTGGCCTCCAGCCACACATAGCAACACACTCGCTCACATACAGAAAGATGTTGTTATTTTGTAAACTGGGGCTATTTTAGTATTGATATTTTATAACACTACATTAAAATATCATTCACTCTTGTGGTGGTTTAAATAAAAAATGGTCTCCATAGGCTCATAGGAAGTGGCACTATTAGGAGGTATGGCCTTGTTGGAGGAAGTATACAGAAGGTGGGGTGGGGAGGCTTTGAGCTTTGAGCAATAGAAACCTAACTAAGACAGAAGTTGGTATCAGGGACTGAGGCATTGCTGTGATAGGCCAGACCATGTTTTTGCTTGGAGGAATGTGGGCTTTGGGACTTTGGGTTAGAAAAGCAGTATAACACTCTAAGCATGGGTTATTGGGCCGTACATAGTAAGAGCATGGAAGACAGCGGTGCTAAGGGTGATTTGAACTGTGAGGGCCAATTCAAATGTTTCCAGAGGAGAAGAATATTAATATGTGGCCTAGAGACAGTTCTTGTGACATTTTGCCAAAGAATATGGCTGCTTTCTGCCCTTGTCCAAAAAGAAAAATCTGCCTGAGGCTAAGTCAAAGAATTATAGATTAACAGCTTTGGCAGAGGACATTTCAAAACAACCTGACATTAACTCTGCTTGGTTACTAGTGGCCAACACTATGCAGATCTATAATAAAAAGGAGCAAGCTAAGCAAGACAAAAACACAAAATACACAATTTGAAAAGAAAAGGGGGCACCAGGGAAGAATTTAAAGAAAACCCTGATGCTAAATGGAATTCGGAAAGTGAAACCCCACCTAGCTAAGCTTCCAACTTCTGAAAAGGAACTCAAGAACAGTCTAAATACAAGTGTGGCAGTACAAGCCTTTAATCCCATCATTCAGGAGACAAAAGCAAACTTATCTCTGAGTTCAAGGCCAGTCTAGTCTATAGAGACTAGACTGCTTGCCCTAGCAAGCAGCAGAACTTGGCAGCTTCAGCCATGTGGTTTTTCCTTAAAGAGTCAAGGATGGAAGAAAGCGGTTATGGAATCACCCTCCATGGCTAAGGAAAGCCACTGAGCCCAGGCACGTGTCAGGGATGTCCCTGCATGGATGCTCGAGAGGCCATTGTGTGAAGCTGTGAAGAAGCCTGGATTGCCTTGGAGACCCCAAAACGTTGGAAATGCCACAGCCATGGACACCTCCCAAGGAAAGTTGCTAAAAGGGAGTGGAGGCAGCCAAAGAGTAATAAGTGTGTTGTAGTCAACAAAGCTGAATGGAGTTGGAGATCTGAAGAGCACAGAGATGCAGAGTTTGGAGTTTGCCCAGCTAGTTGTCAGTCTTGTTTTGGTCCAGTATTTCCTCACTAAACTCCCTTTACTCCCTTTTGGAACAGTAATGTATATATGAGCCACTGTATGTGGGAGGTACACGATCTGCTTTTTGATTGGATTTTGATCTCTTGACTGTAATCTCCTGTAAAGAAACTTTGAATCTTGAACTTTTAAACAATGCTGAGACTTTGATAGACTTTGGGGACTTTTGAAGTTAAACTGAAAGTAGTTTTGCATTATGATATGGCCACAAGTCTATGGGGGGCAGGGAGTGGAATATGGTGGTTTGAATGAAAAAGACCCCCATAAGGAGTGGCACTATTAGGAGATGTGGACTTATTGGAGTACGTGTGGCCTTATTGGAGGAAGTGTGTCACTAGGGGTGAACTCTGAGGTTTCAAGTGCTCAAGCCAGGCCCAGTGTCACTGTCTCTTCCTGCTGCCAGCAGTATCCAGATTTTGAACACTCAGCTACCTCTCCAGCACCATGTCTGCCTATTTGCTGCCATGCCTCCCACCATGACAATAATGGACTAAACCTCTGAACTGTAAGCCAACCCCAATTAAACACTTTATGAGAGTTGCCACGGTCACAGTATCTCTTCACAGCAATAGAAGCCCTAAGACAATCCTGATTAGTGAATTTTTAAACATTCCCTTAAAGTTTGCAGTTGAAGTAGCGCCTCCCTCTGGCCACTGTCAGTTCAACTCTGTATGTGGATCTGTGGAGAGCTGACTCTGTTTGGTGTGGAAATGGATGACAGTGTTTTACTTTCTCCCGATATACTACTGATCCACCTAGCTCTATGTGACCTGGGGAATAAAGAATACTTTGATGACTAGCTTCATTGTATTCTAAAGAGCAGTGATAGAAGAAAAGCAGGGATATCATCCTAGATACAGGTTGTGAGATGGCAAAAAAAAAACCATTCTCACAAAATAGTTCATTAAATGTATTGAAGATGATTCAGAAAGAGTGAAGCATTGGTCTCAGATACAAATTTTTGAGGATTCAAAAACATACAGGAATGAAGATAACTACTTTAACTCAACGTTTTCAAATGTTGATATGAATACCAAAAAAATCCACAATAAGTCAAATATCTAGAAACAATCTGTGCTCAGCATATCTATACTCCCAGCTCAAGGCACAGGCTTGACAGAATAACAGTAAATTGTAGGCTAGCATGGGCTAAATTGTGAGACTCTGTGTCAAAAAAAATCCTTCTCAAAAATAAGTTTCTTTCTTATAAATGTCTTCATTTGCTATAGTCAGGTGGCCACCAACTTTAAAGGAAGTTTGTACTTTCTTTGGCTGTTTCTGTAAGATGTAATAGAATTCTAGACTGAACCAGAATGTGGTCTAAATAGCATGATGCCACTTTGGCTTAATAGTTTCAAAACGACCACATCACTTTGAAAAAGCTCCAACCAATGTGATTAAAGTATGTTGTATGAAACTCCCAATGAAGAAATAAAAACATTTTAAATATTTTTAAAAGATAAGAGTTTCACCCCAATATCTAAATTCTAAAAACCAGTCAGTCAGCAAAGTGATTGTCACCCTAGCCTGAGGACCTCAGTTAAATCTCAAGGACCTGCATAAAAAGCCAGATATGTTGGTACACACTTGTAACCCCAACACTGGGGAGGTTCTGATATTTCAATTCCACTAAATTTTAATCTGGCCTACTTTTCTTCTCCTTCTCCTCTTCCTCTTTCTCCTCCTCCTCCTCCTCCTCCTCCTCCTCCTCCTCCTCCTCCCCTTTCTCCTCTTCCTTCTCTTCTTCCTCCTTTGCTAGCATAACCAACAATCCACACTTTGGAATACACTGGTCTGGAAATGTAGTATGATCATAATAATTTAATAATTAGAAGGAATGTCATCATCATCATCATCATCATCATCACCATCCTCTGACACTAAATAATTTCCTTGTGTATTTCCTGCCTTATTAGTTAAGAATGGGGGAGGCATATACTTACTGTATCATATAGGAGATTATGAGTCCACATATCAGGGCAACAACAAAGGCTATACTTGAAACTGAAATTACATGAACAAGACCAGGTCTACGTGGAATTATTACTAAAAAATGGAAAGAAAAGAAGTTTGTTACAAAATAAAAGGAAACAAACACTAAATTTGGCAATACTTTTACAAATGACATCCCTAATTTTGAAAAATACTGAAGTTAGAGATCTCCCATTTAGGGCTGAGTACTCACTCCTAAGTCTCTCAGTCTCTGTATGTTGTCCAGTTGTGGGTCCCCATGTTAATTCCAATCTATCACAAGAAACCTCTCTGATAAGAGTTAAGTGATACTCTGATCGATGGGTACAGTAGTATGTCATTTTATTGCTGTTCCATTAGCAGAATAATAGTAGCAAGTTTTCCACTAGGACTCATGACCTATTAAGTATCTGGTCCTTGGCCACATGAGCAGTGTCAAGTATGGCTCCATCTCACGGAGTGGAACTTAAATCCAATCAAAGGGTAGTTGGTTACTCCCGTAATATTTGTGCCACTATTACACCAGCATATCTTGCAAGTACGTCACTGTTATAAGTAGTATTGTAGTTATTGTAGCTGAGTGATACAAATGATTATGCAGAAGAGGAGGCAGAAAGATTGTAAAAGGCAAAAGTGGTGGATGACCCACAGAAACAAGCTTTTTCCAGACATAATAGAGTTGATACACATATGACTATAACAGCATGCACAAGACCTTCCAAAGTTTAAACCAGATAAAATCTCAGGAAATGAGAATAGGAAGTGGACACAAAGTCCCATCCCTATCCAGGAATTTATTTGTGGTTGATACTTCCTGGGAGAGGAAAATCAGCTCTCTCCTATGAAGTGTCACTGTGTATATCAACCACACTCCAAGGCAGGCCCCATGCCCAGGAGAAGCTGGCCAAAACAAGACATACTCCATGGGGTTCTTTTTAATGTGCTTTTTGTTTAGGTACTTTTTGTCTTATGTGGTTTTGTTTTGTTGTTGTTGATAGTTTTGATTTTCAGTTTTAGTTTTGGGGGCTTGAAATATTTTTAGAGAAAGAGATTGTGACGTTGGGTGGGTACAGAGATGGGGAGGATCTAGGAGGAGTTGGGAAGAAGAATATGATCAAAATATATTGTGTAATTTTTAGTTAAAAATTAATTTTTAACAAATTCTGAGGCTAGCTCTGTATCACATTTGCAGTCAAAGACCCCTCTCTTTCTCTCTCTCTGACTCTGTCTCTGTCTCTGTCTCTCTCTGTCTCTTCCTCTGTCTCTCTGTCTCTCTGTCTCTCTCTGTCTCTCTCTGTCTCTGTGTCTGTCTCTGTCTCTCTCTCTGTCTCTGTCTCTCTGTCTCTGTCTCTGTCTCTGTCTCTCTCTCTCTCTCTCTCTCTCTCTCTCTCTGTTTCCTGTCCTGGATGTTAACTGTCATGTATCCCCTGCCATTGCAGACTCTCCTTTGGAGCCTTAAGCCAAACTCTTCCTCCTATAAATTGATTTGGATCATGGTACTGTATCACAGCAACAGAAAAGTAATATACATAATAAAAGAAGACAAGAGAACTCTTCAAGACACTGATACTTTCTACAAGACCTCCATTGAGGAGATGCCCTGCAACATTGTTGACCTCATTTGAGGGTCTGTCCTGCTACCTAGCCCTAGCTAGTATTTCAGTCTTGGAATCCTGAGAAATACCTGAAAAATAGAGAGAAGGGACCCAAAGAATGGGCATTCTCCTCCTTCCTCCTCCTCCTCCTTCTTTCTCTTCCTCTTCTTATTCTTATTCTTCATATTCTTATTCTTTGAATGAGCATCAATTTTTAAAGGAGAAAAAATACTGCCAGGCATTCTAGTACATGCCTTTAATCTCAGCACTAAGCAGAGAGAGACAAGGGGATCTTTGTGAGTTCAAAGCCAGGTCAGGCTACATAGTGAGATCCTGTCTAAAAGAAAATGTTAATGTGAGACTGCAGAGCCCCTCTGTACAGAAACAATTTTGAGGCTGGAGTGATGGCTTAGTAGGTAAAAAAAGTACCTGCCACCAAACCTAACAACTTAAGTTTGATCCCCCTACAGAGTGGAAGGAGAGAATCAAGTCATGAAAGATGTCCTCTCATGTCCATCTATCCACAGGCACCATACACACAGAGACACAGAGACACATTTTAATTCATTAATAATGCAATCATTTTAATTTTTTTCAATTTTACTTCCCCAAACCCCAGACTTTCTTCCTGTGGTCACCTCCTACTGGAGCCCTCAATCTTACACTATGGATGTACTGGTCACTATAACAACACCCATCACCTATAGATTTACCGACCCATACATAACAACCTGTAATCTGTAGATAAACTGACTCCTTGCCCATAGATATTCTAACCCTTGATAGGAACTCTTGTCACCAGGCACCTACCATGTGTCACCTTGGCTTATGATCAAGATATTGCCCTAATGGTCTCAAGGTGTAAGATGCTATAAGAAGAAGAAACTACAGGGCAATTCATGATGTAATCCCAGATACCTTCATTCCAAGAGTTGAACCTGGGGACTGCAGAACGTGGCATGAACTCATGAGAGATCTCTGTCGGCTCAGGTGTATCACTATTCTGTGATGTTCCTTAAATTTAAAAATAAAAAGAATCATTTTGTACAAAATATTATTTTATACAAAAATATTTTTAAACAAAAGCCATTGGGAAAGCAAGTATATTGGACAGCCACCTGCGAAGCCTGACCACTTGAGGTGACTACCTTTTGTGCCACACTTGGTCTTTTCTCTCTTCCTGTTGCTCCACTGAAAGGAGAGTTTTCCTAACAATTGAACAATGCCCTGATGTTCAGACCTCAGTGGAAGGAGTCAACCAAGCCTGAGAAAACAATAGGAATGTAAAGCACTAACTACACATATGGGATGTGTGGTGCATGGGGTCCACTCTATAGTCCTGCCAGACTTCCTGTACACCTTCAACTGTTCACAATGAAACACTGCAGAAAAAAGAACATGGGCTCTTGATAGTTTAATTATAATAAGAACTGAAAACTTCCCACTATCCTGGGCATGAGGGAAAGCCTAAGAGACCTGGGCAAAGGAGGCATTAGTAGTCTTGGTGAGAGGCAATGACTAAAGCAGAGTTGAGAAACAAGAGGAAAGAGCTTGAGATGCTGAGTTTTGGGAATTTTTATGTGAAGTTTGCTACAAATAGGGAGTGAGAAGACTATTGCAGAGATCCAAACTGGTCAAAATACAAAGGTTAATGGACTAGGGGTGTTCAATCTGAACTGGTACATATACAATGCAACAACTACACACAAGACAAAGAGAATATCTCAGAAGATGGGGTAGAAAAACTAGTAAGAGTCAAAGAACCAGGATGCTTCTGGGAGATAGTGTCTTCTAGACATGACAGAGAAGATGCTTCTACAAAGACTCAACACTATGGTTGCCTAAACAAGACTTGCATAATGACAATGCCAGTTGACATACCAACCTGGAATGGAGACATCGCACAAATCCCAGCCCATAGATGAAGAGCTGCAGACCATCAATGGCTGTGGAGACAGGCAGAATCTGGATTTTCCAGGGACTAGTCCTCATATTGGTTATCCAATCTCAAGTGGTCAGCCTTAGAGAAATGTGCATGCCAACAGCACAATGAACTCAGTAGGATGCATGTGTGTGTGTGCGATAACAATAATAATTTTAAAAGAAGTGAATTTTATAGGGAGTGATGGGGGGATGGGAGGAATTGGAGAGGATGGGGGATGAAATTATATAAATACAGTACTCACGTATGAAATTATCAAAAAATAAAAATTAAAAATACAAATCAAGAATGCTGAGTGAGGAATCAACTCCTGGCAGGTATTTATTTAACAGATATGAAAAGACCCAGAAGGAACTTCTAAGGTGGGAAAAACAGCAAGGCAGAAAGGTGGCCTTTCATCTAAAGAGAACTCTGTGGCAAGCAGTCTTGAGAAAGCTCCAAGCAGAAAAGTCAAGAGCAAAGAAGCCCTGGAAAATCAGCAACAGGACTGCGAGGGAATGGTTGCATATTCTATGCCACCCAAAGGGAGCTGGAGCTCTTACTCAGCCTGTGCTCTGTAGTCTACAGCCTCTCTGCTAATCCCTAGTGAGTATCAAGTGGCAGCATCACAAATCGACTCTTCAAAGGGAGTGGCTTTTATCTACTTTGCACCTAGGTGCTGTCTACACTGGTGATCATACATACCAGTACCCTCCAGAGTTCCACATCGTACCAGCCTGGGCCATGTCATGGATCCCACCTCTGCTCCCAGTTCCCTCACTCACCTTTACTTGTCTGGGATTCTGAGGACTTCAGAGTTGATGCACCTAGAAGGCCATTGAAGGGGACCCAAGAGAAGATACTGATTTAAGACAGATTTAGGAAAATGGGGAAATAATTTGGTAATAGACAAGGACGTCAACACAGGGTTTCCAGATAGTGAAAAATATAAATGTTAATAAATCTATCCCAGTATCTTGCAGGCATATAAGTTTGCCAAAATCATGGTATCCTATTTATATCTCCTGCTTTATTTTGTGACTGTGAGATTTTACAGTCATGTGACCTGAGAAACTCTCTTCCAGGATAAGGACATGAAAAGACAGAGTTGAAAACTGTTGTGCTTTATCACAAAGACAGGGAGCGAGGGCCAGTGAAGACATCAATAACAGCCTTTCCTTGGATGCAGATGAGATGTGACTGTATCATTGGCATAGCCTCTCCTTGTATAGAAGTGAAATTCCATTCTTCTCTTATGGGGAGACATACATGACTTCAAAGATCATCAGGCTCAGTTCTACTGTTTTAAGATAAATCATTTCTTATCTTTTTTTTGTTGTAGTCATTGTTGGTTTTTATTTTTTTTAGAAAAAGTGCCACTAAGTATCCCTAGAGGGTCTGGAACTGAAGAGAACCATCTATCTGCCCCTGCCTTCTGAGCGCTAGGTCTTAAAATGTGAACCACAAAGTCTGGCCAAATGATTTCTTATAACTTTGAACTAAACAGGAAACTCTTTCCCTGCTGACTGGCTTTCAAAGTGCTGGAAGGTGCTATGTACACTTACGGGGTTGGAAGGACACCCAGCACTGGACACTACATGATACAATACTGATCTTCCAGGCAAGATCTGCCCACTGGTATGACAGTGACAAAGATGTAGGTATACCCCATGCATGCCTGGTGCCCAAGGAGTTCAGAAGAGGTCCCCTGGAACTGATGTTACAGACAGTTATGAGCCATCATGTGGGTGCTGGGAATCAAACCTGGGTCCTCTGAAGAGCAGCCAGCTCTCTTAACCAATGATCTATCTCTCTAGTCCTGCCCTTATACTTATACCCATATATTTGTGCTGCCCACAACCTGAGTCAAATAAGCTTCTTGTTGCAGTAAGCAGTGGTTAATGCATTACTGTTCAAACTGATAGAAATATATGCCTGTAGTTGCTCAGCTATAGATGGTATGTTGTAGAATATTATTTTAATGTGTGTTATTTTTGTTTATGTTGTATTTGCAGTTTAACTTCACAGTTTAACTCTGTGAAGCTGTGTTACTGTAAAACTCCTGATGGTCTAATAAAGAACTGAATGGCCAATAGAAAGGCAGGAGAAAGGATAGGCAGGGTTGGCAGGCAAGGAGAATATATAGAAGGAGAAATCTGGGAGGAGAGAAAGAGAGAGCAAGAGAATAAGGAGATGACACCAGGGACCAGCCACCCAGCTACACAACCAGCAATGGAGTAAGAAAGAAAGGTATACAAAAATAGAGAAAGGTAAAAGCCCAGAGGCAAAGGCAGATGGGTTAAAGTTAAGAAAATCTGGCAAGAAACAAACCAAGCTAAGATTGGGCATTTATAAGTAACAATAAGTCTATGATCTATGTGTGTATTTATTTGGAGCTGGGTGGTGGGCCCCCAAAAGAGTAAAAGAGTAAAACCAACAACAACAATGATATATCTGTTATTAACTATACACATACACACACACACACACACACACACACACACACACACACACACACACACACACACCTTAAAGCTTAGAGAACACTGCGGAAGAAGGGGGCAAGAAAACCAGAAGATGGGAGGCATGTTGTGAAATGTTATCCTCTGGACACAACATGGCTCTTGCACTCATGAACAGCAGCTGTGATTATCTGTACACAATCAAGTCAATTAAAACTTCCAGCATGGAGGAAGAAGGGCTTCCAAGGCCCCACCCCAACTGAGGATTTTATTGGAAGTTGATATTCATTAGGAGGTGGACAGTCACTTTTCTTTATGATTGTTGCCCATGTTAGGTTCCCAATGCCTTGGTAAATGACCCTGCACCACATGAGCACTAACTGGACTCTGAATTTTGAAAAAATTAATTTAAATTATAAATGGAAGACACAAAGCTTTGGGGTGAGATGTAATAAGGGTACTACTGTACAGAGGAGGAGCAACAGAGAAAGGGGTGGGTATAATTAAGAAACATTGCATACATGTATGAAACTTCTAGAAAAGAAATACAAATTTAAATTTTAAAAGATAAATGGTTTTTGTTCTTTTCTTTTCCAGAGCTGAGGACCAAACCCAGGGCCATGATTTTTCTTCTTAAATTAAAAACCACAGCCTAGGAGACAAATGGCACATGTCTATAATTCTAGCATTTGAGAGGCTGACAAAACAGGGTTCTGAACTGCAGGCCAGCCTGGGCTGTATAGTGAATACCTATTTTTAAAAATGAGCCCAGAAAGTGTAGAGGATTGTAAATAATGCAGGATCTTTGCAAAGCTTCTGTGTCTGGACCCGTGAGCTCGATAAACCACTGAAACATGTACAGCAAATTACAACTGAAGTCATTCATAGAATCGAGATAGACTCAAGGTTGCTCTGCACACTGATTAAAGTGAAAGGCAATGGAAGAAAACAGTAGCCCTTAATGAGAAACACAAAGCACACTGAGGCACAGAGTATTTGATTTCCTTTCAAATGTTTGTCTAACTCTTCTCTGGACTTCACTACTAGCAAATACTCAAGACATATTCATACTACAACACACACAACACACATATATACCACATATGTATATATACCACACCCACACACCACATATATACACAACACACGCCACACATGCATGCACACATACACACCACACATACCATACACATACAATACACCACATACACACACCACACCACACACACACAAACCCCACAAATGCACATGCACACACACACACACACACACACACACACACACACACACACACACACCATCCAGTTCTTATCCTCACCTCAATAAGTAAGGCAATGACTTACTTGTAGGTGTTAGGGTTACTGCGTTTTCTGGAGCTATTGAATTGGGGCCTCCGGGTTTTTCCGTAGGCGCTTTTGGTGCTTGTAACTGTACACTCCCTTGAAAAGAAAACTTGTAGCAGTGAAATGTAATTAACTTCCTTTCAGTCCCCTAGAAACAAGTCTTTAGTCCCCCTGCAATGAGAAAGGTCATCGCTGAAGCTACCTGGTGAACCTGCTGTTTTCCCAAAAGGATAAAGCTCATCTACATAAGGCAAGCAGACATGAAGTAGGCATTCCAATAAACACCAAAATAAAAACACAGAAGAACTCTGAACCTTGTTCATTATTCTAAAATTATCGGTTCTCTTTCATACATGAGAAAGAAATACTTATCTAACAGCCCAGCGACTGGAGCAGTGAGACACTCTGCCTCCCATGGAATGTTTGGGTTCTGATTTAGAGCTCCTGGTATGAGGTCAGCTTACCACATGGCCCTGGAATTCCTTCCTGGAACCAGAGCAGCCAAGGAGACTGACTAAATGAGCCAGGTGTCCTACGGTAAGGCAGACAGGAAAGAGACCAGGCTCCTGCCTTCAGGGAGATTGCAGATTAGGGAGGAGGTGGTCGAGAGTCTTGATTCAGTGTGATAAATCATAAGAAAGTGACAGATGCTAGCTGCCATGCCACACATGTATAATCCCAGCACTTAGGGGGTAAAGGTGGAAGGCTCAGCAGTTTGAGGTCATCCTTAGCTATATAACAAGTTAGAAACTTCAAGGCCAGCCTGGGCTGCATGAAACCTTGTCTCAAAATAAATCCCAACAATAAAACCTAGAAGGCTGCTAGAAAGCAGTAGACTGTATTGTAGTCGAGGCTCACTTTTTGAAAAAAATGTCTGGATTCTAAACCTTATTCTTTTTATTTATTCTTTCACAAATTCTTATACTTACAGAACTATATAATATGTAAATATACAAATATATAAAATACTTTGATCATAATTCTGCCAACCCTCTTTTTTAAACTTCTTAATACATTTTTAAATTAAAATATAATTATATCACTTCCCCCTTCCCTTTCTTCCCTCCAGCTCCTCCCATGTCCCCCCACCCTCAAACTGATACCCTGTTTTCTTGCTACATGTAATGTATTACTGTTACATATATATGTACATACATGTTATACACATAGACAGATAGATAGATATGACATGATAGATAGATGATAGATAGATAGATGACAGATAATAGATAGATGACAATAGAAAGAGAGAGACAAATATGCAAGTACAACTTGTTCAGTCTGTTTTATTGTGTTTATGATCACACAATGGGGCTGACCACATTGTATTAGATAACTGTAGGGAGAGAAGAAAGCCCTAAGTTAGTGAAGACCTGAGTGAATGAATATATGCTCTTGACATAGGCATGCCCATTTCAAGGACCTCAGAGCCTCAAACCTATTGAGGAATGGCAAGTCCCCTCCCCCCCACACACACAACCCCTGCCCAGGAAGGTGAGGCTCAAGGACATGGCAAAGCCTTCCTCTGGTCCAAGTGTGGATGTTGACTGTGTATGCAGAAAAATATCCACCAAAGCTTTCTTCACCCAAATGTTTATGACCTGAAGACTGCTCTCCTCCAGAGACTGCTCCTACCAAGATCAGAAAAAATCTGCCCCTTTGATCCATCCATATAACACAAACCCTGCCTCCATAACCGTACATGATAGTCCTGCCTCCTCCTTGTTCAGCTGTATGCAATAACACTACCTCTCATTTCAACTCCACATAATAAGCACACTTAGCTTCCAGGGTGCTGAGGTTTCTCCAGCAAAGAGTAGAGGGCACCCAATGCCAGCTTTCCTGCATGTCCCTGTATCTGTCTGTCTTTTCTTCACTCACTCACTGATCCCAATCAGATCTGTCCCTGGAGCTATGCTAGATGAATCAGATAAAACAATTAAGGGGCTCATCCCTGGCTAATTCTCCTTCTCTTAGCAGTCATTAGCTGCCTATAGCTCTTTGTCTAGGGACAGGATCCTGTGAGATTTTCTCTCTTCCTTGTCAGTGTGTCTACTGATAATGCCATTGTTCAGGTCTTGTTTATGTTTTTTTTTTTTTATCATTTCTAGGAGAGATGATCTCACAGCAGGCTTCTTGATATCTTGCCTGTTACAAATTCTCTGCTCCTCTTCTGTGATTTTTCCGGAGCCATAGATGCAGGGACTGTGGTGTAGATGTATCTACTGGAACTGGAATCCTCACCACTCATTGATCTCTGCAGTGTGTCCAGTTGTGGTTTTCTGTAATGGTCTTTATTGGCTGTAAAGAAAATCTTCCTTGATTCAAGGTGATAACTACAATCATCTATGGGTATAAGGCCAATATTTAGAATGTAGTTAGGAATTATGCTGACCTAGCAAAATGGCAGTAGTACATCTAAGATGCATGACCTCACTAGCCCCAGGTAGTTGGCTAGAATTCTAGTACCAGACATGTTTTCCTTCCTGTTGAGTGTCTAATCAGCTTTAAGTCCAATTAGACATCTGTTTGTTAGTACCAACATGTGAGGGCCACTATTGCACCTTTATGGATATCTTGCCATGCTGACCATTGTTGTGGTTCATAGGTATCACAGCTAGTAAGGACTATTAATTGTTTCCCTCCCTTGGTAGCTTGCATAATCCTTTCTGGAACTATTGAAGCTAGACCTCAGGAAAGGAGCTTTTGGGTTATACAGTTTGAATCATTCAAGTCCTGTGCCCTAAGTATACAATGTCATCATCAATAAGGACTGACAGGGAAGACAGGGCAGGACCTCAAGACAGGAACCTGGAGGCAGAAATTGGACCAGAAGCCATACAGGAATGTTGCTTACTAACTTTGTTCCTCATGAGTTGTTCAGCCTGCTTTCTTATACTATCCAGGACCACCTGTCCATGGCTAACACCATCAGTAGTGAGCTGGGCCCTCCCACATCAATCATTAATCAAAAGAAATGCTGCAGACTTGCCTACAGGCCAATCTTACATATTTTCTCAGTTAAGATTCTCTCTTCCCAAATATATCTAAGTTTTTGTCAAGTTGACAAAAACCAACCAACACAACTCTACACATATACAAAGCAGCCACTCACTGCCTCTAGCTCTTCAGGAAGGAGTAGAACCTCATGAGTCTCTCCCCCAGTCAATGATGAAATGCCCTCGGGCCCAATCCTGTGTGGGTCCTGCATGGGTAATCATAGACACTGTGAATTCATGAGTACAATGACCATGTTATGTCTAGAAGACATCCTTTCAAAACATACTTCACCATCCTCAAACTTTTAGATTCTTTCCATTTGTTTTCTATGATGCTTCTTGAGCCTTGGAGGAAGTGATATAGATATTCCATTTAGGACTAAACATTCCACCATTACTTATTCTCAGTACTTTGACCAGTTATGAGTCTCTGCATTAACCCTTGCCTGTATAAGCTTCTTTGATAAAAGCTGAGAGTACACTAATACATAGATATAAAAATATGGATTAAGAAGAGATTTTGACATGTCCATTCAGTAAAAGAATTATAATAGGTTCCTCACTAAGGCCTATGACCTCCCTACCTGTAGATACCCCAATGCACTCTAAAGCTAAATTTTTGAATTTCATCAATTCACTTAAATCCCCTCAGCTTCAGTTTGCTCATGTGTAAATCCTAGAAAAAAAAAATAGTACCTAGTTCACAGGGTTAGTGAGTTAAACAGTGCAAGCCTTCATAGCTCAGAAAAACAGAACTGATGGTTTTGGCTTGTTATAATTTGAATAGAATATCAGCACAGGCACCCAATTCTCCTGCACAGACCCTTCCTCTTTGTGGCACAAACCTTCCTCCAATCTCCTCCAAGGAGGGTGCACCTGAGAGCAGATGCTCCCTAATGACTGCTGTCTATTCTACCTGCATAAAGTTTTTCTCTGTGTGATGTCACAAGGCAGGGTGGTTGCCAGGGTAAAAGAGTATCTTCAGAAGCCAAAGTTCTCCAGCCCTCACAGACTGAAGACCATGCAACTGAGGAAACCCCACATATACTGCCCATGTTTCACTCCTACTTCTCACATCTGTCTGCAAGGCCAAGGTAATTTGCTTCTCCTCTGAAGTGACTACTTAATCCTTCCACCATTTGAACATCTGTCTAAAATTGCAACCTCCTCTTCCTGTGGCCCTGCTTCACATTCAACCCTACTTTCTCCTCCCCATAGGCAACAGGAGCAGACTGGACGAAATCATGAGTTTTGATCTAATGAGGTCAGGTTGCACAAAACCTAGTCAAGAATTCAGTGCAAACTGGGAGTGTAGCTAGGTGGTAGAACATTTGCCACCCTAAAGGCCCTGGGTTTGATCCCTAGAATTACAAAAGCAAACCAATCTACTTATGCTATGGTATGCCACCAAACACCCACACAGCATAATAGCTGTTATGCTGGCCAATACAGCACAGGGGTAAGAAAGTCTCAACTCTCATAGGAGTTCACAACCTTGTATGCTATTAATAGGGGAAGAGAGCCAACAATAAAGAACCAAAAATAAAAGGCATGTTACATGGCAGCTTGTACTATGAAACAATTTTTAAGCACGGCAATGAGATGAAAGTGAATTGGCTGGAAGATCAGAGAGGATTGCCAAATAACCTTAGAGCTGGGGCCCAAATGAGAGGGGGAAGGGTAGCCCAACCAGATGTTTGATCACTCAGAGTGAAAGTGTACATATTTTCTCTTCACTGTCTCCTGCATTTGCATGTTTCTGTCTTCCTTCTTCCTGAAGAATCATCTCAATTTATTTCAGTAGAGATCCCCTTTAGTTCACCTGGTTATTTCCTCATTTCCAGAAAGATGTTCTTTCCCAAGGCAGAATTTTCTATTTGAGATAACCTTCTGGAAGAGTAGGATTATGAGACAGACACCATGCCTGGAAACTCTGAAGGACATTCCTAATGAATCAGTTGGGACTAGAGTGGTTGCTTAGAAATTAAGAATATTTTCTGCTCTTCCAGAGGACCTGAGTTTTGTCCCCAGCTCCTACGCACAATCATCCATGACTCCAGATCCTGCCTACCAGGGGATCTGGCACCTTCTTCTTTTATTGCTCTGGTTCTTTGCTATGATCCAACTTTTAGTCATTGCTTTCCATAGTTGATTTACTGTGTTTCACCAGCTTGAAGACATTTCCAGTCATCTCATCAAATGTTGTGGGGCATTCAACATGGAGTGCTGAGGGACACATCTTTATATATTCAGGTTTAAGTGTTCTCTGCAGAGCCCCTTTGTTTTGAGGACAAGTCAAACCTGTTCAGGGCTCAACCTCACCTCAAATTTACTATCATTGCTTTCACATGATTCTTGATCCCAATGACATGAAACACTCCTTACTAATATTCTGCCCCCATGAATGATGCCAGCCTTTTGTGTCATATGTGCAAGGCCACCAGTTGCTACCAGTTTCCACTTCACCAGCTCTGCCAACTCCTTTCTTGCCTAGTCAGTCATCCTATAGAATCTCATCTTTCTCCATGTGAACGCTTCTCTCCTGTCCCTGGTGCTGTATCTTTAATATACACTATTCATTGTATTTCCCTTCAGAGAACTCATTACTTACCTTTAATTTTTGAATTGGTATGTCTGCATATATTTGAAAGTCAGGACAACCTGTGTGAGTCAATTCTTCTTCCACCATACCAATCCCAGATACCGAACTCAAGTCATCAGGCTTGGTGGCATCACTCACCTTTTCACATTTAGTATTTCCTTTACCAAGTTTTCCATGGCAAGGACGATATTTAATGATGACTATGTTCCATGTCTCACAACATATGCACCTAGTAGGTGCTCTGGCTCAGCTGATCAGATGAGAGGAAAAGTCTTATCTGTCCCGACACTGATGAAAAACCACCTTGTGAAGTGTTATTGCTGAAATACTTGAGTCTAGCTGGAGTGACTGTGGTGGGAAAGCAGGGACCAACAGAGTCCAGTGGGGAAGGGGGCAAAGGTGGTGCTGGGAGGAAGAAACTCGTGAAGGAATCACTCCAGGTGAACTGTGTTCAAGGATGGTCGAGTCCCCACACGACTCGGCCTTCCCTGTCCACCTGTTCCTCATTCTCTTTTGCTGCCAAGCCCTTCATCTCGTTTCTCTATCCCTACCTTCCTCATTCTTCCCCGGAGGCTCACCTCACTTTTACCACCTCTACAGCACAGCATCCAGTGGGAGTCAAATGTTCAGGTTTTTATCAAATGACACCTTGAGTCTCAAGTGACCATACACTGAAACCATCAGCCAACATAAACCTGCCTGCCTTTTCCTTGGGTATTTTGTCACATCAATGGGATGCTAACACAACAGTCAATGAGAACAGTAAGGGATATTTCAGCACAAGGTAGAGGGTTCCCAGAACGACAATGAAGGCACTGTGGGAGATGGAGGGCATAAATATCAGTGGCAGCCACTAGAACTTCAAGATCAGAACATAGATTTATCAAAATGTGTTAGAATCAGAAATAAGTGTGATACAAAATAATGTAGATGCAGAGGCAGAAAAGAACACATTAAGATTTGCAGATGATAAGCCCAAAGTGTAAGACTATAGCTAGAAACAATCAGTCAAACCTGTGTTTTAGAGGGAAGGGACAGAGAGCAGTCTACATGAGGGAAAGGAAGAGGAGGAAAAAAGCAGTCACCTTGGACAGGACACAATGGGCACAGTTGAGACCTGTAGGTAGGAAATTGAAGCAGCAATTCACATAACTGAATGGAAGTGGACTGGGCAGGTTTGAGTTGGGGAGGAAGGGGAGACAAGTCAGAAGGCAATGATCTGAACCATATATAAATAATCTGGCATCAATATAATAAAAGGGATCCTAGGAGTGCTGGACAAACTACCACTAATAGTCCTGACGCTCCAGTGTCACGTAAGCATACGTAAGAAGTGACAGAGAATCCTTCCAGGAAGTGGGACAGTAGTCTGGAACTTTGAAGGAGGTACTGGAGATTAAAACCTAGACCTTGCACCTGCAAAAGCTAAGCAAGCCCTCCATCCTGTACTACACCCTTAGCCTTAGAACTTTCTTTCGACTCCTAGTATAGACTCACCATGGAAGGCCCATTTAAAAACACTTTTATGAGATAATACTGCTTGCTAATAAGGTTATAAAATAAGATGCCAGAGTGCTTATGGACTGTTGCATACAATATATGGAACTCCTTGGGAATCTAGAAATCTGAGAAATGGGGCTTCTTTGGGATATTAAAATGCAAGATTAATATCATTTTGACAGTATGATTCTAAATACATTTTTTTTCACTCTCTTACATAGGCCATATTACTATTTTCTCCAAGAGTCATTGCAAAAATCACAATAAAAGTCATCAGTTACTTTTTCCTATAATATTTATTAAGAGACTATCAAACCCTGCAAAGGAGGGCACTAAATGTTACATCCCAAGTTGCCTGAAGCTGTAAGAGTCAGAAGTGAACACAGAATTTTAACACTACTTCTCACCACTAGGAAGTCCTGGACCCTTGAGGGCTAGATGAATCTTATGTGCCACAAATTTCTACCCAATACCTTTGAAGCATATCCAGAAATGATCCTTGCCTGAGTCGTTGAATTCCGTTTGCTCCTTTTCTCCTTTAAAGGAACTTCCTCACTACCGGTGATGGACTCAGACAGAACTCTCTTCCTGAATCCTCCCTCCTATCAAGCAATCTTTTCATATAGAGAAGATAAGGAAAAGGCTAACAATGAACTCAGAGGGTACCTTGAAAACTGGTGTCCTAATGGGCGCTAATTTCCAACATGTCAAAGAACAAATAGCCTTGCTTCTGCTTTATCAGGAGAATTTCTGAACCCACATGGGACAGTCCTTACAGTTACTCAAGTTCACAATGCCCTGTTGTCTGTAACCCTCAAAGCTGTGAGCCATGGAATTCTATGGAACCCAGGATCCAGTGGTGTCCCATGTCCTCAGAGTTGTTCATATTCCAAAGAAATCTGGGTTCACATGTCAGCGAAAATCCCTCAGGATACAGGAACCAGGAAACTTCACTTTTCATTACTTAAGATTTTCTTGAATTTTATTATTAAATCTTTATAAAAACACTGAACAAAAGTGAGTGAGAAAACACAGTGGTTAAAAACACAAACTCTAGAGTCAAACAATCTCAACTGTACTCCTTACTAAATGTGTCCCTTGGGTAAGTTGCTCAATATCTCTGCTTCTACTTCTCCATTTGTAAAACTGGGATAGCAACAATGCCTACTTTATAGAATTAAGGGAATTGAACAAGTTAATCTTTTTTAAAAACATTTAAAATGAAGCCTAGCACATTTTAAGTGCTTATGTATTTGTAAAACAAAAACAAAAACTAAACTAAATAAATAAAAAAACAAATTAACTGGATTAATTTCTCCATAATCTAAGAGGTCTTTCTCCAAACATACTTTTTTAGATGTTACAATAGATGTTTATATACAATTGTGTCCTTCTTATGGTTGTTCATTCTGTTACATACATTGCCAGTGTCCACAATTATAATTTATAGTGATTGCCTAAAAGAATTATAAACTAACTGCCCAACAATTCATTGATAAGTGCCAATGGACACTGACACACTAGATTATTAGCTATATACTCTCTGTTTCAAAACTCAGTCTCATACTTCTAGGCAACAGCCTTTCTATCTTCTATCATTAGTGATCTCCTTTACTAATCTTTTCTAAGAGGTTAACCTTGATCAACAGTAAATATTCCACTCAATACTGCACTAGTTTTTTCTTAGATTCAGATTTACTATTCCACATTCTATCCCTTAAAGAGCACCTAGACCCTCCCTGTTTCTATAATTATGCACAAAATGTTAATGTAAAGCTTTCCATCTAACATTCTAGGCAGTATCTTTCCAGTCAAAACACTATTCTTGGCATAAGACTTTGCCCTTAATAATGCACACTGATCTACAAATAAGAACTCTTGTTAGAATGCCTCATTCCCCCAATCATGTTCCTCAAATATGGATTCCTTGCGGGCCATATAAGAAGCTTAAGAGCTTTTATCTATAATTCCCTGACACTGCATAGGGGCTACACAACTGCCGAAAGGTTTTCCCTAGTCTTTTCACTCATGTCACTCATAAGGTTTCTTCCAGGAAGAGATTTCCTGTTGTATAATAATAAAGACAATCTTACTGAATTCTTAGTGAAAATTTTCCTTGTTGGTAATACTTATAGGCTTTTTTTTTCCCTCCCAATGTTGTGTTTTTATTGTATGTTATTAAACACAGTAAAAGAAATGTCTCTGACTAACTCAGTTACAATTTCTCTTCACTATGATTTCTCTGATGCTGAAGTAAGGCTGAATGACCACTAAAGGCTCTTCCACACTGACTGCATATAAAGCGTTTCTCTCCACTATGCATTCTCTGATGGATAATCAGAGAAGAATTCTTACAGAAAGCTTTTTCACAGTGATTACATTTGTAGGGTTTCTCTCCAGTATGGTTTCTCAAGTGTACAATAAGGGAAGAACTCTCATTAAATGCCTTCCCACATTCATTACACCTGTATGGTTTCTCTCCAGTATGAGTTCTCCGGTGTGCAATGAGGTGAGAGCTACAATTAAAGGACCTTTCACACTGATTACATTTATAGGGTTTCTCACCAGTGTGAATTCTCCGGTGGGCAACAAGGTGACAGCTCTGACTAAAGGATTTTCCACATTTATTGCATTCATAGGGTTTTTCTCCAGTATGAGTCCTTTGATGCCTAACAAGATGAGCCATCTGGCTACAAGATTTCCCACATTTATTACATTCATAGGGCTTAATTCCAGAATGAATAATTTCATGTTTAGTAAGGGCTGAGCGTTCTCTGAAAGCTTTGCCACATTCTTGACAGTTATAAGGTTTCTCTCCCGTGTGAGTTCTCTGGTGAGCAATAAGATGGGAACTCCAACTGAAGGACTTTCCACACTCAGTACATTTATATGGTTTTGCTCCAGAGTGAGTTCTTTCATGTTTACTAAGGGCTGAATAATCCCTAAAAGCTTTTTCACATTCATCACATTTAAAGGGTTTCTCTCCAGTATGCATTCGCATATGGGCAATAAGATGGGAACTCCAGCTAAAAGACTTCCCACATTCAGTACACTCAAAAGGTTTCTCTCCAGTATGAGTTCTCTGATGTCCAATAAGATGGGAGTTCCAGTTGAAAGATTTCCCACATTCATTACAAACATAAGGTTTTTCTCCTGTATGGATTCTTGTGTGTACAATAAGATGAGAATTCCAACTGAAGGCTTTCCCACATTTGTTACATTCATAGGGTTTTATTCCAGTGTGAGTCCGTTCATGTTTAGTAAGGGCTGAGCGATTCCTAAAAACTTTTCCACATTTCTCACATTCATAGGGTTTCTCTCCAGTATGAGTTTTCTTATGCTGAATAAGGTAAGAGCTCCAAATAAAAGATGCTCCACATTTGTTATACTCATAGGGCTTCTCTGCAGTATAAGAGCTTGTATGTTGGGCAAGTAATGAGTCATACCCAAAGACTTTCTCCCATTCATTGTATTTATATGCTTTTTCTACACTACCAATTTTTTGATGTTCCATAAAAGATGAGAAGTAAAAGATATTCTCATACTCTTTATAGTCATACTGGTTTCCTCCAATTTGAAGTCTTGGGTGTTCAGTAACTGATGGGCTCTGGTTAAAGATTTGATGGCATTCCTTATATTCATAGAGTTTTTCTCCTGTATGTACTGCTTTATGATCGCCAAAATGTATAATATGATTGAAAGACTTCACAGCATCAGTACATTTGAACAGATGATCTCCAGTTTGCATTCCGACAGGGTAAACAGGCTGAAGAGACTGGCAGAAGGCTTTGTCATAATCATTATTTACACAGGTAACTTTATCTGCATACATTATGGCTGAATTACATCTCCAACTTTCAAGATGTGCATCAGGTTTATAGAAATGTTCTAATTGAGGAACTCTCTGAGATGGAACCAAGTTTAAGCTTTGGCTGTACTCTGTGCCAAGATCACAGAATTCAGAACCTCGTTGAGAAAGTACTTGTTTTTGCATGAAGACCATTTGCCTCATACCTGTACTCTGGTTCATGTGATACATTTCTAATTGGTCTTTGCATCCCAAAATTCCTAGCCTGGAGAGCCAAGGGTCATCCCATATATATCTTTGTAATGCCATTCCATTGGATTGTCCTTCCTCGAAAACGCTCTGTGCTGGAACCAATGCTTTGCTTTCAACATTTCTCATCCACTCTGAAACAGAAGCAGGGGAGCTGTGAGTGCATAAAGACCTCAAGATTCACTGGTGAAATTCATTATTCATACTATAGAAAAGGCTAGAGTATATTTCATTTTCAAGTACAGACATGTAAGCCAGAAAAATTTCGTAAGAGAATAGTCAAAAGTAAAAAATTGATAACTACAAAACAAAGTGTATAATAACACTACTAAAATCACTGAGTATTTTTACATGAAAAGGAACATTTACAGGAAAAAATTAACTATGAAGGGCTGAGCTACTCAAGCCATGCACATTACCAAACTGGCTTGCTTCATGGCTCAGCCTTAGCCATCTCCTGAGAATTGATAATATGAAACATTGTAAATGTTATTATACCTTTTCATGCTCAGGGCCTTGAAATAAACTTTACCAATTTCTCTAGATAGCTTGTAACTAATGTGATTTCTAGTGAAGATGTGCTTTCTCTCTAGGGATCTGAAGTCTGGGGAATCTCAGTCATATGGTACTACTGCCTATATGATCAACCTCCAGTAAGAACACTGGCTTAAGCTCAACCATGTCCTAATAGACATGGTTCCTAGTAGACAACTTTACAGATCATCACAATTTCTTGCTAGAAATATATAACTCCATTGTGAAAATATCAGCAGGAACTTATATTTGGCTTCCTCTGGACTCTATGATATTGCTTTCTATTCTTTTTACTGTAATAAACCATAACCATGATGTAGTGAGTTTCAAATCCTATAAGCCATCCTAGTCAATCAATGGCAGCCCTGGATACCCCTGACAAAAGAACATGGAAGGAAGGAAGGAAGGAAGGAAGGAAGGAAGGAAGGAAGGAAGGAAGGAAGGAAGGAAGGAAGGAAAGAAGGAAGGAAGGAAGAAAGAAAGGGCTTAATAAATAAGCATGCAGGAGATCTTTGGCAAGTAATATTTAATTCATTAAATAGTTACAATTTACTTCTGTATTATAATGTCTTCCTGCTTCCCATCTTGGTATTGGTAGAAGGTTATAAGAAAGTAAAGTATCAACAAAAGATTTCAAGCCAGGATGTTATTTATAATAAACTACTATGACAATAACTGTTGCTCCAAAGTCCAGTCAAGATTTAAACACATAAGACTTAGCAGCTCAAAGGGAAATCTTATCACAGTTTAAAGATTCTCCTAGAGAAGTAATTCCTGTGACCACTAGAGAATCATTTTTAGAGCAGTGACAAAAGAAATGGACTAGAAAAACAGCACAGTGAGTTGAAGTTTGAACATCTGTATTTAAATGCTAGCTCTACCACTAATCCTAAGCAGACTTTTGTGATGACTGAATGTCAATTTCTGAATCCAGCAAAATGCCTGCCAAATTGTGTGTGTGTGTGTGTATGTGTGTGTGTGTGTATGCGTGCATGCGTATGAGATCAGCAATGTGTCATCATGGCTGGGTTATCAATCCAATAATCAACAGAATCTGTATTAATTTTGTACTACTATTATAATAAGTTATCACATACTTAGTGAGTTACATAACACAGATTTATTATCTTATAGTTCTAGAAGTCAGCAACCCAGAAAAACCATTGTCTTATCTGGCTGGGGTTCTTGTCTTTGATTTGCCAAATAGGGGAAACACATATCCTAACAATTCTGGCAGAAAACTGAGGTAGAACATACCAGTGCGACCAACAATATAATACCCAGAATAATAGAAAGGAAAAACTGAGTAACAACATGCTCATAGAGGCTTTAATAGTGACAAATTTTTTGGTTGTGAGCCTAGACTTTAATGGCTGAGCCATCTCAGAGACAACTTCCTGAACAGTACACCAATAGTGCAGACACTAAGATCAACATTTAATCAATGGAACCCCATGAAACTGAAGTTTCTGTAAGGCGAAGGACACCATCAATAGGACAAAGCAGAAGTTTACAGAATGGGAAAATATCTTCACCAACTCCACATTTGACAGAGGGCTAATTTCCAAAAATACATAAAGAACTCAACAAACCAAATAATCCAATTAAAAAATGGAGTACAGATCTAAATAGGGAATTCTCAACAGAAGAATCTCAAATGGTTGACAAACACTTAAGGAGATATTCAACATCCTTGGCTATCAGGGAAATGCAGATCAAAATGACTCTGAAATTCCATCTTACACCTGTCAGAATGGCTAAGATCAAAAACACAATGACAGCTCATGCTGGAAAGGATGTGGAGTAAGGGGAACACTCCTCCATTGCTGGTTGGAATGCAAACTTATACAGCCACTTTGGAAATCATTGTGACAGTTTTTTAGAAAACGGGATCAATCTATCACAAGATCTAGCTATACCACTCTTGGGTATATACCCAAAGGATGCTCAATCATACCACAAGGACATTTGCTCAACTATGTTCATAGTAGCTTTATTGTAATAGCTGGATAACCTCGATGTCCCTCAACTGAGGAATGAATAAAGAACGTGTGGTACATTTACACAATGATGTACTATTCAGATGTTAAAAAACAAGGACACCAGGAAATTTGAAGGGAAAATGGATGGAATTAGAAAAAAAATCATCCTGAATGAAGTAACCCAAACCTAGAAAGACAAGCATGGTATGTACTCATTCATAAGTGGATATAGCTGTAAAATAAAGGATAACTATGCCACAATCCAGAGACTCAGAGACTAGATAACAAAGAGGGTTTGTGGGAGGCGAGGTGCCTGGATCTCCCTGGGAAGGGGAAACAGAAGAGATTTTGAATGGACTATGGACAGGTGAGGATGGAAACATGAGCAATCAGGTTGGGAAGGAGGGAAGAGTACTGAAAGAGGGGGTGCATTTCAGGGTCAAGTGAAAACCTGGTACAAGGGAATCTCACAGGAATCTACAAGGATGACTACAACTAAGACTCCTAGCAATAACACATACATAGCCCACTGGCCATCTTCTATGACCAGGCAAGACATCAGGAGGAGGGAGTGGGAAACCAACCCAGCTACATAACCTTCAATCTACAGTCTGTCCTGACTATCGAATGTGCTGGGGTAAGGGTGGCATAAAGATTGAGAGAGTGGCCAACCAATGATTAGTCTAGCCTAAAAATGATGCCCAGAGAGTAAACCCACACCTGACACCGCTTGGAGCACCAGGATCCACAGACTGGATGACCAAGAGACTTGGGTAGAACCAAGCATGACTGGAGGGGGAAATGTCAATATAATGATGCCTAACAATGTTCTGCTATACACATGGATTGGTGCTTAGTCCAACTGTCATCAGACAGGCTTCATCCAGCAACTTATGGAAAGAGATGCAGACCCACAGACCAACATTAGGCAGAGCTCAGGAAATCCTGCAGAAGAGGGGAAGAAAGGATTGTAGGAGCCAGGGGGATCAAGGACACCACAAGAAAACTCACAGAATCATCTAACCTGGGCTCACAGGGGCTCACAGAGACTGAACTGACAACCACAGAGCTTGTGTGGAACTGATCTAGGCACTCTGTGTTGGACTCTTACTGGCTTTTGGGACCCTGCTTCTCATACTGGACCACCTTGCCCAGCCTTAATACATGGGGAGGTGCTTAGTCTCACTGCAACTTGATATACCATGTTTTCTTGATAGTCATGGCAGACCTGCCCTTTCCTGAACAGAAACAGAGGAGTAGATGGGGGTGGGGGTGGGGAGGATAGAGGAGGGAGGGACTTAGAGGAGAGGAGGGAGGGGAAACTGTGACTGGATGTAAAATAAATTAATTAATTAAAAATAGCATGACAACTTAGGTCACATGAATATACATAATTAATTAAACTGTCAAAATCAAAAAAAGAATCCACAGGAGGCAACAAAAGACAAGCAACTCTTCACACAGGCAATCCTCCATAATATTACAACTTATTACTCTTTAGAAACTATGGAAGCTAAAATGAGAAATTCAGTCAACCATGAACTTTATACCCATTAAAATTATCAAGTGATTCCCAGATAAAACCTTGGAATTTGTTGCTAACAAACCTGCCCCACAAGAAATGCTAACAGAAGCTGGTGGTTCACAGGTGAGAGCACTTACTACTCTTGCAGAAGATCCAGGTTCAATTCCTAGCTCACAACCATCTATAACTACAGTTCCAGGGAATGAAATACCCTCTTCTGACCTCTACGGAGTTTTGCAATGCATATACATGAGGCACACACACATATACCCGTAAAAAAGGAAAATATTTTTAAGCAAGCAGGAAAGAAATGCTAACAGGGGCTGAAGGAATGGTTCATCAGTTCAGAAAATACACTGCTCTTGCAGATGACCCAAGTTCAGTTTCTATCACACAAGTCAGATAGCTCAAAACCACCTATAACTCTGGGCACCTGGACTCACTTGTGATAGTGCATACATGCACACACACATGCACAAAATTAAAAATAAAAATAATTTTTAAAAAAATGTTAAAAGAAGCTCCTTAGTCTGACATGGAAAAAAATCAGAAATACCTCAAAGAACACTAATAATGAAATTACATAGTAACACGACAGCAAAATCACATTTTTTTTCTTTTTTCCTGTTTTATGGAGACAGAGTTCCCCCCTATGTAGTCCTGGCTGTCCTGAAACTCACTATGTAGAGCAGGTGCCCTTATACTCACAGACATCCACCTGCCTCTGCCTCCCAAGTGCTCAGAATTAAAGGCGTGTGACACCACACTCAGCAAAATTACATTTTTTCTTTATAACATCTCTTTATCTGATTTTAAAGATAAAACAGCACTAGAAAGATGGCTCAGTGATACCTGCTACCAAACCTGACAACTTGAAACATTCGTATGAGAGAAGGAAAACACTGACCCTGCAAATCATCTTCTGACCTCCACATGGGTACTCACCTACTCCCACCCCACCCCACCCCCACACAAATAAATACAATTTAAAATTTTAAGAATTCTAACAATTGAAAATGAAAAAAATAAAACATCATTAATTACAAATGTGTGCTGATAACATAAAATGCATAAATATGTAATAAGCCAAGCTATACAAAAGCAGAATTTTTTTAATATTAACAAGATTTTAGTAGTATTAATCCAGGTAAGGTTATTATAGAGATGTTAATTGTAATCCTCAGCATAACCACTAAGACAATAACAACAACAACAAAAACTTGGTAAAAGAGGAAAAAAAGAGTAAATGATTATCTGTATTGGGAAGTAATAGTAATGTAGGTAAAGAACAGTAGTATACATGAAACTTCAACTTAAACATTTTAATGTAGCTTTGACTTTTTTAATCATGTGAATACATTGGCTAATATTCCAAAACTATTTTTGTTTATTTGTTGTTTTTCTAAGTGTTTGAAGCCATAGACTACAATTTGGAAAATGAAAAAGCAAATTTTTAAGTAGGTAAATAAATGAAAACTTATCTTAGAGAAAGTATAGCAAATATGAACACCAAGCACAAAGCAGACAGAAAGGGAGGGAAATTCAGCACACAACTGCAACCTTATGAGAGAGGCTCTACTCTCAATCAAGGGAGGGGAGAAGAGGAGAGGGGAGGGGAGAGGAGGGAAGGGGAGGGAAGGGAAAGGAAGGGAGAGGAGGGGAGAGAAGGGGAGGGGACAGAAGAGAAGGGAAGAGAAGGAAGAGAAGATAGAAAGGAAAAGAAGGAGAAGGAGGAGGAAGAAGGAAAAAAGGAAGTAGAAAGAAAGCTCCCTAGAGGAGATTCTGGAAGTATTAGAAGAGAACTCCTCTACCCTTAGCCCATTTATCAAAAAGCAGAACTTCAAGAAAAGTTCCTCATTCAATGCCCAGGCTTCACCTCACCTGGACAAGTGCTTTGAGGATATGCTTGCTCTACTGACCATGGCTCTTCTCCTTGTTCCAACAGGGAGATGACTTCAGGCTTAGCAATCTGATTCCCTACAGATGGAGGAAAAACACGTAATTTTGGTGACAAAGCTTTGGAGTTGCCAAAGAAATCTCCCCTTGCCTCTTCCTCCTGTAACTGCTCACTTAAGTGGAATATGCATATCCTTCTCCCTTTGTATTTCATAAGTATTAGGAATTTTATCTCTGAATCTTAAAGTTCAAGATCATCTCAGCTCTTTAGAGACACAACATACTACTTTCACATTATAGCTGAAGACATTGCAGAGGAAATAGCTGTATTTATTTGAGTAGTTTCTGCCTTACCCACAGAGAGTAGGTGTCCATAGGTCTCCAGCATCACGTCACGGTACAGAGTCCTCTGAACAATGTCTAGCTGCCCCCATTCTTCTTGGGTGAAGGCCACAGCCACATCCTTGAAAGTTACTGGTTCCTAAAAGAGCATATATGATCCTTCTCAGCCTAGGGCAAACCTTTCCAAATTTTCTAGGGATGGAATGAGGCTGACAGCCTTTGAGGAAAGAGACAAGATATAAAGGACTTACTAGATGTTATCAAGATTCTAAGATGTGGTGACTCACTTTAATCCCAACACTCACGAAGCAGAGGCAGGGGGATCTCTGTGAGTTCTACAGAGCAAGATCTAGGACAGGCACCAAAACTACACAGAAAAGCCCTGTCTCAAAAAACCCTGATCTTATAAACCTCTAATCTAAGCTAGCCCTTGCTGCCTATTCTTCAATATATTGACTTTTTTTTTTTTACTCCAACCAACAGAACTGCATTTATTCTATCTTCATAAGATGACTGTCTTAACACAAAAACTTGATTCTGTTGCAAAGACTGCCTTATCCCTCAAAACCCAACTCTCGTCTGATTCTGGTGCAGACTTCCTTATAACCTCAAAACTCAACTCCTGCAGACACCCTGACACATTCAGTCTTACTGTAGCCCATGACTGCTGCTGATCTATACTGACAATCTAGGGATGGTGAACATAAACTGACGAATCATCTTTTCAGCAAGCTCTCACCAAGATCCCTGCTACTCTGAGACTGAGAAGCCTGAATGTGGATTTCTGCCTCCACCTTTCCAACAGGAAGCACCTAAAAATACTGAACATACCATACCTCCTCAGAAACCCTCCCCAACCTTGGTGACAACGTTAATTTCTCTACTTTTCTTGCTGCTGATCTTTCCAAATCTATTTCCTTCAAAGATCCTGTTGTTTCTACAAAATGACAGAGAAGTGTCAAAATCTAAGCACAATGAACTTTAACATAGTCATAACAGGGACAAGCTGAGAGGCCATGCTTACTACCCTAGGGCTTCCAGCCTTGTCTGTCTCATACAACCTAACCCCTGTGGAGTGCTGGTGTGGACCACATGGTGAGCATTGCTGTGTGACAAAATTCCAGCATTTCGGCATTGCAGACCACAACTCTCTAGCACCTTTTAACTTTCATTTTTAATGATTCTCATTATGTGTTATGACAGTTCCTATTGGTGAAATTATTAAGGCCACTCCACGTAGTTAAAAGGAGATTTATTTAATGGCGTAACTTACAAATTAAGGGATAGGTAGGTCGCGGAGTCTGGGGAAGGTGTATCGCAGTCCAGCGGTGTTCTCTGGAGCTCTGCTTGGTACACCTCTCCAGTCCAGGGTCCCGCAACAGAGAGAGCGCCCGCCGATCCAGATCTCGGGTCCCCAGGCGCCTCCTTTCGCCCCGCCTTGTAGGCGTGACAGTTGCCGAAGTCTCAATGGGGTTTGGAACTTCCAGATCAAAGCTGGAATGGCTACCCACTACAAGTTCCCTTATGCCTTTTCCTTTGGGAAATCTTGTGTGGGCTTTGAAGGATGAAAAAGTATACAATGGCAGTCTCCTTAAACAAAATAATTTTTTGGAAAAAAATTCCCCACCACCATGAAACCACATAGTGTGATGACTCTATACCAGATATCCCCACTGTGCCCTCCTGATTAGACCAGGAATGGGAAAATTGGAGATTTACTAACTGGACACACCTGACCCTGAAAGGTAAAATCAGTAGCCCTCTTGAGAGTCAGCCCCCATCTGAAGGTATCTGCTGATCTATAAATGAATCTAAAAGCTAACCAGTAATTTAGAGCTGACCGGAGATTAAACTCATGTGAAAATAGGGCTGGAACAATAAACCTAAATGTATATATCCTGGACTCAGCAAAACAGGACATAGGGAGTAAAAATTTATGTCTCTATAGATACCCTGCATCCTGTCAGCCATCAGTAATTTCACACTTACAGTTCAGCCAGTAACTTCAAAGAACTATCTCACCCCTAAGCCCCTCGTCCAATCCTGAGATATGCAACCCACTGCATGTAAACTTTTCCTATATAAACTCCTCGTAATGAGTGCTCAAGGCTTCCTCCTCCACTCACTGTAAGGGCTTGGAGTGTTAGACAAAGTCCCTGCCTGGGCTTGGCTTGAATAAAGAAACCTTTTGTTTTTTCATCGGAAGTTAGTAAGCATAGAAAAACCAGGATGGTACATTATAATGGGAAAAGAGTAAGACATCAGGGCCTTCCCTTTGGGGAGTGTATGGGGAGAATAGGCCCATAGAATAATACTAAGACACATGGAAGGCAATTAGGGAACAATACAGTGTTCACGTTTCATCATATCCCTTGAGGGATGAAAATTGCTCTTAAATTGGATGAAAATTGCTCTTAAATTGTAGTTGAGTGTCCGGTCCCCAGAAGTCCTTTTTCCAAGGTCACACATTTGGATAAAGGCCTCCATTCCCTAGTGGCTTGAGAAAAGTTCCTGCTTGCTAAAAGCAGTCATTCTTCTTATCTCTGGCAGGAAGAACTTGTGGCCCTTCCATTGATGTAAGAGGGGTCCTAGTGGAGTTACTGAACCTTTGAGAATAACAGGCATTTAGATACTTGCTGAACTTATTGCTTTTGTCTCAGGAAAAATGCTGTAATGAAGTTAATGGCCACTTTCTATCCCTGAATCATTGAGTCTGCTTTCAGTCTTGCCTATGGCTGAACTACTGAGTATAAAAGGAGTAACCTTTTTTCAATAAACACTTGGGCAGTCATCCCAATTCACCCCCAGATTGTGTCTATATCCATCCTCACCCCCAACCCTTGCTGACTCCACATCTTCTCTTTGGGATCTGAACCCACCAAAGCTGGTCTCCAGCAGGGTGGAGGAGGAGCGTCTTCCAAAATAGCTTCAACATAATTAACAAAGTCAACACCCACACCCTAGCAACTGTCAACCCTGTAGGCTCCCACAAATTCACCTCCTACCCCTTTAAATATGTTCAAAAGTGAACAGAAGAATGTCTAATAATTAGACATAAACAAATTAAATCATTAGAGGGTTTCACAAACCCTGTTAATAAAACAGTGGCCATTGGTGACAACTATCAATAACCACCGAATCACACATGATAGAAGACTGAGAGATGTGTAACAAGGATATCAGTGTGACAACACCTAGCACTGGAGATTCAGAGATAGACAGATCCCTGGAGCTAATTGGCCAGCTAGCCTAACCTATCAGCAAGCCCCAGACAGTGAGAGAACCTATCTCAAACATAAGGCATCTTTTACCCTTAGCAAAGCTCTACTGCTTCAGGATAGCTATTCTAACTATTCATTAGAATATAGAGAGTTTGGGACTGGGCGAGTGCTTATTTAAATATTGTGTGATGTTTTTGTGAGGTCATTACAATGAAGTAATTTTTATTTAAAAATCAACAAACAAACACAATGTTGGTGAAATGACTCAGCAAGTAAAGGTTTTTACCACTAAGCCTACAAGCTTGTTCCTATGACCCATGGGGTGGAGGCAAAGAACCAATTCCCAAAAGCTCTTTACACACACACACACACACACACACACACACACACACACACACACCCACACACACACACGAGGGACTAAACAGCACTCAAGAAGCATTCTTAAAAATGCCAAATGAATCTACTTAGGCCTCTACTCCAACTACCTAGGACTGAAGAGATGACACTTAACTGACGTCATGAAAGCAAAATCAGGCAAAGTAAGAAGCCAGGGAAATCCAGATTCTTCAGATTAAAACTATAAGCAACGTGAGTGCCTTGTTTTGACCCTAATTTTACCAACTACAAAACTATGATAAGGTGGGGACCAGTGAGAAAAAAAAAATGGGATGTAAACTGAGCATTAGGTAACATTTGCTGGTGTGCTGTGAGATAAAGGTACTGTTAATTATATCCTAAAACAAATACCTAGAAATACAGGTATATCATACAATTCTGAGATTTGTTTTTTAAATGTTACAGCTTAACAAAAAGGCTATGTTAGAACAAGTCAAAGGCAGAAACTGAAAGCCAGATGTTGCTGAAGGTGATGAACATGAGTGTATATGGAAGGCAGAATAGGAGCAGAAGGATGTCCACATCCTAGCCCTCTGTTACCCTAACAACAGAAGGACTTACATATGTAACTAAGGTAAAGATGCTGAGACAAGAGTAACCTGTACTGTCTGGGTGGATCCATTGTAATCAGAAGGTCATACATATGAAGAAGGAAGAGGTAGGAAGACCAAAACGTAATGATGGAAACAGAAGTGGGAAAGATTGGTTTTAAGAAAGGAGAAGGGTAAAGATGCTACTTGGTGATGGAGTGCTTGCCTAACACGCACAAAGCTGTAGGCTAAATTCCCAGTACTGCCTTCACTGTCCAAGAAAGGGAGGATTCAAGTCAAAGAATGCAGGGGGAAAAAACCTCTCCTGGAGCCTCCATAAAGATCACAGCCCTGCATTCTGGATAATTGGTGGTGGTGATGTCTTGTTTGGTTTGCAGAGTTTGTTTTTAGTCTTTTTCAAACAGGATCTTATGTAGCTCAGGCTAGCCTCAAACTCAATCAGTGGGTAACTGATGCTGGTCTTCAATTCTTGATATTCTTGCCTCCACCTCCCCTAGTGCCGAGGTTACAGGCTTATTTATGGTAGTACTTCCAACTATGTAGGCCTGTTGTAGACTTCTGAGTTCAAAACAAGGGAATAAAATTGTTCTAAGCACCTAAGCTTATATTAATCTGCTGTAGCAACAACAGAAAGGTAATCCTCAGTTTATGTTCTATTTTTCTACTTAAAGATCTTTGGTTGTTTTTTTGTTCATTTGTTTGTTTTAATTAGGGGGCTGAAGAAAGGGTTGAGTGATTAACAGCACTTGCTGTACTTCCAGAGGTATCACCATCCCTAATTTCAAGTTCTAGTATAGAGCTATAGTAATAAGAAACACATGGTATTGACATAAAAAGATACACTAATCAATAGAATTGAATCAAAGACCCAGACGTAAATCCACACACCTATAGACATCTGATTATTGATAAAGAAGCCAGAAATATACAATGGAAGAAAGCCTCTTCAACAAATGATGCTGGTCTAACTAGATGGCATGGAAAAGAATGCAAATAGATCCATATCTATCACCCTGCACAAAATTCAAATACAAGTGGATCAAAGACTTCAACATAAATCCAGATACACTGAACCTGATAGAAAAGAAGGTGGGGAATAGTCTTGAATGAATTGGCATAGGAGACTTCTTCCCGAACAGAACACTGGTAGCATAGGCAATAAGATCAACAATTAATATCTGGGACTCCATCAAACTGAAAAGCTTCTGTAACACCATCAATAGGACAAAATGGCAGCCCACTTAAGACTTTCTGGACAATGAGACACATCTATTCCTGGCAGCAACAATTTACTTCCAAGAGAAAGATGGGCATCAAAGACACTACATACGGAGTTTATCTTCTTTTTGGCAAAAATAATCATTTGGAGAAGAAACCGTTCTTGCCTTGACTGCTCAACAAAATGTTTTATCAACTGGACATGCAGGACCCATAGGAAGGTGACTACTGAATTTTGCAAGGCAAAATGGTCCTTCAGGTTCCTGCTTCACAGAGGAGACTGCCATAGAGTCTACAAGACACAGAAAAAGCGACTGAGAGACTCTAGGCCTGTAGGCTGAATATGGATGCCTCAATATTGCAGAGAAACTTTGGATGACTATCCAGACAGACAGTTGTCTCTGTCATTCTAGATTTTTGGAAGTTTCTTACAATGCTCTTCCTGTTTACTTAAGTAATATTATATCCTTCTGAGGTCTTTGATGCAGTTGAAGAATAAATAGTTATAATTATTGTTTTCCTTGGTTATGATAAGAGATAAGTTAGATATGAAACCTTGGACCCACAAATATAAGACAGATGATAGAATATTTTCTTTAATTTTGTCTAATACAAATAGACTAAATATTGTAACTGTAATTCTTGCTTGATAACTGTTCTATTATATGTAATTTTACTATGTTAAAGTTAATACCTTCCTTTTTGATTAAAAAGAAAAGAGGGAAGTACTGTGGATGTTTTTCTGTATGCTGTGAATGTGTTGCTCTGATTGGTTGATAAATATAGCTGTTCAGCCTATGGCAAGGCAGCTTAGAGGCAGGTGTGAAATCAAAACAGCTAGAAAGAAAAAGGAGAGGCAAGGAGATACTGCTTAGCTGCCAACAAGAGAAGCAAGATGTAAAGATACCAGTAAGCTACAAGCCACGTGGCAAAGTATAGATTTATAGAAGTGGGTTAATTTAAGATATAAGAGCTAGCTAGCAAGAAGCCTGCCATGGCCATAGTTTAAAAATAATATAAGCCTGTGTGTGGGACCAAGCAGCTACAGGACGCAGGTGGGAGAGATTCCGCAGGACCAAAGTAAACATCTGGCTACAAGCAAAGACAGGAGAAATCAGCCTGGGAACAGATGGGGCAAAGGCTTATTATGCTCAGGACAGCTTGACCAGCCACTCTACCCCGTGGGTAGTACTACCAGCAGCAATGCACTTAGACACCTGAGCAAAATTTCCACAGGCCCCCTAGGCTTAAGAGTGTGGGAGGTTGTCAGACTGACTAATGAACGGAAACATCTTCAGTCTGAAAAAGAAGGTGGGAAAGCCTGACACTTTGCACTAAGGAAACTGAAGGCAGAACTAAGTAACTCATTCTAGCCCATAGGCCCATGGAACCAGTGAAACTGGCAGGAAAGCAGGAAGCAGCAATCAGGAGGCAAAACTATGGGGCAGTAGTCCAGCAAGACTCTCAAGAAGTCCCATAGACCTTTCTTGGTGACAATAGATAGAAGGTAGGAACATCTGCCATACAGGTAGAGACACAACAGGGTGGACAAGGGGACAGAAATCCAGACAGCAGATTGAGCCAGCTTTCAAACAACTGTAAGGCCTCTTCTCAGGCTCTCAGGCTGGAGCGGTTATAATACAAAATGGAACAGGAAGCTTCAGGACAGATTTTTTTTTAGAAAAAAAAGGATTCAAAGACTGTGGAAAAGAGACAGGACAGAAATGAATGGATAGAAAGAGTTCTGTGGTGGTGGAAAGAGATTCCTGGGCTCCCAACTCTACAAAGAATATGACCCATAGGAAGAAAATCAGACAACAGTTTATCTAGGAAACCCAATATCCAGCAGAAGACTCTAGAAAGAATATAAAGGATAGAACTACTTTTTGTTTTGTTTTGTTTTTGTTTTTCAAGACAGGGTTTCTCTGTGTCATCCTGGTGCCTCTCCTGGATCTCACTCTGTAGACCAGGCTGGCCTCGAACTCACAGAGATCTGCCTGGCTCTGCCTCCTGAGCGCTGAGATTAAAAACATGTTCCACCACCGCCTGGCGCTAGAACTACTTTTTTGTATTTTTATTTTGTAATTAATTTAATTTTACATATCAGCCACGGATTCCCCTGTCCTCCCTCCTCCCATCCCCAAGCCTTCCCCTCCAATCCACCCCCCCCATTCCCACCTCCTCCAAGGCAAGGTCTCCCCTGGGGATTCAGCTCAGCCTGGTAGATTCAGTTGAGGCAGGTCCATTCCCCTCCTCCCTATATCAAGGCTGAGCAAAATGCCTCAGCATAGGCCCTAGGTTCCAAAAAGCCAGCTCATGCACTAAGGACAGGTCCCAGTCCCACTGGCTGGGGGCCTCCTAAATAGTTCAAGCTAATCAACTGTCTCACTTAGGGCAAAGGACACAGTCAACAAGACAAAATGACAGCCTACAGAATGGGAAAAGATCTTCACCAACCCCACATCTGACAGAGGGCTGAGATCCAGAATATATAAAGAACTCAAGAAATTAGACATCAAAATAACAGTCCAATTAAAAAATGAGCTATACAGCTAAACAGAGAATTCTCAACAGAAGAATCTCAAATGGCTTAAAGACATTTAAGGAATTGCTCAACATCCTTAATCATCAGGGAAATGCAAATCAAAACGACTCTGAGATACCATCTTACACCCGTCAGAATGGCTTAAATCAAAAACACTGAAGATAGCTTATGTTGGAGAGGATATGGAGCAAGGGGAACACTCCTACACTGTTGGTGGGAATACAAACTTGTACAGCCACTTTGGAAATCAATATGGCGCTTTCTTAGAAAATTGGGAATCAATCTCCCCCAAGATCCAGCTATACCACTCTTGGGCATATACCCAAGGAATGCTCCATTATACCACAAGGACACATGCTCAACTATGTCCATAGCAGCATTATTTGTGATAGCCAGAACCTGGAAACAACCTAGATGCCCTTCAACTGAAGAATGGATAAATAAAATGTAGTACATATACACAATGGAGTACTACTCAGCAGAGAAAAACAATGACATCATGAGGTTTGCAGGCAAATGGATGGATCTAGAAAAAAAATCATCCTGAGTGAGGTAACCCAGATTCAGAAAGACAAACATGGTATGTACTCACTCATAAGTAGATACTAGATGTAACACAAAGGATGACTAGACTGCTACTCACAACTCCAGGGAGGCTACCTAGTAAAGAGGACCCTAAGAAAGACACAGGGATTGTCCAACAACAGAGAAATGGATGAGATCTACATGAGCAAACTGGAGGTGAAGGGGAGTAATGGAGGGCAAGGGTCGGGGGAAAGAGAGCTTAGGGGAGAGGGAGGTCCCAGCTCGACCAGGAACAGAGTGGGAGAACAAGGAAAGAGATTCCATGATAAATGAAGACCCAATGAGAATAGGAAGAAGCAGAGTGCTAGAGAGGTCCCCAGAAATCCACAAAGATACCTCCACAATAGACTACTGGCAACGGTCGAGAGAAAGCCCAAGCTGACCTACTCTGGTGATCGGATGGCCGAACACCCTAACTGTCATAATAGAACTTTCATCCAGTGACTGATGTAAGCAGATGCAGTGATCCCCGGCCAAACCCCAGGTGGAGCTACAGGAGTCCAATCGGCGGGAGAGAGAGAGGGGATTATATGAGCAAGAGATATTGAGACCATGACTGGAAAAAGCACAGGGACAAATAGCCAAACTATTGGAAACACATGAACTGTGAACCAATAGCTGAGGAGACCCCATGGAACTGGATCAGGCCCTCTGGATAAGTGAGACAGCTGATTAGAACTACTTTTAAAAAGAATACGGAATATCTTAAAAGATGGAAAAGCCATCAGCCATAAACAAAGATGTACATTTGACAAAATATCAGTAATCATTTTAACTGGTAAGATACCAAGACAAACAGAAGGCAACTCATATTATCATATATATGTATATATTCAAGACCCAGATGCATGTGAAAAGGGTGGTTGCTAGAAATCTAGGATGAGGTTAAAGGGAAGAAAATACCTGCTAAAAAATACCAGCCTCACTAACAATCAAATACATCCAAACTAAAGTAATGCGATGCACCTTTTTGACCTCACAATAATCAAAGAGAGAGAGAGAGAGAGACACAGGGAGAGAGAGATTGAGATTTGATGTTAAGTGTTAGCAAAGATTCAAGAAAATGGATATTTCTCTCCCAGAATGGATGCTAACTGGTGGCTTCAGCATTTGGGGACCATCATGGTGACAGACACTAGCATCAGAAAAATAGACCCTAAATCCCAAGACCCAGTAAAATTCTACTTCTAGGGTCATACATAAGCAAGCAGTCACATGTGTACACAAAGTGAAATAACAGAAACATTGGCAGTTTTGGCTAAAATGGCAAGGATGACAGATGTGGAGGGCTTAGAAGCCCATCCATAAAACAATTAGGCTGCAATTCGCTGAAGGGTAGTACCTGACAGTACAGAAAAAAAAACCAACCTGACCTGTTTATGTCTACCAATGAGAACAGACCTCAAAAATTTATCCAAGTAGGCTTTTTCAAAACTACATGTAGGGCTGAAGGCAAGGCTCAGGGGTTAATAGCACTGGTTGCTGTTGCATAGGACCTGGTTTCAATCCCCAGCATCCACATGGCAGCTCACAACCAGATGTCACTCATCTTAGGGGATCCACTGCCCTCTTCTGGCCTCCACAGGCATTGTATGCACATGGTACACAGACAAGCATGCAGATAGAACACCCATACACATAAAATAAGATGTAAAAAAAAAAAAAATCTTTCAAAGCTACTTGTAGAATTATAGGTTGTATTGCCTATATATTCTACATATAAAAATGAACTCTGTGTATACAAGGAATCCATCCATGTTCAGTTGCTCTGACAGATTGTAGACTATGTAAAGAGTGAAAATAAAGCCAATATAGTAAAACAACTACTGGGTTTTGTTGGGGAAGGGTTTTTGTTCTGGATCTGTTTTTTCATTTGATCCTTGAGACAAGGTCTCTCTGTAAATCCCTGGTTGACCTGGAGCTCAATATACAAACCAGACTGGCCTTGAACTCATAAGAGATCTGTCTGTCTCTGCCTCTCTAGTCGCATTATTTGAGGCATGTGCTACCACACCCGGCTACAGGAGCTGTTTGTTCAGAGATGGTATTTGAATTACTCTGTTCTGTAATTGCAGAACTTGTCAAAAAAAAAAACAATCCAGAATTAAAAAAGAAATATCAAACTAGGTCTGTAAAGACAGTGAGCCCTCCTGGTGAATATACCATGTAGGGGGGTCACAAAACCACAGGAGGCCCAACCTCAGGGATAGGTAAGAAGACAAACATTTTTAGTCTAGAACTGCAAATGAAAAACACAGAAGCTGAAAGTGATACTATGCAGTAGGTACCAGTTTCCAATGAAGCCCTCACCACCAAGAGCAGGGAGGAAATGCAGGGTTCAGTGTTACCTGAGGCACTAGGTTGAGACTGCTGAACAAAGGTAATGCTCACAGACCCAGCTTATATTTTCCATATGGTGGAAAGACTTGCAGAGATGTCTAACTCAAATTCTTACAAAGATTCTTGCATATACTACTTTGTATGTAACATGTGCCTCTACCCAGGCATTCTAAAACACTTCCTAGGGTGTTTACACACTCACCACACATTTAAACCATGGGCCTAAGGCTGAGAAGCTAGGTCTTAGCTTTCTTCCTAGAAAGGCTGCTAATAATCTGAACTCGTTTGCTCCTTCATGGAAGCTGTGGCATTCATAAGGCCTCCCAAATGGCCTTTCATTATTAATACTTTCTATTTTGTTTGGGGCTATTTTACATTTTTAATTTATTATTATTGTGTGTGTATGATAGGGGACATATGCCATGGCACATTTATGGCGTCAGTTCTCTCCATCCACCAAGGATTGTTGGATGGCAAGCACTCCACCTGCTGAACCATCTCACCAGCCAGTCGTGTTTGTTTGTTGTTGTTGTTGTTGTTTAGGGACTAATATTTCTTTTTATTTATACATGTGTGCCTGTGTGAATGTATGCCATTGTGTGCCAGTGCCAGCCAAATCCAGAGATGCTCTGGAGCTGAAGTCACATGTAGATGTGAACCACCTATTATTGATGCTGGGAATCAAACTCAGGTACTCTGAAGAGCAGTAAGTGCTCTTAAGAATGGAGCCAGGTCTCCAGCCCCAACCACTTTTTTTAAGACAGGGCCTCAAACTCATAGTTCTCCTGCCTCCAAAGTGCTGTGATTATAGGCATGTACTACCACCCCTGGCTATTATTAGCATTTTAACACAAGCTCTTTGCAGAAAAAAAAAAAAAGTCAACCTTCACACATGAATGATTAGTACACACCACTCGTGTTTGCCAAGCATAATATTTGTCATGCAGAAATTCTCAGTGGATCAGTACAGAGAGCATTTCCTATTTGCTGGAAATTTTCAAGCAAACTGGGATATTTCACTAATATTATTTCCCCTATTCCTTGAAAGAACAGGATCTAGGGTCGGGCTGGATGAAATTTTACTGATGTATTTCCAAGAATGAATTCAGCTGAGAGATGGCAGCTTTTCATATTTTCACTAGGTGAATACTTTATTTCAGTAATTATTTAACCTGGAAAGAGCCATATGGGGACAGCAGGTCCACTGCGTTCCTCAAGATCTTGCTTAATTAAAAAGTCATAGCTGGCCATAATGATAGGTATGAATGCCTATAATCCCAGCACTTGGGAGGCAGGGGATCTCTCTGAGTTCAAGGTCAGTCTGGTCAACATAGCAAGTTCCAGGCTAACCAGGACTACACAGTGAGACCCGATCTCAAAAACAAAAACAATCAAAATTCAAGTCCAAGTTTCCAACAGGGAGAATTCCAAAGCAATGACCAGGGAAGGGGGTCAGAAGCATGTTCTCAGAAATCACAACTCTTCAGACATTACAAGGTATTGTTATTTTAATTGTTTTATTTTTCTCAGCAATAACTAGTCATTTTCAAAAACTCTCACATAAGAACCATTGAGTACAGCACAGTGATTATTCAGGCTTCTTCGTAGCATTTGATTCTAGCTAACTCTGTTCCCCTGACACTTACTCGGGACCCATCTATCTTAGGCTATCTTCACTGCAGGTGATTTTGTTATAGGATCTGAAAATGGTGTTCACATTGTGACAGCAGTGAGCCTTGGCCCCCAAAGTTCTGATGCCAGATAACCATCACCCTGCATCACTCCATCCAGGCCCTTCTGCTTCTTGGGGACAGCGGTACTGCCATATGGTGACAGCACATGTTCACTGCAGCTCACCTGTTAGCTTTGAAACTGTAGGAGGTTTTATTATTTTCTTTTTAATTTGAGGGAAGGCATAAAGTTAAACAGAGATGTTACTTTCAAACATTTAAATCTTAGGATCTCACCTTTGCTTGCTTCATTGCTTCATTATTTTAACTTACAAGTAAAAGACCTAAATGTTCAAACTACTTTTTCCTACCTTTCATAGCAGGGAGTAAACAGAATAAGTGCAAATTTGACTAAGTTTTAAAAAATAAATCAAGATTTAAGAAACTGAAAACAAGAAAAAATAACTGTGCCTGAACCATGAAAAGAAACTCTAGGGCATTCTGAAACATGAACTGACACATGGAGGCTGGCAAGACACTTAGTGTTTAAACACACTTTAGCATTTAAATACACTTTCTGTTCTATCATAAGGACCGAATCCATATCGGGCAACTCACAAAAACTCACAGATACCTTTAACTCCAGCTACAAAGGACTCAACACCCTCTACTGGCATCCTTTGGTACCTGGGTGTACACACACACATGCATTCTCTCTTTCTCTTTCTCTCTCTCTCTCTCTCTCTCTCTCTCTCTCTCTCTCTCTCTCTCTCTCAAAATAATTTTTTTAATTTATTTATTTATTACGTATTACAGATGGTTGTATGTGAGCCACCATGTGGTTGCTGGGAATTGAACTCAGGACCTTTGGAAGAGCAGGCAGTGCTCTTAACCTCTGAGCCACCTCTCCAGCCCTCTAAAAATAATTTTTAAGAGGCTGGGGAAATAGCTCAGTAATTAAGAGCACTGGCTCCTCTACCAATGGACCAGAGTGTACAGACACACAACCATACACATAAATAAAAAACTTTTTTATTAATAAATAAATCTTTTAAGAGGGGGAGATGTTGGTAAGATGGCTCCGTGAGTAAAGGCACTTGGTACCCAACCTGACAACCTAAATTCAATCTTTGGGACCCATGTGATGAAAGGAGACAATCAACTCTTCAAAGTTGTCCTCAGATCCTCAAGCACACCTCTATGGGTATACCCACACACATACAAAAATAAATAAATGTAATTTTTAAAGGCTTTTTAAAGTTAATAACTCTTAAAATATGCCAAGTGAAAGAAACAGATTCAAAATGTCTTATGTTATGATTCCATTTAAATTAAATACCCAGAAGAGGCAAGTCCAGAGTTGGAAAACTGATTAGTGGTTGCCAGGACTGGAAGTAGGGAGAAAGAGAGTGACTACTAATAGATAAAAGATTTCTTCCTGGGGTGATAAACATGCTCCAGAATTAGAGGTTGGAAGCACCATTCTGTGACTATATTAAAAACCAGTGAACTACACAACTTTTTAAGTATGTAGATCAACTTTCTAGTATGTAGATGTCTCAATAGTTATTATATTTTTTAAAAGAAAAAAAAAGACAAGTGGCTGCTTCTGATGAAGAGCCTAGGCAAGAAGGTAAAGCAGTGGCACTACTGCCACACAACACCACTGTCCTCCTGTCCTCCCTCTGAGGAGCTGCCCTAGGTGCTCTCGTAGTCCCAAACCCCTGCTGGACTCCCTTGCAGCTCTCTGACAGCAGCCTGCCTCTCATGGCCTCTCCACTCCACACACCTTCCCAGCCACATTCTGGATCACAGTGCCTCCTGGTGCCAACAAGTCTGAGGCTCCTAGCTCTGCAGCAGGCATGCAAGCTCACCTGGGTTCTTCCTAGCCTCTCCTACCTAAAATCAGTCTGCGTGCAGACACCAGTCATACAGTACACCCCGGCTCTCAAGCACACCTGTGGAGCAACAGGCAGGCCAGGCCCCTGCTTATCAGGATGCACCCATCTGATGCCTTCCTTTTACCTCTTGACTTATTCAAGATGACCTTCGCCTCCACAATCCTGTACCCCTTCTGACCTCTCTGCAGACTCTGTCTCATCTCCCAAGACATCAGTGGACTGAGCTGCAAGAGGGCTTAGGGTTTCCCTCCATGTCTTGGGCTTCTTGTATCCTACAGAGCATGTGTAGCCCCAAGGGAGCTGTGAAGTGTCATTACCTGAGTGAACCACCTTGGAAAGTAGCCTGTTAGGTCCTCAGGGTAAAGGCTCATCTGTTCTTGTTCTCACAGCAAGCACGGAGTATACTACACAACATCAGCCTGAATCTGGTTCTGAGTACATGAGTTAAGAACAGGGGGTAAACGGATAGGGGCTGCCAGTCAAAATGGCTATCGTTCATCTCTCCCAAACCAGTGATGGCATAGTTTGTACCTCAGCTCTGTGGACAGGCAGAGCAACAGCAAAGCTCTGTATCATGGAGAACTGACTGGATTCCCCTACCTCATTCAGGAACTGCTAACTGACTGCATCCTCAACCTATGCTCTTGCTGCTGTACATTAAGAACCACAACAACGAAGGTGGCTGAGGAAAGCCTAGACACTCATCCTTTGGGAACACAGTGACCTTTCAAGAAAAAGCAGAAGTGCCATCTCACCTGGACTTGGGCTGCTAGGAGCCCAGCCGCCCTTCTTCCCTCGTCCTCAGGGCTTCCTTCTATGTACCATGCTGGATCCTGAGGGCACAGAGCTAGGAAAGAAAAAAGAAGTCATAGAGGCACCTCTTCCTGTCAGAAGTTCATGTACCCTATGGAAATGAGGAAGGCTACACCCTGCCTTTGCTCCTACCATCCCAGGTAAGGAAGAAAGCTACTTAGATGAAGGAAATGGGACTCAGAGAAGGTGACAACATACGACTCCTCACTGACCTATGCTATGAGGCACCATCCCTGAGAAGCACTTTTCACAGCCTTTCTGGGTCTGAGCCCTAAGCGTCTAGACACTAATTCTCATGTTATCTGTCCTGAGATGTCATCATCACTTTACCCCTACAAACAGTTTTCTGATCCCTCTTTATTCTTTCTGTAGAGTGAGAGACAGACTACAAGCTCCTGTTCTAAAGAACTGCTGGGTCACCAGCTCTGACCCCAGCTATAGCAGATCCCTGAAGGAAGAAGATATTACACAGAAGACAACAGAGTTTAGGGTACAGGTTGGTGACTCACCCCAGGAAATAGCAGAGTCAGCAGCTGCCATCCCCCAAGACTGGTCCATGAGGGTACCTGCAGAGAAGGATCAGGTTATGACTGTGACTAAAACCCAGTGACTAAAGGTAACAAAAGAAAAAAGGAACATGACAGAGTCCTATACAGAGTCCAAGGGTATAGGTAGAGTTTCTCTGTGTCTCGGCAGCTGCTCCCAAATAACCATTCAGAGACTTATTATTAATTATAAATGCTCAGCCAATAGCTTAGGCTTGTTTTTAGCTAGCTCTTATAACTTAAATTAATCCATTTCTATCAATCTATGCGCTGCTACAAGGCTCATTTACCTCATGTACATACTTCTTATCCTCATGCTCTGCATCTTATGGTATCTCTTCTGACTCCTGAGACTCCGCCCTTCTTCCTCCCAGGGTCTACTGTCTGGCTGTCTGCTTATACCTATGTCTAGCTACCCACCAGTCAGCTCTTTTATTAAACAAATCAGAAGGCGCCTTGGAAAAGACAGCTTCACAATGTACAAAAAGATTATTCCATAACACAAGGGCATATGACAAATCCAACACAACCTGGATTTGTACAGGAAATATACCTACCTATGGAATATGATTTAACAACAAGGCAATTAAAAACAGAACCCTTTAAATGGCTCAATAAGTATCTGATAAGATGCAACATTATCAGCTTTTTATGTACATAGGATACTGCCTAGATAGCTATGTGAAATCTTAAAGATAAAACAATCACATAGCACTATTAACATTGTTTAAAAAAAATCAATAGAGCTAGAGAGATGGCTCATCAGTTATGAGCACTGGCTGCTCTTCCATGGGTCTTGAGTTCAATTTCCATCAACCACCATGGGAGCTCACAACCATTTATAATGAGTTCTGGTGCTCTCTTCTGGCATGCAGGTATATATGCAGGCAGAACACTGTATATGTAATAAAAATATAAATTAAAAAAAAACAGATCAATGTTATATAAGTGAAATACAATACTAAAGGTGAAAAAACAGGAGAAGTTAAAAAAATTTTTTTGACTGCATGTATTGTATGATAGTCATCCAAAGAGTCCCATAAATTACTAGAATATCTTATAGAGGCCCTTTTCAGGAGCAGACTCTCAAATATACAATATTTATGTTGTCTTTTATGAATAAACATCCCCTTAACCACTAATCAGTTCTAATTTTGTACTGAGACAACTAGACCTTCTATTATCTCCCAAAGCCAGCAGTCCCCTCTCAGCCCTGACCTACAGTGACAAGAAATCTCTTGTAAGGAAAATACAAAAAAATCAAGATATGGACTCACCCCAGGAGGGCCATGGGTTGATGGCTGCCATCCCTGAGGATTAATCAACCAGGGTCCTGCCCAGCACTGAAATTACCAACCTAGAGACAAAGTGAAAAACAAAGACAAAATTGGTCCTTTCTCACACAAGAGCCAGTGAGAACAAAGAGAACCCACCCACAAAGGTAACAAAACCTCTGAGAAGCATGATTTTTTATAAATGTAATTTACATTTCAAACATAACGGAGTAGAGTTATAGAGATGAGCTTGCCATAAGCAAGAGGATCTGTGTTCCACATGTTAAATATATGTGCCTGGTGCAGTGAGTGGAGAGCAAGTAATACCAGCACTGGGAAAGCAGAGACGGGAGGATCTCTGGGGATTTCTGACCAGTCAATAGAGTGGAATCAGAAAGGTCAGTAAGAGACCCTGTCTGAAAAGTCAAGATGGAGACCCAACACCAACCTCACAGTCAACACAGACACACACAAGAAAAACAAAAAGAACAAAACTGGAGCGAAATGAATGCCATAGGGCGTGATTGTGAGGGGGAGTTGACCAATTCTGGTTAAGGGTGAAAATGTGTACGTCACTCCATTACCAAGAGAGCCATTCCACTTAGATAGAACTCTTCTTTTGATGTAACCAAAAAAAAAAAAAAAAACGCTGTAAAACCTGCATACAATGCTCATACATTAATGACCTAAAGCTGGAGGAAGGGAGAAACGGAGTGATTCCTAAATGTGTGCCAGGAGGTTCTGGGGGGCAGGGAAGAGGGTAATTAAAAGTTCTGGAATGGGGGCGGGGGGTTACAGCTGCACACCGTATATACAACAAATCCACTGAACCCCACACTTTAGGATAAAGTGTGAGCGTTATGCAAATGTTAAAGCCAAACAACAAAAACCACCTGCAAGACTTTTCAGACTCATGCCTATCTCTCTCTCCTGGAGTCGCGTCAGAGACAAAAGTCCAGAGTCAGACTCGACAAATGCACAGATGCCGGGTCTTTGTGTGAGACTCGGAACCTCTCGGAGAGATACTAGGTACTAACCAGTTCCACGCTCACGAGACTCGGGTATACCCCAGGATCTGAGCCAAAACTCACGGCAAGCAAGTTGCAAGAATCCTACAAACACACACTCCGATAACTGAGCGCAAGCAAGTTGCAAGAACCTTGCACGCACACGCACACGCACACGCACACCACACACACCTCCGTGTCACTTCAAGTTTAAAAGAACCCGGGCCGTTCCCAAGTCAGGTTTGACGCCTGCGTTCACGCATCTTAGCTTAGAAGCGAAGGAATAAGAGCTTGCTGGCCGCTATCTCGTTTCCTGGCCTCCGCAACCGGGTCGCTCCAGCGAGCTGCCCGCCTTACCTGGCTCGCCGCCACCGGCCCCGACCCTGCTGGGCGGCTTAGCGGGCTCGGGGCTGCTGCTGCACGGGGCGGCTGGCTTCCGTCCTGCACGGAGACAACGTTCCAGGCCTGGCTTACCCGGCTCACTCGGGCCGGCCTTTCCCAGCCTGAAGAAAGCCGGCACCCAGACCCCGGAGCCGGAGGGTCGAGGGCAACGGGGGCACCGAGTCGGCGAGAAAAGAGAAGGCTCCCGACGCACCCCGGCAGTGAGCCAGCCCTGACCGCAGGCGCCGCTTCTCTGTGACCCTTCCGAAGACCCGCCAGTCTCTCGGCGACAACGACATCGGCACCCCTGCGGTCCAGAACAAGGCCTTATGTCGGCAGCGGACAATGGCGGCCGCACCCCCCCGGAGTCAACCTGGGAGCAACGCGAGGACTACTGGGAGTTGTAGTTTCAAGGAGGCGCGCTTCGTGCTTCTACCGGAAGTCAGTCCAGGCCATTTTCCGAGCAGCCCCATCCAAAGTCCGGCTTCTGCAGCACCCAGACTCTAAGGTTCCGCCTCTTTCCTAGGCTGAGAAGGGTGGGTGGTTCTCTCACTTGCCACCTCTAGGAACCTAAGAGCTTGAATAGATTGGTCGGCTAGGAAGCTCAGTCTGCCTCTCAGTATAACTGCATTTCAGGGTAGCCACTTTGGAAGTCAGAGATTGGTGACGGTGAATGATCTCTAGGAAGCATTTCCTTCAATCTTGAAAAGATTGAGAAGGTGATTGTTATTATACCTATTTTTTTAGATGAAGAACCTAATTCTGAGTGTCCCCTGCCTATGAAGTCCCACTTGCCTATGAAGAACATCAAGGATTGTCCCAACACTCTCTTTCAAGGTGGCAAAACCTTATGGGAGTCTAAATCATCAAATTACTCTGTGGTGTTTCCCTGAGTCAGCATTCATTGAGCAGCCATTGAGGATAGAACAGTAAACAGCCCAAGAAACCTCTGCCAAGTTAGACCTGTTTATGGCACGTGAAGTTGCATATATGGAGGGCAAGACCACATTGAAGAAATGTAAGTAAAGGTGGTTTAGGCATGCACTAGCAACATGAAGTTAGGAATCACAGAGAAGCAATGGTAGCTCCAGAAAACACACTAATCAGTGAAAGATGCTTAGAATGGTTCTCTGTGTTAAGAGGGAAGACTATGGGGAAGCTAAAAAGCAAGTTATAAGATAACTGGCTTAAAGTTGTAAGATTAGAGAGTGTCCAAGATTGGCAGGAAGAGGAAATAGCCTGAGCTTCTAACCCTCCTGCCTGCCCCTCAAGAGTGCAGGGATTACAGGCACGATGAGTTTTACGCAATGCTGAGAATACAACCCAAGACTTTGGTCACGCTAGGCAAGCACGATATCAACTGAACTGCATCCATAGCCAAGGAGTCCAGCTTCTTTGTTGTGAGTTTGAGGGAAGCACTGAAAAGTTTAGGTGGGGAAGTGGTGACATTGTGTGTGTGTGTGTGTGTGTGTGTGTGTGTGTGTGTGTGTGTGTGTGTTGTGTGTGTGTGTGTGTGTTTAATGAATTAGTTAGTTGCTATAGAGAAGGGAATTCAGGGGGTCATTTAGAATTCTGGACCTCAATGAGCTATGAGCAAGGCATAACTCAGAGACAGTTCCAAATCAGATGGAAGGTCATTTAAAGAAGGTCTTGGAAGTGTAATATTGGGCTGGTAAGGGTAATATTGGCACTCAAAGGGAAGGCAAAAAAGGAGTAAGCCTCCCTGTTGGTTTTAAATGCGGTGCTGTTACTCTGCGAGGAAAGGTCACGAGGCACAACAAAACCCAGTATCAGAGCTTTATTGGGGGAGGGAACAGAAGAGAGTGACCAGGCCTATAAAAGACATGTGTAGGAGAGAGAGAGTAGGGGGGAGGAGAGAGTTGAAGAGGGGGGAGGAGTCTGGGACCGGCTTTTTAAGGATTTCCCTGTACATGCACATGTGGGCTTATGGAGCTACACCACACATGCACAGATTGCGTGACCATACCACATGCATTATGTAATCACACAGTGCACAAATGATGTAAGACGTAAGACCCCTTACTTAGCTACTGAACTGCACGAGTTCGGTTATGCAGCTGGAGGAGAGAACAGAATCCTAATATTCTAGACATTTTTCTTATTAGAAAAAAAGCGGATGAACAGGAATAGGGGCGTCATTTCTCCTGAAAAACTGCTTCCAGCTGACTTGGTGGGTGTTGGTTGACTCTTGGGGGATAGGGAAGGGGGTTTCTGAGGTAGACAGATATCCTGGGATGATGGGCATCCTGGGATGGTGGGCTGTTGTCTGCTGCCTCAGACCTGTCCATCATCCCTCTCAGCCTGGGACTCTGGCTGCTTGTGTCTGACAGGATGCTGGTGAAACAGAGAAAAAGCTCAGAAAAAAGAATTATTATTATTATTATTATTTCCTTTGGGAGGTCCCCAGGGTGAGAGAGGGAGTCCTGAGACCAGGAGTGTTTGGGTTGCAACTATCTGAAGCAGATCCGACCTGCCCAGATGGATTTAAGCTGGTTCTGGAACTCGCTGACCTATCCAGGTGGATTTTCTGGAGCTCAGAAAAAAAAAAATTTAACATATGAAGAAGCAGCCATGGGAAATTTAAAATCTTGAGCTGGTGACCATATTATTGTAATGTTTTAGTACTCTGCTTATATTGGTTATTGAGAGAGAGAGAGAGAGAGAGAGAGAGAGAGAGAGAGAGAGAGAGAGAGAGAGAGAGAGGAGAGATTTGGAACATGCATTTAATTTTTACCTGAGATAAGCTTTATCGGAGACAGATTATTTTAAGGCACCTGTTTCCTTTATTAGTTTAGTATCCAGGAGACACAGGTGATCAATTACTGAGCGCATTTAACAGTAATAGATTATTATACTAAAATCTGTTTATGCAGAGCGCAGACACTTTTGGGTCTGGGGGTGTAAATATCTTTTAACTATTACTGTTCCTTACCACCTGGGTATATACTTAATGGTCCTTGGACCCCAGCTCTATGGTGATCCTGTAACAATTAGCTGAGTAGTTAATTAGAAGAGGGAACCCCAAAGAGAAAAGCTTGTGGGGTGAAACCTCATTCTTCTGGAATTGGGGACAAGGCAGTGGATCTTGATGTCCTCTGGAACTTGAGAGAGAACAGGGCCCTGCCTGTGTCACTGTGCATGAGGAGGAGAAGCACTGCTGACTGGTCTAGAGTGAGGCATGTGGAGGGAGCAAATGAAATGAAATCTTCTACCTTAGCTTGAAAATCTCCCAACATGTGCAGAAGAACTAAGGAGGGAAGGCTATTTGAGGGAAGCCTACTAGAAGGTATAAAAGGGCCAAGGTACTGACATGAACCCTGGGTGGACAGGAAGGTGAGCTTGGGTACAAATATAGAACTGAACAAAATAACAATATATGGATGGGAGAACACAAGCCCCACCTCTAAGGATCAGACAGACAAAGAATGCAGAAGATGGTTTTCAGGTAAATTGACTTGATAAAAAACTTGATGATTTGTGTGTGGTCCCAAGAACCCACATAGAGGTAGAAGGAGAGGACCAACTCTACAAAGTTGTCCTCTGACTCCACATGGAAGCCATCACACACACACACACACACACACACACACACACACACACACACACACACACAATACAAACAATAGATACATTCAAGTAAAAAGATAAATTCCAAACAACATTATTTCAACAAATAAGTATAATTTTTTAAAATGACCATAATCCCCATATTGAAGTCAAAAATAGAGCCTAAACAATGGCTCAGCTCCTTAGCAAGTAAAGGCAGCCTGACGACATTCATGAAATCTCAAGGTCTCCACTGGTTGGAGGAGAGAACTAACTTCTGAAACTTACCCTCTGACCTCCACATAGTGTTTTGGGACTTGCATGTCCAAAAACATGAACAGAAACATGCACACCAATCAATAAGTATATACAATTAAAAAGAAGTAAATAAAATAAAACAGCAATACCCCCAGTTCATTGACATTTCAACCTATAGTTATTTAACTTCCAATTTCAATCGTTTGATTTTTTTCTTAGAAATAATAAATATATGGGAAGTTAACACTCTGTAATTGATGGATAATTCTTTTTTAATAAGAGCTTTATTGAGACAAAATTGACATAGTGTACAATTCATCCATTTACATTATGCGACCTACCAGGTGTGGGAGCACACTCAGGACGCTGAAGCAGGATTGCTACAAGTTTGAAGCCAGCCTGGTTGATGTGGAAAGAGCCTGTCCCAAATAAATAAACAAAAGGAGATGACAATTTAGTGGTCATTAGCATATTCTGGAGTCTTACAACCATTACCAAGTCATTTTTTAATTAAGCATGGGGTGTATTATGAGTGCAGGTGCACACAGAGACCAGGGTGTTGGATCCCCTGGATCTGGAATTACAGGTGGCTGTGAGTGGCCTGACGTGAGTTCTGGCAACCAAACTGAGGCCTCTGGAGGAGGGGTGAGTGCTCTGAACCATTGAGCTACCTCTAGAACCCCACCAAACAAATTTTACATCTTCAGTAGACCCTAGAAATACTACATATTTTATACTCATCGCCTCCAATTTACCCTCAACAAACCTCAAGAAACCACTAGACAGATATATGTTCCTATGGATTTAATTCTTCAGGATATTTCATAAAAAGGAATATTAAAATATATTATATTCATTGTCTGTATCCTTTAACACAATGTAATATTCTCAGTGTTTAACCAGATATTAAATGGTATTCTATTTCTTTTTATATTTATTTCTTATTACCAAATAATATCCTAGGGATGAGTAAACCATACCAAATATTCATTAACCGTAACATTTATATTGTTTGAACTTTTAGTACAAAAACAATGAATCTCTGAAGATTCATTTGCAGTCCTAGAAGACATGTTTTCATTTTTTAGATATATATATGTATATATATATACATATATATGTGTGTATATATATATGTATATATATATGTGTGTATGTATGTGTGTGTGTGTATATATATATATATATATATATATATATATATATATATATAAAAGAATAGGGTTGCTGAATCACAAAGTAGGTCTGTGAAAGAATTGTCAGTGAAAGGTTCAATCCCCAGTACTGTTTCTCTCAAAACAAAACAAAACAAAACAAAAGAGATAAATGGTCTGCCTGTCAATTCCTCACATCCTTAGCAACCCTTGACACTGTCATCAATTCATCACCCTTGTGACAATTTTGCATTTATATTGACTGTGTACACCTATGGGGGGTGCTACAGTTGGAGAGCAGAGGTCACACAACAACTAGTGGTGTCAGTTCTCTCCATCCAACATCTGGGTCCTGGGAATCAAACCAAGGTTGTACCCATAGAGCCACCTTGCCAGATCTCCTTTCTAACTGTCTTAATTGTGATAAATTTTAGCAATACATAGAGATAGAATAGAAAATAACCATCTATGTGGCCACTGTCAACCCAATAATCAAGAGTGTTTTGTTGAAAGTATCTCACTTTAATCTTGATCTATATTTTAAATACCTTTGAACCACACAAAAACAGTGAGACAAAATCACATGGGTGGTCCTGGTGACACCCCCCAGGACTAGGACATGAAGCTTTGTGGTGCGGATCTGGGGACACACCTTCCCTGGAGCATCTCACTCTGCCTCTCCTGATGTGCCTGGTGACCTTGCCTTAGCCAGGCAGCGGTGTTCCTCTCTGGTTTCAGTAAAATGATGTAGCACTTGGGAATAAAGATGCCACCCAGAAGGCCAGCAGTGGAGGCCAGGATGGAGAAGATCTCTACAGCCACAGTGGACTTGCCCCGGGCACTGTGGTACAGGGGCAGGAAGGCTGTCCAGACACTGCAGAAGAGCAGCATGCTGAAGGTCAGGAACTTAGTCTCATTGAAGACATCTGGCAGGTCCCTGGCCAGAAAAGCCACAGAGAAGGTACCCACTGCCAGGAAACCCAAGTAGCCCAGCACACAGAAGAAGATGGTGCCAGAACTCTCCTGGCACTGGATGACAATGTGCTGGGGCTCTGAGACCATATCCCTGTCTGGAAATGGTGGAGAGGTGGCCAGCCAGACCCCACAAAGAACAACCTGCATGAAGGAAGCAATGAGAACCACTGAGGTGGAAGCCCCAGGACTCAGGCATACCCGGATCCTGTCCCCTGGCCTGGTGACCCTGAAGGCCAAGACCACTGTGAGAGTCTTGGCCAGAACAGAGGACACGGCCACTGTGAACACCACAGCAAAGGTGGTCTGACGGAGGAGACATGTCAAGACACTGGGTCGCCCAAGGAACAGCAAGGCACACAGGGCACAGAGGCAAAGAGAGAGCAGGAGTAAGTAGCTGAGACTTCTGTTGTTTGCCCTGACTACAGGGCTGTCTCTGTGCTTCAGGAACACTCCCAGAACCAGGACAGCCAGACCAGCCAGGAAGAGTGTCACCAAAGCCAGCATGAATCCCAGAGGTTCCTCAAAGGCCAGGAAGATCTCTGTCCTGGGCAGGCAACGGTCTCTCGTGTGGCTCGAGTACTGCTCCTTGGGGCACAGAAGACAGCTCTTCATGTCTATGGGAGACACACAGACAACATTTATTTTCTTTTTTTAAGGTGTTTTTTATTATTTATTTTTTGAATTAAGAAATTTTCCATGCATCCTACATATCACTCACAGATTCTCCTGTCCTCCCTCCTCCTTACCCCCAACCCCCTCCCCAACCCACTCCCTAAGACCACCTCCTGCTAGGCAAGGTCTCCCAAGGGAAGTCAGCAGAGCCTGGCACATTCTGTTGAGGCAGGTGTAAGGCCCTCCTACCTGCGCCAAAGGTGTGCAAAGTGACAGACATCATTTCTACAACACAATATGAACTGCACCAGCTCTGAAGAAAGGCCTCCCAAGCACTAACTGCTCTTACAGCCTTTCCATCAAGTCATGTATTTATAAATTATTCCTGGTGATGAGGGCTGGAATGGCTGATATTAGAGGCAGAGAAACAGAGAAAAAATTCACAGTTAGTATCTGTTTTATGTGAGGAGGTTTTTTTTGGTCTTCAAACAGTGTCTCGTGTAACTCAGGCTGTCCTTGAACTTGTTGAATAGCAGAGGATGATCTTCAACTCCTGAGACTTCTTCCACATCCTCTCAAGTGCTGTGATTAGAGGCCTGTACCACTCTACCTAAATTGTGTGAGTTTGTGTATGTGCAGGTTTGGGTGTGCACACATACATGTAAGTGGATGCACATTCTTGTCAAGACCAGACATTATCATCAGATATTATTGCTCAACCACTTCCCCTTCCTTATTTTTCTAATCAAACTTATTTGTATATTTTGGTGCGTGTATGTGTGCATGGGCTCAGACCTGCCAAGGTGTGCACGTGGAGGTCAGGACAACTGTCAGGAATTTGGTGCTCACCTTCCTCCATGTGGGTCCCAGGAACTGAACTCACACTGTCAGGGTTGACAAGGAATACTTTAACTGGTGAACCATTTCACCAGACTCTGAAGCTTATTATTTTGTAATTCCTTATTTTATTTTACTTCTTGACTGTTTTGTCTATACCTAGGTATGGAAATCATGTGCATGCCTGGTGCCTGCAGAACTCGGAATTTGCCATCAGTTCCTTGAAACTGGAGGTACATGGGTTTGTGAGCCACCATGTGGGTGTTCCTAACTGTTGATGCATCTCCTCAGCCCCCTTTTTACCTTAGGTTTTAAGACAGGATCTCTCACTGAACCTGAACATCACTGAGTTGACTATACTGGCAGACCAAAATCCCCAAAGTCCCTCCTGCCTCTGCCTCCTGAGTGCTGAGATTATAGGAATGTGCCAGTACAACCTGTCTCCTCTGTGAGTTTTTTTTTTTTTTTTTTTTTTGGTTTTTCGAGACAGGGTTTCTCTGTGTAGCTTTGCGCCTTTCCTGGAACTCGCTTTGGAGACCAGGCTGGCCTCGAACTCACAGAGATCCACCTGGCTCTGCCTCCCAAGTGCTGGGATTAAAGGCGTGCGCCACCACCGCCCGGCCTCTGTGAGTTTTTAATGGTTCATTTCTTTCCAAGAGTATCAGTAACTAGTCAAATTAAAAGGGTTTAACACTGAGCTGTGCCCCCAAAATTCATTTCTTCAAGTCCTGTCTCTAAGCACCTCAAAATGGGACATACTTTGCCATAAGGAAACTGGAGATGATGTAATAAAGTTTAAATGGTGTCCCCAGGTTAGAATTAGTCCCTATTTCCAACAGGGCTGCTATCCTGTTAAGAAGAGGGAATTGGGGCTGGGTGTGTCTGGAATGACTTCAATCTCAGTACTTGAGGGACAGAGGCAGGTAGATTTCTATCAGTTTGGGGACGACTGGTCAACATGAGGAGTGACGAGCCAGCCATGGCTGTGGGTGAGACACTGTCTCAAAATCAAACCACACACCAAAAACAAGAGGATACAACACACACACACACACACACACACACACACACACACACACACACACACACACACACACACACGATGAAATGAGAGCACACAGTGAGGGGATGACTGTGTCAGGGCAAGAGTGAGGCCACACACAACACGAACCCTGATGATAATTTTGCTTTGCATTTCCTGCTTTCAGAATGGTGAAGGAATAAGTTCTGCAGCTCAAACAGTATGGAATGTGGTGGTCTGCTGCCATTCAACCTCTGGAATGAACCCCACTAATATATAGGAGGAAGAAAATCACAAAAGAACATTTACCATTCATTTCCACTTACAAGAGGTTTAAAAAGCAAGTGAAATTCATCAGTGTGAGCAAAAGCCAGGGGTCTGTTACAGGACTACTAGAAGATTCTGGAAGTAGCTGATTCTTGATTGGAGGCCAAGGATGTGCAGTGTTTGCTAGGGGAGTATTCATTCTACACCCCAATTATGGGTAGTTCACTTGTCTGTCTCAACAAAGCATGTAACTAAGAACAGCTGTAAGATTAGGGTTCTGGCTGGTGTCCACAGAAAAGCAAAGACTGCAATATTTCACTGGATGGATGTGGTGATTTGACTGTAAATAACCCACAGTCTCATTATTTGAATGTTTGGTTCATAGTTGGTGGACTGTTGGGATGGATTGGGAGTTGTAGCCTTGTTGGATGAAGGGTGTCAATGAGGGTGGTCTTTGAAAGTTCAAATTCCCACACTAGGCACACTCTCCACCTCTCTGCCAGCCAGGTACCTGTAGATCAGAAGGTAAGATCTCAGCTACTGCTGAAGTGCCATGCCTGCCTGCTTCATGCCATGCTTCCTACCATGATTGTCATGGACTTACCCTTTGATACTCTAAATAAGGCCCCAGTTAAATGCTTTTCTTTTAGAACCTGCCTTGGTCATTATGTCTCTTCACAGCAGTAGAACAGTAACAAAGACAAAGGACACGTACAGGAGGCTCACAGTGCCCTCTTGACCCTCAGATTCCAGCTCCACATGTCCTTACCTCTTTGGTCTGCAAACTGTCCCTCAGGGCAGGGACTGCAATCAAAACAGCAGTGGGGGACTCCCAGCCTGGGCACTTGGCTGAACCCTGGAAGGCAGCTTTCACTGCAGACAGAGCTGGGCACCTAGTAACAGTGAGCATAGTGTCACCAAGGACTCTCCAGGAATACAGATGCTTGACCTCAGCCTGAGAACCAGAACAGAACAGTTTCCTCACATAACTCTAGATGACATAGATGACTGTCAGAAAAAATATCTATCCCATCAGATTCCAGACTGGAGAGGTACCTTTGAATGGTGTATAGGAATGACTACATCTGACTTACTTGACTAAGGGATTCAAAAACATAGCTAAACAGTTGGATATGTTGTCTTTCCAGTCCCTCTGGGAATCCTATACCAACAATTAAAGGTATTGGGACAGGAGAGAAGGCTCAGTGGTTAAAAGTGCAGGCTGATCTTTCAGAAGAGCAGGGTTCAATTCCAAGCCCCCAAATAGCAGCTCACACTGTAACTCCAGTTCCAGAGGATCCAGTGTCCTCTTCTGGCCTGAACAGACACCAGGCACACACAACAGTACACAAAAATGCATGCAGGGAAAATTCCATATATGCAAAAAAATCTTTGAAAAGGATTTTAAGTATTGGCAGCCTGGACATGATTTCCTTGATGTTCATGGCTTTCAATTTCTTTCTCTGAAGCTCTCCACAACCTTGGGGCTGCTTGATGTACTCCAAGTTTAACTCAGAAGACATGATAGTCTCTCTTACTTTTCTCCATCTCCCATGTGAAGCTGTTAAGATTTACAGTTTGACTACACTGCGATTTTTCACTTAAACCCTAATAATAAAATATCATCCGGCTTCAATAAGAGAAAAATTTAAGTACTGACTCCCTCAACACACACAGACACATACACACACACACACACACACACACACACACACACACACACACACACACACACACACACATTCACACCACACTTTAATCATCCTCTCCTTTACCTTGGACCTGCCAAGGATGACTCAGTTTTTCTTAGCAGAGCTCTACCTCCAGGGAAGGATTAGGAAGATGGAAGTGTGGTATACTGACATCACTGGCACATCAGAAGACAGCAGAAAACCCTCCCATGATCAAGGCCATTGAAAGGTTCTTCAAAGAAGTCCTTGGAACACATAGCATGTGTCCTTTATGCTTGAGAAATATAAGAAAGGGAACCTCATTCTCATGTGGAAAGCCTTAAGGCCACCATTGACGGGAGATGCCACCAGAACAAAGTTAGATCAAGTTGTAGAGGAGAGAACTCTATGTACACTGGTATTAGGCAGCTGAGGCATTTCTATGCACCAGACTCCACACATAGACATAACTATCTCAACACTACTTCTGATTGTGATAGTAAATGTCTGGGCTTGAACCTCAAATGTTTCCCAAAGTCTCCTGTGTTGGACCACTGGTTATGTGGCAGTGGGTATTTAAAGAATGATTGGATCTTGATGCCTGTGGTGGTTTGAATGTAATTGGCCCCCATAAACTCATAGGGAGTGGCACTATCAGGAGATGTGGCTTTCTGGAGTAGGTGTGGCCTTGTTGGAGGAAGTGTGTCATTATGGGGGTGGGCATTGGGGTATTATATATGCTAGACCATGCCCAGTGACCCAGTTCACTTCCTGTTGCCTGTAGGTCAAGATGTAGGACTTTCAGCTCCTTCTCCAGCATCATGTCTGCCTGCAAGCCACCATGCTGCACCAAGATGGTAATGGATTAAACCTCTGAAAATGTAAGCCACCCAAATTAAATGTTTTTCCTTTATAAGAGATGTCATGGTCATGATGTCTCTTCACAGCAATAGAAAGCCTAAGACAGAAAATGATTACTGGGATTGGGGTATTAAAGTGATAGGCCTGATCATGTTATTGTTTGAATAAATATGGATCATGGGAAAGTCGATTAGAAAAGCAGTAGAAAGTTTTAAGTGGTGCTTACTGGCCCATTCTAGTAGGAGCACAGAGACCGAGGTGCTAAGTGTGATTAGATGAACAGTAGGCATTGCTCAAGAAGTTTCAGAAGAGAAGAATACTAATGTGTGACCTAGAGATTGTTCTTTTGATAATTAGTTGAAGAGTGTGATTGCTTTTTGCTCTTGTCCAAATAATCTGCCTGAGGCTAAAATGAAGAGTTTTGGATTAATTCCATTGGCAGAAGAAATTTCAATATAGCCAAATATAGACTGTGTCCTGTGGTTGTTAGTGTTAACTCTAAGAAAGATTTATAACGAAAAGGAACAAGCTGAGCCAGGAAAAATATGAAATATGTATAGTTTGAGGAGAAAAGGAACACCAGGACCTGGAATGGAGCTACGTCCTGTGTTCAAGGTGATAAACAGATTAAGAAATGGAATAAGGGGATTGGTGACCACAGGGCAAGATCCCTCTCAGCTAAATTTCCAACTTGTGAAAAGGAATTAAAGAAAAGCTTAAAGTCAGGTATGTGGTGCACAACTTTAGTCCCAGAAATCAGAAGGCAGATGCAGGTGTATCTGACTTTGAGGCCAGCCTAGTCTACAGATCCAGTTTCAGGACAGCCAAGCTTGGGCAGTGAAGGAAAACATCAAAAACAGAAAGCGATAAACATGTAATTGAATGAGAGGGCCATGTTCCAGTACCAGTAAGCAACAGAACTTGGCAGTTTGGCTATGTGGTTCTGGCTCTTAGGCTAGAAGAAAAGTGTTATGGAAATTGCCTCTGAGACTATGGAAAGCTGCTGAGGCAAGTCATGTGTCCAGGAAGTCCCTGAATGGAGGCCTAAAGAGGTCATTGCTTGAAGCTTTGAAGATGAAGCCTGAATTGCCTTGAAGTTCCCAAGATGTTGGAAATGCCAGAGCCGTGGGATACCCGCTGCTGAGAGCTACTAACAGGGAGTGGAACCAGCCCAAGAGAGAGAAGTGTGTTGCAGTTAACATAGATGAAAGGAGTTGGAGTTTGAGGAACGTATTAACAACTGACATAAATATGCAGTTTAGAGCTTTCCCACCTGGTCACCTGTCCTGCTTTGGTCCACTATTTCCTCACCATGCTCCCTTTTATTCATTTGGAGCAATAAAGTACATCCTGTGCCATTATATGTTGGAAGAATGTGATCTGTTTTTTTTAACTTTGATTTTATAGGGGATTATAGTTAAGAGACTGCATGAATCTCAAAAGAGACTTTGAACTTTGGACATTTAAACATTGTTTCAACTATGATAGACAGTGAGAATTTTGGAAATTGGACTCAATGCACTTGCATTATGATAATTTTACAAGCATAGAGGGGTAAGGAGTGAAATATGGTGGTCTGAACATAATAGGCCTCTATAAGCTCATTGGAAGTGGCACTATTAGGAGATGTGGATTTGTTGGAGTAGGTGTGGCCTTGTTGGAGGAAGTGTGACACTAGAGATGGACTACAAGGTCTCATCTGTGCTCAAGTCACACCCAGTGACCCAGTTCACTTCCTGTTGCCTACAGGTCGAGACGTAGGACTCTCGGCTCCTTCTCGAGCACCAGTTCTGCCTGCATGCCACCATGTCCCATAAGGATGATAATGGACCAAGTAAACCTGGGAAAACGTAAGCCACCTCATTAAATGCTTTTATTTTATAAGAGATATTGTGGTCATGATGTCTCCTCACAGCAATAGAAACCCTAAGTAAGACAATGCCTCTGACATAATCAATGTATTAATTCCTCAGTGGATTAATAATTTGACTAATTATTCTACATATTGGAAATAGAACATGGGATCTAGTTAGGATTAGTGGGACACTGGGGCTATGCACTGGTAAGATGTAACTTGTTTACCTATCTAATCAATCTGGCTCCCCACATTCCCTACCTGTGCCCTATGAATGGAGCAACCTCTTCCACCACACATGCCTGCTGCCACGCATGACATACTGCCTCAAGCACACATACACACAAAAAAATGGATATATCTGAACTTGAATCTCTCAAACCAAGAGGCAATTAAAACTTTTCCTCACTTCAAACTGTGTCTCAGGTATTTGTCATAGTGGGTGAAAAAATATTAACACAACAAGTACACTGAGTGTCTGTTGAGTCTATGTCCCAGATAGACCATGGGAAAGTAAGTCACTATCATCCTCTTCTCAGAGCAGGTCCTGAACACAGACACTGAAAATACTTCCAAGGGAGCACCAGCTGCAGATACTCATTCTATTTTCTACGTCTTTTATGTTCTCCCCAACATTATTTTTATATGTGTATGTGGTGTAAATATTTGTATGTGCACTTATACATCCATGTGGGTTCATGTTCTTGAATGGACAAGTATATGTGGAGGCCCAAGGTTAAAGTTGGGAATCATCCTCAACTGCTTTTCCACTATGTTCATTAAGGCAGAGGCTCAAAGTAAAACCCAAACTTCAGTGATATGACTAGTCTTACTAGCAAGTTTGCTTTGTGAATCTCCTTTTCTCCACCTTCCAAGACTGAAATTACAGGTGGAACACACTGGCCACTCATCGTGTACAAGTGTTCTGGAGATCCAAAGTCTGGTTCTTGTACTTGCATACAAAATACTTTAACCACTGAGCCATCTCCGAATACCAGCTTTTATATTTTCATTTTGGTTTGTGAATCAAGATCATGCAGAGAAAGATCTCTTATGAGGTAAACAGCATAGCCAGTTATCCCTGACTGGCCCAATCTAGGGCTACATCTACTTCATGCACAAATGGAGATGAGGAATCCTGGACTTGGAATTTCCCTGTGATCTTAACATACTTGGACAAGAGTCATCTCTGCATTCAGGCAACTCACATGAAGATCCTCCATCAAATGGAACTTCATTTTGTTCCCCAAAGAGACTTGAGGGTCTATCGTGCCTACATGGACCAAGTGAAATACACCCTCAGGGGTCTTCTGCCCTTGGAGAATGTCAAATTTTGTCACCAAATCTCCATTAGCATCAAATATAATTTCGCTTCCATCAGGAGTCTTGAAGTGCACCTTCCTGAGGGCTTGAAGCAGCTGAAAACAGAAGGGAGACATTATACACCAACCAGGGCAGGTCTGGAGTCTTGTCCAAAATAGCATATACCATTCACCTCTGCAATGGTACAGAGTCACTTCAACCATGGACTGGTCCCATTGGGCATGGGGAAGATCACAGACCTGTGATATTTTCAGGGACTTCCAAATATGTTTTAGCTTTAATAAAGTAATAATACATAATATTTAATCAAGATAATTTTAAACCTAGTACAGTGTGTGTGTGTGTGTGTGTGTGTGTGTGTGTGTGTGTGTGTGTGTGTGTGTGTAGCTCACTCATATTGTGTAATCGAGAGAACAACTCTCAGGAATGTTCTCTCCTGCTGCCATGGGGGACTCAGAATCCAACTTATGCTTGGAGACAAGTGCCTTTACCCAATGAGCCATCTCAATAGCCTTAAAATTAAACCCAAAAACCTGACAATGTGGTTCCTGCTCCAGGGTCTCATTTGGCTGTGCACTACTGTCCTCAGTCTTCCCATCACACTCAGTAGACTCCAAATCCTAGCAGGACTTCCACAGACTGGCCCCAGCCCACCTAGACCACCCATTCACTCCCAACAGTCTCCCATTATTCATCAGTCCCGCCCATGATGCTCTTCTATTTGCTCCATTCTAGGGTCTTGACACATGCTGTCCCTGCCATCTGCAATGCAATCACTTCTACCCATGGTGAGACTTCTCATCCTCTTGTCTGGAACTCACATATTTCCATACCAAGAGAATGTTTATAGCCTTTCAGCTCCTCACACAACTTACTTTATATCTTCATTATAGATTACACACAGACATTGCAACACTCACATATTTTAATTTTGTGGCAGGATCTTGCTTTGTAGTCCCAGTTGGCCTCAATATCCTGTGTGCTAGGATGACAGGCATGGGCCTCCAAGCCTGGCTTCCTATAAATTTTAATCTGTCACCCACAGCCAGAATGCCAACAACTATCACTCTCCTTCTGGTTTACAACCATATGTATCTTCACCAGGCACATACAGGAAACTCAGGTCATCTGAGTTTCGGTAATGAAACCATACCCCCTCCTTGGCAATGATTCTCACTGTTTACCTCATCAGTGAGCAACGTGTCTTCCAGGGGTCCTCTTACCAATTGGGACCTTTTCTACCCTGAGTGCCTTGGAAAAGATAAACAGATATATAGATTGATAGATAGATATATGGATGGATGGATGGATGGATGGATGATGGATGGATAGACAGACAGACTTCAGACAAATTTAAAGACAGATAAAGACTCAGGGCAAAATGGCCAAAATATATAGATAAATGTATGAAATTATCAATATTCTTAAAATAGAAAAATAAATAAGGGCTTAGGAGATGGCTCCGTGATTAAAAAACTAGTCATCAACACTTGAGTATCAGCCTTCAAATCTCCAGGATGCATGTAAATGTCAGGTGGATGTGGCAGCCAATCTCTACTTACATCCTCAGAAGGTGGAGACAGGAGATGCCCAGACCAAGATGGCTAGCAAGACTCAACACATCAACAAGTTCTGGGTTTGAGTGAAAGACTCTGCCCCAAAGCAAGATAGAAGAGGATTGAAAGATGATTCCTCATCATCCTAGGCCTTCCCATATATTGTACACATGAGTGTGCTCCCCACAACATGTGTCTCCATGCCCACACACATGTGCCCACATACTTGTACCATATATCAAAAAAATAAAAAATAAATAAATGGCATTGGATATCTGTTTGAAATTCTGATTTTGCAGCATGCCTATGCTAAAAGTCATCAACTGTTTACCAAAAATTAAATTTGTGACACTAAAAAATCTATTTACTGTTATCTGAAATATTAATTTTACTAGGCATCCTGTATTTGCAAAGTTAGGCAAGCCACATGGACAGAACTTATCTGAGATCACACACATAGCATGGAATCCTTGTCCACTGCTCCTTCTAAGATTCCTCTCAGTTGCAAGTATGAGGCATCCTTGCTGGAGCATACAGTCAGCTTCACCTCTATACTCTAGTTGGAACCAATGTCCTCTTCCCCAAACATACCTGAATCACCCACTCCACATGCCTCTCTCACCTGCCAGGGTTGGACATCCTGAGAGTTGGTTACTTTCCCATGCTGGTGCCCATGGGTTATCATGTCTTGCAGGGCATGAGCAATGCTGTAGACAGCTGTGTAAGCAGCATCAATTTTACTCACTTCTGGGAAAGGATGCTGCTTGTTTTTCAGACTCTCATTCCCTGAGCACAACTGGACACCCTCTGTCATTGTGCTGCTCTGGTGGGGCCATGTACAATCAAAGGTGAACTCCCAAAACTTCTTTATAAACATGTCTTCGGGGGTCTGGCTGGGCCGGAGGTGAGCAAGGAACTCAGGGAAGCCAATTGCCCTGCTGCTGTGATACAGAAGGCCAAATGTGCTGTGCAGTACCTGGGAAATGCCTGGAATGGTGATGGTGAGCACCATGTGAAGAATGTTCTTGCTGACCCAGACCTGGCCTGAGACAGGGACAGCCAGTAAGCCATACAGGATGGGCTGGAAATTGGAACTGCTTAGGAAAACTAGAACAACCCTAGCTGTGGATTTTTGCATATTCTGGACAATCTCTTCAATCTTCCCCAGGGACTCATGGGAAGGAACATGGAGGGTGTACTCAATGCACACACCAGCTGTGCTCAGCTCCTGAGTGGCCAGAGAGCTGGCCTGCTGCCCAAAGTCATCATCATAGGCCAGAATGATCACCCAGGACCACTGAAAGTGAATTATCAGCTGAGTCACTGCAAGGGAGGATATGAGGTCACTAGTTACGGTTCGCAGGAAAGATGGGAACTGGATCTTGTCACTGAGGCTGGGTAGTGAGGATGAGTAACTGACCTGTCAAGGAAGAGCAAGGTGATAACAAAATGTATGAGATCTGGACTTAAGCATGGGCTGATTGTCTGGTTTAAATGGGGGAAGGAAGAGGATGGACACATGCTTCTGCAGTTAAGAGCCCTTATTGTTCTTGGAGAATACCCAAGTTCATTTCCTAGTACCCACATCAGGTTGCTCACATTGTCCTGTAACTCAGCTCCAGGAAATCTGATACCCTCTTCTGGCTTCCTCCTGCATCTGTAGCATAGATTCACACAGACATTTACATACACATGAATGTGTATTAAATTTTAAAACATAAATAATTTTCAGGGAAGGACTTGAGCATCCTGATTTGAGAATTGTGCTGGTTCTATAGGCAGCTGTGTGCCCCTCACTGGCTGATCATCCCTGACACAGCCCTGTGGCTTTTGGAATGAAGCCCAGAACCATAGCTTTACCTCCTCTGCTCTCAGCATCTGTCCTTCACCTGCCCCCTAATATTTCATTCTTGCACCTCGGCTTGGATTGGTATGACTCTCTGCTTTGCAACCAACTGTTATATTCTTCTTTTGAAATTCCGAGTGTGTGTGTGTGTGTGTGTGTGTGTGTGTGTGTGTCTGTCTGTGTGTCTGTGTGTGTGGTGTGGTGTATGGTGGGATAGTACATGTATAGAGGTCAGAAGACAAATTGTGGGAACTGGGTCTCTTCTTCCACCATGTCGATCACAGAGGCCGAATCTCACGTCATCATGCTTGGCTAGCAGCTTTACCCCATCAGCCATCTCACTCTCCCTGGTATGAAACAGTCAGTTCCTGATAGGAACCAACCTGCAAGAATAACAATCGGCTCTTATCACACCACCATTGTGAGATTTTCCAGTTTTCAGACAAATAGGAGTCTGGTTTGACATGTTGTCAAGGAAGAGATGGTACCATGTTCTCAAAAGAGAGAGTTCTTGGAGATGTGACGATTGGGGAATCTGTGTCTGTGTTTGTTTTGAGGGGCTCAGAATGTGGCTCTCAGCCTCAGGGTGTGAATGCAAACCCTTCTCCTACCACTACAAGATCTGTAAAAGTTTTATTGTCTTAACACAGAGGCCCTAGCATCTTGTTGGTTCATATTCAGTGATAAGGCTGACTCAATCTCATGCAGGTGGTCCTGCCAGGCTCTCCAATAAAACAGAAGATATTCAGTTAAGTTTGATTACAAACAATGATCATTTTTATAAACATATCCAATTACACATACATTTTTAACTAATGACAAATTATAGTTTAATGGAAATATTGAGAATAAGTTTGACTGTAAATAATTCATTGTTACATTGATATTCAAATATTTACTCTTTTCCATGCATGAATGTTTTGATTGTATGATGTGCACCACATGTGTGTCTGGTGTCCTTGGAGGACAGAAGGAGCCCCATTGCTGGAAATGGAGCTACAGATGACTGTGAGTCCCCATGTGGGTGCTGGGAATTGAATTTGGATCCACTAGAAGAGCAGCCAGTGAGTACTCTTAACCTCTGAAACATCTCTCCAGTTCCTGAAATTCAAATTAAACTAAATCTTATCAGGCAGCCCAACAAGTTCAAAAACTAGAAGTTCTTAAGGTAAGTTCAATATATCAAGTTTCTGCTCCGGTCACGATATTTCACAGCACTTAGGAATCACAAAAAAAAGGAACTAGAGTTCCGGGCTGCCTGGGTTACATGGAGAATTGGTGTCTCAACATACACACACACACCACCACCAATGACATAAATGAAGCTTTCTGTTGTGTATGTCATCATACTCAGAGTAAGAAATGAAGTTTCTAATCATTAAAATATCCCTAAATGAGATGGGATGGAAAGATGCCTCAGTGGTTAAAAGCACTGGCTGCAAAATCATAAGGATAGGAGCTCAGATCCCAGTACCCACATAACAAGTTTGGTGCTCCTTTCATGGCTGTAACCTCAGCTCCAAGAAGGGTGCACATAGGAGGATAGATAGAACTTACTTTCTTCCACCCTAGCCAAGGAAACATGGGCCCTAGGTTAAGGGAGAGATTCTGCCTCAAAGTGATAGGTAGAGACTGATGAAGTAGGCCACCAGATGGCCTCTAATGGCCTCCACAACGATACAGAGCTTCATACACTTACACACACACACACACACACACACACACACACACACACACACACACACACACACACACTCCTGCATGCACATAGATGTAGAGAGAGAGACAGAGAGACAGAGAGAGAGAGAGAGAAGCATACACTCATGGAAACACATACACATACATTGATTATGCCATAATTTCAAAAAAAAAATAATCCTGCCTTACAGCGGGGCATGGTGAAACACACCTGTAATGTAACATTTGGAAGGCTGAGGCATGAGAATGTATCTGCAATTTCAAGGCCAGCCTGGTCTACATAGTGAGTTCTAAGGCACCTAGGTCTTCAGGGTAAGACTCTGTGTCTCAAGAAACAAAATTATAAACTTTACAGAAACCTCAAGTTCAGAAGCACTTCAGTGAGAATATACACTAAAGTGGTGATAGGTAAGTCCTTGGATACAGTTCTGTGGATTACACCATTCAGTTTCAAGGGACAGGGGAAACCCCTTCTTACAAAAAAAATTAACAAATGTGAGACATTCCAAGAGACTGGAATTTCCCCGAATTTAGAGACTTCATAGTGAAAAGCAAATGGATTTAAATCAGAATCTTCATACAATACTTATGTTAATGTACAGCATGAATATACATATACATTTGTGTATGTATGTATACATGTGTGTGTGTACACACACAAACACACACACACACACACACACACACACACACACACACACACACATATATATATATATATATATATATATATATATATATATATATGTTGAGAAGGGGTCTCAACTAGCCAAGGCTAGCCTCAATCTCACTATATAGCTAAGGATAACATGGCACACTGGATCCTCCTGTTTCCACCTTCTGACTGCTATATTACAGGAACACTAGAGTTTAGAACCAGGGCCTTGTGTGTGCTGGACAAGTGCTCTAGCAACAGAGCCACATCCCAGCCCCTGAAGTGACTATTATGGTTTGAATCTGCGATGTTACAGGAAGGTTCACATGTTGGGGACACAGTTCCCAGCCAATGGGCTGTGGGAAGTGATCGAATCCTAAGGGCTCTGACCTGATCAAATGGTTAGTTCTTTAATGGCGTTGTAAGAAATCCAATGCCCTCTTCAGATTTCTATGGGCTCTAGGCACACATGTAATACATACGTATACATAAAACCAAAACACACATACATAAAAAATAAAAATAAGTAAATCCTTTAGCTCTATAGCCCATTTCTTAGAGCTCCAGGAGTCCAATCGGCGAGAAAGAGGAGGGACAAATAGCCAAACTAGTGGAAACACATGGACTATGAACCAATAGCTGAGGAGCCCCCAACTGGATCAGGCCCTCTGGATAAGTGAGACAGCTGATTAGCTTGAACTGTTAGGGAGGCCCCCAGGCAGTGGGACTGGGACCTGTCCTTAGTGCATGAGCTGGCTGTTTGGAACCTGGGGCTTATGCAGGGACACTTTGCTCAGCCTGGGAGGAGGGGACTGGACCTGCCTGGTCTGAATCTACCAGGTTGAGATGAATCCCCAGGGGAGTCCTTGCCCTGGAGGAGATGGGAATGGGGGATGGCCTGGGAGGAAGGGTGGGGGGGTAGGAGTAGAGAGGACCGGGGAATCCGTGGCTGATAAGTAAAATTAAATCAAATTATAAAATTAAAATATAAATAAATAAATAAAAAGTAAATTTTTAAAAAGATATTTTTTAAAAAGTTTGTCTAAGTTTCCTCATCAATGAGAGGGAGGATAGTTCTCTCCAACATTTCTACACTTGTAGGAGAACCATTTTGGACATAGAGAATATTTGCAAAAACCTGGCTCCACATTAGAGCTGCTCACTACTGTGACCATCACCACTGTTTTCACTACCATCAGTAAGGGATTGCACAGTAGAGCTGCTCACTACTGTGACCATCACCACTGTTTTCACTATCATCAGTAAGGGATTGCACTAGTAATCATAAAGGAAGAAGACTTTCAGCAACTCACCTGGGGAAACTTGTACAGTCCCAGAAGTCTGGCCATGGAGACAGACAGGGATGACCGCGTGTCCCCAACCAAGGCAGCCTGAGGAGAGCCATGCTGGCATGTGTAGTTGGGGATGGGCTCCTGCTGCCTCGTGAGAAAGCTCATTGTCTCATGGAGGGCTCCATGCACTGTGTCCCCAGAGTTTCGAATAGAGAAGCCCAGGGTCACATTGGGCAACAAGTGAGCACTCCTATTAATCTCCTCGATGGCAAAGACGAAACTCTGGGCCACCCGGTAGCCCCAGTTGGAAACTCTGAGGGAAAGAGAAGCCCACATTCATCATCCATGATGGGATAAATGGAACAAGAATAAACACAGTGACTCAAGGGATACATGTAAATCCTACATCTCCTCAAATCTTGCACACAGATGTGCAGAGGAGCACAGTTCAGAATACATAAAGGGAAGCCAGAAGGAACGTGGAGACAGTAATCAGAGGGGACAGTTTAAGAAGACAGGAGGGATAAGTAAGGATGTATTATATAATCTGGTGTGGTAGTACACCTGTTTAATCCCAGCACTCAGGATACAGAAGCAGGTGGATTTCCTGAGTTAGAGACCAGCATGGATTACATAGCCAGACTCAGCTACCAAACGTACATAAAGAAACTCTGTGTCATGAAAACAAAGTAAAAATCTATTACATTGTATGACTGGTTACAATTTATAGTAACTAACATCTATTTCAGAAGTACTGAACCCAAAACCCAGAATACAGGGAGAAGAGATGTGAAATGCTGTCTTTAGGACATGACTCAGATATTGCAGACCTGTGAGCCTGTCAGCAGCCAATCATGCACTGGAAAATTCCTTGTGTGGCCCTACTCTTCCCTGCTGAACTATTGTCAGCTAATGTATTTTGTGAAGAAGACACTCATTGTCTTCAGTCATGTACCCAACAAGTGAACCCACCAAGCTCCAAGGACAGTTCCAAATCTGCAACCACACAGATAGCCCTGGTCACAGCCTGGTGGTGGTGGCACACACCTTTAATCCCAGAACTGGGAAGCCTGAGACAGGTGAATCTTTGTGGGTTCAAGACCAGCCAGGTCTACAAAGTGAGTGTCTTCAAGCATGGGTGTGTGTTTGTGTGTGTGTGTGTGTGTGTGTGTGTGTGTGTGTGTGTGTGTGTGTGTGTGTTTGTGTGTGGCAGAGTTATTATGTGTGTGCATGGGTATATCCCCAAGGTGGGGAATGGCTGATGGGATGTCAGGATATCTTTCACAATTGCTTCTCCACCTTTAAAAAACATTATTCTGTGTGCATGTGTGTATATGATGTGTCAGCAGACCAAAATATGCTACAACATATGGAGGTCAGGAAACACCTTTTGAGTCAATTCTTTCCTCCCTCATTTACGTGGGTTTCAGAGAGGGCTTAGGTCATCTATAAAGCTTGCATGCCAAGCATTTTACCCCTTAAGGCATCTCAAGGGCCCCTCTTCACCTTATTTTCTGAGACAGGTTATATCACTGAACCTGGACCTCATCCATTCAGTAAGACTGGCCAGCTAGTGACCTTTGAAATCTGCCTGTCTCACTGTTCCTAACCAGGGTTACAGATTCTCAACATGCTGGGCTTTCACATGGGTGCTGGAAATTCAATCTCAGGTCTTCAGGCTTGCACAGCAGACAAGTCACCAACACAGAAATGTCCCCAGAACCTAAGAGCTTCACTTACAGATTCTCCGGTCTCCAATTCCCAGGTTGGATTTTAAATGTTCACATCACCAAAACATAAGTATGCAATGTGATGGGTTTGTTAGTGAGTTAATGAAATATTCTATATTGTAAATGTTCATTAAAATACATCTTTGTACCCAATACATACATACAATTACTACGCATTTTCTTAAAAAACAATATGGGATCCAGGTATAGTGGCACACATCTGTGATTCCAGAAATCAGCTTATGGAGGCAGGAAGATAGTGAGTTCTAGACTAGCATCATCTACACAGTAAGACCTTCTCTCAAAAAACCTCAAGGATAAGCCATTGTGGCCACTGTGTTGGCCTATGCTTGTAATCCTGAGTTTCAAGGCTAGTATGAACTGCACAAGGAGTTCCAGACTAGTCAGAGCACAAAGTAGGATACTGTCTCAAAAGAAGTAATATAAATCATGATAAAGGTGAAAAATCAGTAGTGAAAATCTTTTGCATATGTAGCTGATTATAAAATGATGGTAGTCAGAGCCTCCCAGCACCAGACTGGACTAAGAGATTTCAGCTACTCCCTAAGACAGAGCCCACAATCGCCAATTGGACTAACAGTTGCTCCCTGAGATGAAGAATCCATCAGCATCGACTAGACCAAGAGCTCCCACTGGACCAAGAGATGCTCCCTAAGACACAGACACCGCTTAGACCAAGTGGAGAAAGAGATGGGGTAGACGCCAGTGTAAAAATATAGTCAACAACATAAAAACCAATATTGCTCTATCAGAACCTACATCAGCAAGACCTAAACATCCCAACACTGAAGAAACAGAAGAAATCGATCTTAAAAAAAACTTTAAGAAGATGATAGAGATGTTTAAAGAGGAAATGAAAAATTCCCTTAAATAATTAGAGGAAAAGGCAAACAAAAAAATGCAAGAAATCAGTATATCCCCTAAAGAAAGTCAAGAAAAAGCAATTGAACAAGTGAGAGATATAGTTCAAGATTTGAAAAACGAAATAGAGACAATAAATAAGAAATAAACTGAGGAAATGATGGAAGTGGAAAATTTGAGTAAATGAACAGGAACTACAGATGCAAGCATAACCAACAGAATGCAAGAGATGGAAGAGAGAATCTCTGGCATTAAAGGTACGATAGAGGAAATAGATTCATCAGTCAAAGAAAACACTAAAACCAACAAAGTTGTGACCCAAAATGTCCAAGAAATTTGGGACACCATGAAAAGACCAAACCTAAGAATAATAGGAATAAAAGAAGGAGAAGAATACCAACTCAATGGCACAGAAAATTATATTCAATAAAATCATAGAAGAAAACTTTCCCAACCTAAATAAGGAAATGCCTATAAAGATACATGAAGCTTACAGAACAACAAATAGACTGGATTCAAAACATAGTCCCCTCACCACATAATAATCAAACCACTAAACATACAGAATAAAGAAAAATATTAAGAGCTGCAAAGGAAAAAAGGCCAAGTAACATGCATATAAAGGCAGACCCATAAGAATAACACCTGATTTCTCAATGGTGAATCTAAAAGCCAGAAGGTCCTGGACAGACAATATACAGACACTAAGAGACCATGGATGCCAAATATTACACCCAGCAAAACTGTCAATCAACATAGATGGAGCAAACAAAATATTCCATGATAAAACCAGATTTAAACAATATCTTTCCACAAAGCCAGCCCTATAGAAAGCACTAGAAAGAAAAATCCAACATAAGGAAGTTAGATACACCCATGAAGACACAGGCAATAGATAGTCCCACACCAATGAATACCAGAGAAGGGAAACATATAACACTACCACCAAAAAATAACAGGAATTCACAATAACTGGTCATTAATATCCATTAATATCAATGGTCTTAACTCATCTATAAAAAGACACAGGCTAACAGAATGGATATGAAAACAAGATCCACCCTTCTGCTGCATAAAAAAAACATACCTCAACTTCAAAGACAGACACTATGTCAGAATAAAAAGCTGGGAAAAGACTTTCCAATCAAATGGATTTAAGAAGCAATCTGGTGTGGCTATTCTAATATCTAATAAAATAGACTTCAAACTAAAATCAATCAAAAGAGATCAGGAAGGACATTACATATTTATCACAGGGAAAATCCGACAAAATGAAGTCTCAATTCTGAATATTTATGCCCCAAATGCAAGGGCACCCACATTTGTAAAAGAAACATTACAAAAGCAAAAATCGCCCATCAAACCTCATACACTAGTAGTGGGAGACTTCAACACCCCACTCTCACCAATAAACAGGTCTACCAGGCAGAAACTTAACAGAGAAATAAGGGAACTAACAGACACTATGACTCAAATGGACTTAATAGATACCTACAGAATATTCCACCCAAACACAAAAGAATATACCTTCTTCTCAGCACCCCATGGAACCTCCTCTAAAACTGACCACATGCTTGGTCGCAAAGCAAATCCCAACAGATACAAAAAAATTGGAATAACCTCCTGTATCTTATCAGACTACCATAGAATAAAGTTACATTTCAACAACAATGAAAATTACAGAAAGCCTACAATCTCATGGAAACTGAATAATGCCCAATGGAATCACCAATGTATCAAGGACAAATAAAGAAAGAAATTACAGATTTCCTAAAATTCAATGAAAACGAATGTACAACATACCCAAACTTATAGGAAACCATGAAAGCAGTGCTAAGAGGAAAATTCATAGCACTAAATGTCCACATAAAGAAGTTGGAGAAATCTCACAATAGTGACTTAACAGCACACCTGAAAGCTCTAGAATAAAAAGAAGCAAACTCACCCAGGAGAAACAAAGGAAGGAAACAATCGAATTGAGGGCTGAAATCAATAAAATAGAAATAAAGAGAACAATACAAAGAATCAATGAAAGGACAAGTTGGTTCCTTGAGAACATCAACAAGATAGACAAGACCTTATCCAAACTAACCAAAAAGCAGAGAGAAAGCATTCAAATTAACAAAGTGAGAAATGAAAATGGAGACATAACAACAGACAATGAGGAAATCCAGAGAATCATAAGGTGGTACTTCAAAAACCTGTACTCCACAAAATTGGAAAAATCTGAAAAAAATGGACATTTTTCTAGATAGGTACCACATAACAAAGTTAAATCAAGACCATATAAACTATTTAAATAGACCAATAACCCCTAAGGAAATAGAAACAATCATTAAAAGTCTCCCAATGAAAAAATGCCCAGGACCAGATGGTTTCAGTGCAGAAGTCTACCAGATTTTCAAAGAAGAGCTAATACCAATAATCTTCAAATTGTTCCACACAATAGAAACAGAAGAACATTACCAAACTCTTTTTATGAGGCTAAAGTTACCCTGATACCCAAACCACACAAAGATGCAACAAAGAAAGAGAACTACAGACCAATCTTCCTCATGAACATTGATGCAAAAATACTCAATAAAATACTGGCTAACCGAATCCAGGAACACATCAAAAAAATTATCCACCATGACCAAGTAGGCTTCATCCCAGGGAGGCAAGGATGGTTCAACATACAAAAATCTGTCAATGTAATACACCATATAAGCAAACTGAAAGAAAAAAACCCATGATCGTCTCATTAGATGCTGAAAAAGCCTTCAACAAAATCCAATACCCCTTCATTGCAAAGATTTTAGAGAGATCAGGAATAAAAGGAACACACCTAAACATAATAAAGGCAATTTACAGCAAGCCAACAGCAACAACCAAGTTAAATGGAGAGAAACTCAAAGCAATTCCACTAAAATCAGGAACAAGACAAGGCAGTCCACTCTCCCCATACTTACTCAATATAGTACTTGAAGTTCTAGCTAGAGCAATAAGACAACAAAAGAAGATCAAGGGGATACAAATTAGAAACGAAGAAGTCAAATTTTCCCTTTTTGCAGATGATATGATAGTATACATTAGTGACCCCAAAAATTCTACCAGGGAACTCCTACAGCTGATAAACTCCTTCATTAAGGTGGCAGGATACAAGATTAATTCAAAAAAATCAGTAGCCCTCCTATATACAAATGATAAATGGGCTGAGAAAGAAACCAAAGAAACATCACCCTTTGTAATAGCCACAAATAATATAAAATACCTTGGGGGTAACTGTAACTGAGCAAGTAAAAGACCTGTATGATAAGATTTTAAGTCTCTAAAGAAAGAAATCGAAGAAGATATCAGAAAATGGAAATATCTCCCATGCTCATGGATAGGTAGGATTAACACAGTAAAAATGGCAATCTTACCAAAAGCTATGTACAGATTCAATGCAATACCCATCAAAATCCCAACTCAATTCTTCACAGACTTGGAAAGAACAATACTTAACTTTATATGGAAAAAACACCTAGGATAGCTAAAAGAATCCTGTAAAATAAAGCAACCTCTGGAGGCATCACCATCCCTGACCTCAAGCTCTACTATAGAGCTATAGTAATATAAACAGCTTGGTGCTGTGCTGTGGGGTGTTCTGTATGGCAAATGTGTTGCTAATTAGTCAATAAATAAAACACTGATTGGCCATTGGCTAGGCAGGAAGTGTAGGCGGGACAAGGAGGAGAATAAAGCTGGGAAGTGGAAGGCTGAGTCAGAGAGACACTGCCAGCCGCCATGATGACAAACAGCATGTGAAGATGCCGGTAAGCCACGAGCCATGTGGCAAGGTATAGATGAATGGAAATGGATTAATTTAAGCTGTAAGAACAGTTAGCAAGAAGCCTGCCACGGCCATACAGTTTGTAACCAATATAAGTCTCTGTGTTTACTTGGTCGGGTTTGAGCGGCTCTGGGACTGGCAGGTGAGAGAAATTTGTCCTGACTGTGGGCCAGGCAGGAAAACTCTAGCAACAGTGCTGGCATAAATACCAAGATGTGGACCAATGGAATCAAACTGAAGACCCTGACATTAAAGTACACACCTATGAATATATGACTTTCAACAAAGAGGCCAAAACTGTACAATGGAAAGAAGAAAGCATCTTCAACAAATGGTGCTGGCATAACTGGATGTCAATAAACAGAAGATTGTAAACAGATCCATATCTGTCGCCATGCAAGTGGATCAAAGACCTCAACATAAATCCAGTTACACTGAACTTGATAGGAGAGAAAATAGGAAGTAGTTGAATGCATAGGCACAGGAGACCACTTCCTAAATATAACAACAGTAGCACAGACACTGAAAGAAACAATTAACAAATGGGACCTCCTGAACTGAGAAGCATTTGTAGAGCAAAGGACATGGTCAATAAGACAAAACAACAGCCTACAGAATGGGAAAAGATCTTCACCAACCCCAGATCAAAGAGCTGATCTCCAAAATAGATGAAGAACTCAAAAAACTAGACTTCAAAATACTGAACATTCCAATTAAAAAAAAAATAGGAGCCGGGCGGTGGTGGCGCACGCCTTTAATCCCAGCACTCGGGAGGCAGAGCCAGGCGGATCTCTGTGAGTTCGAGGCCAGGCTGGACTACCAAGTGAGTTCCAGGAAAGGCGCAAAACTACACAGAGAAACCCTGTCTCGAAAAACCAAAAAAAAAAAAAAAAAAAAATAGGCTACAGAGCTTAACAGAGAATTTTCAACAGAAGAATGTCAAATGACTAAAAGACATTTAAGGAATTGCTCAATATCCTTAGTCATCAGGGAAATGCAAATCAAAACAACTCTGAGATACCACCTTACACCTTACACAAAAACACTGAAGACAGCTTATGTCTTCATAGGGGGAACAACCCTCCACTGTTGGTGGGAATGCAAACTTGTACAGCCACTTTGGAAATCAGTATGGCAGCTTCTCAGAAAATTGAGAATAAGTCTTCTTCAAGAACTAGCTATACCACTCTTGGGCATATACCCAAGGAATGCTCAATCTAAACACAAAGACACATGCTCAACTATGTTCATATCAGCATTATTTGTAATAGCAAGAACCTAGAAACAACCTAGATGTCCCTCAACTGAAGAATGCATAAAGAAAACGTGGTACATATACACAATGGAGTACTACTCAGCAGTAAAAAACAATGATATCATGAAATTTGCAGGCAAATGGATGGAACTAGAAAATATCATCCTGAGTGAGGTAACCCAGACTCATAAATACAAACATAGTATATACTCACTCATAAGTGGATAGTAGATGTAAGACAAAGGATAACCCAACTACATCCCACAGCTCCAGAGTCTAGCTAACAAGGAGGGACCCTAAGAAAGACACATAGATATCCCAGGGAAAGAGAAATAGATGAAATCTACATGAGCAAACTGGGAGTGGGGGGGTGATAATGAAGGGTAAAGAATGGGGGTTGACAACATAATGAAATGGGTGGATCGAGCTCGAACAGGCACAGATTGGTAGAGCAAGGAAAGAGATATCATGATAAATGAAGACATCATGGGAATAGGAAGAGGCAGAGTGCCGGGCAAGCTCTCAGGAATCCACAAGGATGACCCCACCCTGGACTACTGGCAATGACTGAGAGGGTACCTGGTCTGGTCTACTCTGGTGACTGGTCTAGTGAAAACCCTAACTTTATCCAGTGACTGATGGAAGCAGATGCAGAGATCCACGTCCAGGCACCAGGCTGAGCTCAGGAATCCAATCATATACAGAGAGGAGGGATTCTGTGGGCAGGGGACGTCAAGATTATGATGGGAAAATGTGCAGAGATGACCAGTCACACTATGGGAAACCCGTGAACTGTGGACTAATATCCATGGAACCACCATAGGACTGGACGAGGCCCTCTGAATACGGGAGACAGTTGTTTAGCGTGAACTATTTAGGGGACACCAGGCAGAGGTATCAGGACCTGCTCCCTGGTGCATGGGCAGGCTTTTGGAGCCCAGTGCCTAGGGTGTGACAACTTGCACAGTCTTGGTGCAGCTGGGAGGGGCTTGGAGCTGGCTCAGCTGAGTGTGCCAGCCTCTGCTGACTCCCCATGGGAGACCTTGATTTGGAAAATATGGGAATGGGGGCAGTGGCTTGGGAGGGATGGCTAGGGGATGGGAAGATGGAAGAGATGGGAATCTGTGGTTGGTATATAAAGTAAATAGAAAATGTCTTAATAAAAATGAAAAGAAGAAACAAAAAATGATGGTACTTAGTTTAGAAAACTCTCTTACCAACTCTTTATGACTCAGGTCTCATTACATAACACAGTCTTGCCTGTAACTAATAATGCTCCTGCCTCAGCTTCCTGAAGGCAGGAGTGCAGCCATACACCCTATGCTCAGTCATTGCAGCAATTAAAAAGCAATAAAGCTAAATACAAACATTTAAAAATCAAATAATATCCCAAATGCTTGTTTTGAATACTAATGCATACAACAGTGTCTTGGAAAAGCTGGGACAAAAATATCCTAAAGTGGGACTGTGGATGGCTCAGGTCATAAGTTTGATCTCCAGCACCTAAGGAACTGAGTTGGTGATATGATCCAATAATCTCAGCACTCAGAAGGTAGAGGCAGGGGGATCAGAAATTCAAGGTCATCTTTGACTACCTAGTGAGTTAGAGGCTTAGGAGGCTTAGAAAAATAACAAGCAAAAGGAATATAGTACAGAAGAATCTGGGAGGCTAATAATGAAAAATCTATTATTAACACATTAACGCACTCAACAACCACACCTACCTAGACACTACATTGGGAACCAAGGATATACAAAAGAATCAAGAATCACCCTCTGGCCTTTGGAGCACATACATTACAGCCAGTACATGAGCAGCCTATACTTTAATCTGGTACAAACAAGAAAGACAGACACACAGAAGTGATGTAAAAGGAGAAAAACAGAACTAGTGCATATATACACAGAGAAAAGTGGTGACCATCTATCTCAGATTATGAGAATCAACCCTTATCAAAGACTTCACACAAGCTTGTAAAGCTGCTTCTGGATTTCAGAGATTCCTATACCACATCCAGCACTTACCCTGAAGCCACAAGTCCAGATGGTGGGGCAGTGAAGTCAGACAGGTTACCAATAGAGAGGTAAAAGATGGAGAAGCTGCCCCCCACTATTACATCTCCAGGACGGTCAAAGTGAGGCCTCTGCCTTGGCAACAGCCAGGATCTTGGTGCAGAAAAGGCAGACCCAGAGAGACAGCCAAAGAGAACAGGAAGAAGAGTACACAGCCACATGCCTGCTGGGGGTCAGACAGCCAGTGACAGGACAGCCCCACATGGGGCAATGGCTCACAGTGAATGGGGCTTTTATCTGGGAGACTGCCCTTGATCAAGGACCTCAGGCTAAGACCACACTGGGAGCTAGATGTTTGCAGGCTGTAGGGAAAATATTGATCAGGAGGTGGTGGAGGTGGGTGGCCACTAAATCCCAGAGTCATTAAGAGTTTTATCCCCTTCTCCCAAGGCTTCATGGCCTCTCTGCATCCAAGTTCACAGCTCTGGGCATCATCTGCAGACTACAGGAAGGGCAACAACAGGTCTGATTGTCTCCTGTGGGACTTGCAATTGCAGGGTCATCTGTCCTCAGGGCACTGTTCTGAAGAGAGACCCGGGTAGGTACAAGAAGTAAATAGCCCAGTGGCTGAAGTAAAATATTTCTTTCATACTCTACATTCTGGGTGATCTTTGCTTTCCTTAAAGAATTTTTAGAGTAGTTTATCATGGATAATTTAGACATACAAACAAACAACCAGTAGAAAACAACAAATATCCATGTCATTGTAGAGTCATGAGAAATCCTCCCAAGTGACTGAGCCTTTTTTCTGTCATTTGAAAACAGATCCTAAGGCTGCCACGATGGTTTTCAGATAAAATCACTTGATACACAAACCTGATGACCTGTGTGTGATACTAAGAACCCCCATAGAGGTAGAAGGAGAGAACCAACTCTACAAAGTTATCCTCTGACTCCACTCACAAGCCATGGTGCGCACATACACACACATACACAAAAACACACACTAACACACATACACACACACACTATTTATACATACGAAAAAGATATACTCAGGTAAGAAGACAAATTCTAAACTCTGTTACTCCAACATATGAGTATAATTTTCTAACGTAATCATAATTCTCACACTGAAGCCTTAAATAGAGCCAAATTGATGGCTCAGCACCTTAGCAAGTAAAGGCAGCCTGATGATCCTCATTAAATGTACAGGTCGTAGGTGATGAGAGAAAAGAACTGACTTCTCAAACTTATCCTCTGACCTCCACATAGTGCTTTGGCACTTGCATGTCCAAAAACATAGATGGGAACATGCACACACAACTCTATCAATCAATAGATGTATAAAATTAAAAACAGATAAATAAAAACCAGCAATAATCCAGTTCACTAATATATATGCCTATGCTTATTGAACTTTCACTTTCAATAATTTGATCTTTACTTAGATATCAGGATATAATGGAAGTTCACACTCTTTAATTGATAGATAATTCTTTTTTTCCTTTTTATTAAAAGATTTTCTATTCATTTTACATATCAACCATAGATTTCCCCTGTCCTCCCTCCTCCCACCCCCTAGGCTTTTCCCCTAACCCACCCCCTATTCCCACTTCCTCCAAGACAAGGTCTCCCATGGGGAGTCAGCAGAGCCTGGTACATTCAGTTGAGGCAGGTCCAAGCCCCTCCTCCCTGTACCAAGGCTATACAAAGTGTCTTACCATAGGCACTAGGTTCCAAAAAGCCAGCTCATGCACTAAGGACAGGTCTCAGTCTCACTGCCTGGGGGCCCCCTAAACAGTTGAAGCTAAACAATTGTCTCACTTATCCAGAGGGCCTAGCCCAATGCCATGGGGGCTACTCAGCTATTGGTCCACAGTTCATGTGTTTCCACTAGTTTGGCTAGTTGTCTCTGTACTTTTTCCAATCATGGTCTCGATGTCTCTTGCTCATAGCATCCCTCCTCTCTCTCTCATCGATTGGACTCCTGGAACTCCGCCTGGGACCGGGCCGTAGATCTCTGCATCTGCTTCCATCAGTCACTGGATGAGGGTTCTATGATGTCAGTTGGGGTATTCAGCCATCCGACCACCAGAGTAGGTCAGGTCAGGCATACTCTTGACCATTGCCAGCAGTCAATGATGGAGTCATCTTTGTGGATTCCTGGGGACCTCCCCAGCACTCTGCTTCTCCCTAGCCCCATGGTGCCTTCATTTATTATAGTACCTCTTTGTTTGTTCTCCCACTCTGTTCCTGATCCAGCTCAAACCTTCCGCTCCCCTAAACTCTCATTCCCCCATCCCTTGCCCTCCATTACCCACCCTTAACCCCAGTTTGCTCATGTAGATCTCATCCATTTCCCGTCTCTGGGCGATCCCTGTGTCTATTCTACTTACAAGCTAGTCTCCCTGGAGCTGTGGGTTGCAGTGCAGTTATCCTTTGCCTTACATCTAGTATCCACTTATGAGTGAGTAATACTATGTTTGTCTTTCTGAGTCTGGGTTACCTCACTCAGGATATTTTCTAGTTCCATCCATTTGCCTGCAACATGATGTCATTGTTTTTCTCTGCTGAGTAGTAACCATTGTGTATATGTACCACATTTTCTTTATGCATTCTTCAGTTGAGGGACATCTGGGTTGTTTCTAGGTTCTTGCTATTACAAATAATGCTGATATGAACATAGTTGAGCATGTGTCTTTGTGGTAAGATTGAGCATTCCTTGGGTATATGCCCAAGAGTGCTATAGCTAGTTCTTGAAGAAAATTGATTCCCAATTTTCTGGAAAAAAAAAAAAAAACGCCATACTGATTTCCAAAGTGGCTGTACAAGTTTGCATTCCCACCAACAGTGGAGGAGTGTTCCCCTTGCTCCACATCCTCTCCAACATAAACTGTCTTCAGTGTTTTTGATCTTAGCCATTTTGACAGGTGTAAGGTGATATCTCAGAGTTGTTTGGATTTTCATTTCCCTGATGACTAAAGATGTTGAGCAATTCCTTAAATGTCTTTCAGCCATTTGACATTCTTCTGTTGAGAATTCTCTGTTCAGCTCTATAGCCCATTTTTTAGTTGGACTTTTAGGTATTTTGATGTCTAGTTTCTTAAGTTCTTTACATATTCTGGAGATCAGCCCTCTGTCAGATGTGGGGTTGGTGAAGATCTTTTTCCATTCTATAGGCTGTTGTTTTGTCTTATTGACCATGTCCTTTGCTCTACAAAAGCTTCCCAATTTCAAGATGTCCCATTTATTAATCATTGTTCTCAATATGTGCTACTAGTGTTACATTTAGGAAGTGATCTCTGGTGCCAATGCATTCAAGACTACTTCCTTCTTTCTCTTCTATCAGGTTCAGAGTAACTGGATTTATGTTGAGGTCTTTGATCCACTTGGCTTAAGTTTTGTTCAAGGTGACAGATATGGATCTATTTTCAATCTTCTACATGTTGACATCCAGTTATACCAGCACAATTTGTTGAAGATGCTTTCTTTTTCCATTGTACAGTTTTGGCTTCTTTATCAAAAATTAGGTGTTCATACATGTGCGGATTAATGTCAGGGTCTTCAGTTTAGTTCCATTGGTCCACATATCAGTTTTTATGCCAGTATCAAGCTGTTTTTATTACTGTAGCTCTATAGTAGAGCTTGAAGTCAGGCATCATGATGCCTCCAGAGGTTGCTTTATTGTATATGATTCTTTTAGCTATCTGTGGTGGTATTGTGTTCCCCAAAATATTGTGGACCCTAATAAACTTATCTGGGGTCAGAGAACAGAAAAGCCACTAGATACTTAGGATAGGCAGTGGTAGCACATGCCTTTAATCCTAGCATTCCAGAGGCAGAAATCCATCTGTTCAAGGATACAGCCAAGCATGGTGACTTACACCTTCAATCCCAGAAAGCAAGACTTTAATCCCAGGGAGTGATGACAGAAAGCAGAAAGGTATATAAGGCATGAATTCCAGAAACTAGAAGCATTTTGGCTGGTTAAGCTTTTAGGTTTTGAGCAGCACAGTTCAGCTGAGAGCCATTCAGATATGAGGACACAGAGGCTTCCAGTCTGAGGAAACAAAATCAGCTGAGAAGTTGGCCGGGTGAGGTTAGCTGTGGCTTGTTCTGTCTCTCTGATCTTCCAGTATTCACCCCAATAACTGGCCTCAGGTTTGATTTTATTAATAAGACCTTCTAAGATTCCTGCTACAGCTATTCTGGGTTTTTTGTTTTTCCATACGAAGTTGAGTATTGTTCTTTCAAGGTCTGTGAAGAATTGTGTTGGGATTTTGATGGGTATTGCATTGAATCTGCAGATTGCTTTTGGTAAGATTGCCATTTTTACTATGTTAATCCTACCTATCCATGAGCATGGGAGATCTTTCCATTTTCTGATCTTCTCAAGTTCTTTCTTCAGAGACTTAAAGTTCTTGTCATACAGGTCCTTCATTTGCTTAGTTACAGTTACCCCAGGTATTTTATATTATTTGTGGCTATTGTAAAGGGTGATGTTTCTTTGATTTCTTTCTCAGCCTGTTTGTCATTTGTATATAGGAGGGCTACTGGTTTTTTTTAATTAATCTTGTATCCTGCCACCTTACTGAAGGTGTTTATCAAATGTAAGAGTTCCTTGGTGGATTTTTTGGGGTCACTTATATATACTATTATATCATCAGCAAATAGTGAAAGTTTGATTTCTGCCTTTCCAATTTTTATGCCCTTGATCTCCTTTTGTTGTCTTATTGCTCTAGCTAGAACTTCAAGTACTATATTGAATAAGTATGGGGAGAGTGGACAGCCTTGTCCTGTTCCTGATTTTAGTGGAGTTGCTTTGAGTTTCTCTTCATTTAACTTGGTTGTTGCTGTTGGCTTGCTGTAAATTGCCTTTATTATGTTTAGTTAAGTTCTTGTATTCCTGATCTCTCCAAGATCTTTATCATAAAGTGGTTTTGGATTTTGTAAAATGTCTTTTCAGCATCTAATAAAATGATCATGTGGTTTTTTTCTTTCAGCTTTTTTATATGTGTATTACATTGACAGACTTTCCTATGTTGAACCAAATTTGCATCTGTGGGATGAAGCCTACTTGATCATGGTGGATATTTTTTTCATGTGTTCTTGGAGTCTGTTTGCCAATATTTTATTAAGTATTTTTGTATCGGTGTTCATGAGGTAGATTGGTCTGTAATTCTCTTTCTTTGTTGCATTTTTGTTTGGCTTGTGAAGCAGAATAACTGTAGCCTCATAAAAGGAGTTTGGTATAGTTCCCTCTGTTTCTATTATGTGGAACAATTTAAAGAACATTGGTATTAACAATTCTTTGAAGATCTGGCTTAATTCTGTGTTGAAACCATCTGGTCCTGGGCATTTTTTGGTTGGGAGACTTTTAATGGCTGTTTCTATTTCCTTAGCTCTATTTAAAAAGTTTATCTGGTCTTGATTTAACTTAGGTATGTGGTACCTATCCAGAAAATTATCCATTTCATTTAGATTTTCCAATTTTGTGGAGTACAGGATTTTGAAGTATGACTTGATGATTCTCTGGATTTCTTTGTTGTCAGTTGTTATGTCTCCCTTTTCATTTCTGATTTTGTTGATTTGGATGCTCTCTCTCTGCCTATTGGTTAGTCTGGATAAGGGCTTGTCTATCTTGCTGATTTTCTCAAAGAACCAACTCTTTATTTCATTGATTCTTTGTATTGTTCTCTTTGTTTCTATTTTATTGATTTCAGCCCTCAATTTGATTATTTCCTGGCATCTGTTAATCCTGGGTGAGTTTGCTTCTTCTTGTTCTAGAGCTTTCAGGTGTGCTGTGAAGTCACTAGTGTGAGATTTCTCCAACTTCTTTATGTGGTCATTTAGTGCTATGAATTTCCCTGTTAGCACTGCTTTCATAGTGTCCCATAAGTTTGGGAATATAGTACATTCATTTTCATTGATCCCTAGGAAGTCTTTAATTTCTTTCTTTATTTCTTCCTTGACCCATTGGTGATTCAATTGAGCATTATTCAGTTTCCATGAGATTGTAGGCTTTCTGTAGTTTTTGTTGCTGTTGAAATCTAACTTTAAATTATGGTGGTCTGTTAGAACACAGGAGGTTATTCCAATTTTTTTGTATCTGTAGAGGTTTGCTTTGTGACTGAGTATGAGGTCGAATTTGGAGAAGGTTCCATGGGGTGCTGAGAAGAAGGTATATTCTTTTTTGTTAGGATGGAATGTTCTGGAGCTATAGATTAAGTCCATTTGAGTCATAGCATCATTTAAGTCCCTTCTTTCTCTGTTAAGTTTTGATCTGGCAGATCTGTCCAGTGGTGAGAGTGGAGTGTTGAGGTCTGCCACTATTAATGTGTGGGGTTTTATGTGTGTTTTAAGCTTTAGTAATGTTTCTTTTACATATGTGGGTGCCTTTGTATTGGGGGAATAAATGTTCAGAATTCAGACTTCAATTTGCTGGATCTTTCCTGTGATGAGTATGTAAAGCCATTCTTGATATCTTTTGATTGATTTTAGTTTGAAGTCTATTTTGTTGGATATTGGCATAGCTACACCAGTTTGTTTCTTAAGACCGTTTGATTGGAAAGTCTTTTCCCAGCCTTTTACTCTAAGGTAGTGTCTATCTTTGAAGTTGAGGTGTGTTTCTTGTATGCATCAGAAAGATGGGTCCTGCTTTCATATCCATTCTGTTAGCCTGTGTCTTTTTATAGGTGAATGAATTCCATTGATATTAAGGGATATTAATGACCAGTGATTATTCATTCCTGTTATCTTTTGGTGGTAGTGTGTGTGTACTTCTCTTCTTTGGTATTTACTACTGTGGGGTTATCTATTACCTGTGTTTTCATGGGTGTATCTGACTTCCTTAGGTTGGAATTTTCCTTCTAGTGTTTTCTCTACGGCTGGGTTTGTGGATAGGTATTGCTTAAATCTGGTTTATACTTGGAATGTCTTGTTCACTCCATCTATGGTGATTGAAAGTTTTTCTGTGTATATTAGTCTAGGCTGGCATCCATGGTCTCTTAGTGTCTGCGTTTCATCTGTCCAGGTCCTTCTGACTTTCAAAGTCTCCATTGAGAATTTGGGTGTTATTCTGATGGGTTTGCCTTTATAGGTCACTTGGCCTTTTTCCTTTGCTGCTCTCAATATTCTTTCCTTATTCTGTATGTTTAGTTGTTAATTATTATGTGGCGAGGGGACTTTTGCAGGAGTCTAGTCTGTTTGGTGTTCTATAGGCTTCTTGTACCTCATAGGCATTTCCTTCTTTAAGTTGAGAAAGTTTTCTTCTATGATTTTGTTGACTATATTTTCTGTGCCTTTGAGTTGGTATTCTTCTCCTTCTTCTATCCCTATTATTCATAGGTTTGGTCTTTTCATGGTGTCCCAGATTTCCTGGACATTTTGTGTTATGACTTTTTTGGCTTTTGTATTTTCTTTGACTGACAAAAATATTTCCTCTATTGTATCCTCTACACCAGAGATTCTCTCTTCCATCTCTTGAATTCTGTTGGCTAACCTTGCTTCTGTGTTTTCTGTTCATTTATTCAGATTTTCTATTTCTAGCATTCCCTCTGTTTGTGTCTTCTTCATTGTTTCTATTTCACTTTTCAGGGCTTGAACTGTTTCCCTCACCTGTTAAATTGCTTTTTCATGGTTTTCTTGGCTTTCTTTAAGGGATTTATTGATTTCTTCCAATTTTTTGTCTTTCCTTAATTTCTTTATTGATTTCTTCCAATTTTTTGTTTGTCTTTTCAATTTTATTTTTCATTTTTTTCTTGAAAGGCCTCTAGCATCTTCATGAAGCTATTTTTAAGGTTGCTTTCTTCTGCTTCTTCTACCTTGTGATGTTCATGTCTTGCTGTTGGAGGAGGGCTAGGTTCTGGTGATGCCATATTGCTTTTCATGTTGTTGTATCTATTTTTGCCTTTGCATCTGCCCATCTCCTCCTCTAATAGGTATAAGAGGTGCCTGTGTCTGAACGAGTTGCTATTGGTCCAATCTGTGCTTGTTGTGTCTGTGTCTCAGGGGGCCCCTCTGGGTCCAATCTGGGCTCATGTCTAATTGGAGCTGGCAGATTCTGTATCTCAAGGAGCTGCACTTGGTCTAACCCAAGCTAGTTGATTCTATGAGTCACAGAGCCACTCTTGGTCTTATCGGGGTTCTTGGTTCAGTTAGAGCTAACAGATTCTGTGTCTCAGGAAGCCTCTCTTGGTCCAATGAGAACTGGCAGATTTTATATCTCAGAAAGACACTCCTGGTCCAATGAGGGCTGGCAGATTCCCTGTCTCTGGAGATTACTCTTGGTTCAATGAGAGCTCTTGGTCCAATGAGAGCTGGTGGTTTGGTTTCTGTGCCTGAGGAAGTTACTCTTGGTCAAATGAGAGCTGGTGGTTTGGCTTCCATGCCTCAGGATGGGGTCACAGGTGGATGGGTGTTGAGGCAGGGTGTGGAACTTGTAGATTGCAGGGTCCAATGGGGGTTTTGGGTGTGTGGGAACCTTCCTGCAGGAGTTTTCCCTCCTGGCTGGCAACTGGGGCAGAGTTGGGTAGGGGTTCCTGGGGACAGGCTGTGTCCCAGGGCCTAGGACCTAGGGGCAGGACTCTGGGTATGGGAAGAGTGACTCACCTCTTGGTCCAATGAGAGCTAGCAGTTTGGTTTTCTTGCCTCAGGAAATTACTGGGGTCACAGGCATATGGGTATAGTTGTGGAATATGGAACTAGTAGATTTCAGGGTCTGATGGGGAGTTTCCGGGGGGGGGGGGGCTTTCTGCAGGAGTTTTCCCTGCTGGCCGGCAACTGGCACAGATTTGGGTGTGGGTTCCTGGGGACTGGCTATGTCCCAGGGACTGGGTCCAATAGATAATTCTTTATTAATACAAGCTTTATTGAGACATAATTCACATACTGTGCGGTTCATTCATTTACATTATGCAACTTTTATTTTTTTCCGTTTCTATTAAGAAATTTTTTGTTCATTCCACATACCAATGACAGATCCTCCCTCATCTCTCCTCCCACTTCCTCCCAGCCTTCTCCCACCACAAGCCACCTCACAGCCCCTCATCTGAAAAGGTATGGTCTCCCATGGGGATTCTGGTACATTCATCTGAGGCTGGTCCAAGCCTCTCCTCCTGGATCAAGGCTGTGCAATTGTCCCACCATAGGCAATTGGCTCCAAAAAGCCAGTTCATGCACCAGGGACAGATTCTATTCCCAGTGTCAGGGGCCCCTCAAACAGACCAAGCTACACAATGGTCTCAACCATGCCGAGGGCCCAGTCCAGTCCCATACAGGCTCCACAGCTGTCAGTCCAAAGTTCATGAGTTCCCACTAGCTTGGTTCGCTTGTGTCTGTAAGTTTCCCCATCATGGTCTTGATGCACCTTGCTCATAGAATCCCTCATCTCTTTCTTCAACTAGACTTCAGAGCTTGGCCTGGTGCTTGGCTGTGGCTCTCTAGATCTGTTTCTATCACTTATTGGATGAAGGCTCTATGATGATAGTTAGGGTATTCAACAATCTAATCACCTGGGTAGGCCAGATCAGGCACCCCCTCTACCACTGCTAGTAGTCTAAACTAGGGTCATCCATGTGGATTTCTGGGAATTTCTCTAGCACCAGGTTTCTCCTATCCCCATGATATCTCCCTCTATCAAGAAATCTCTTTCATTGCTCTCCCATTCCACCAATGTTCCAGCTCAACCACCCCATTTCCCCATGCTCATATCCACCACCCCTTACAATCCAATGCTCCCCCTCATGCCCCAGTTTACTCTGGGAATCTCATCTATTTCCCATTCCCAGGGCATTCCATGCACCCCTCTTAGGGACCTCCTTGTTACCTAGCTTCTCTTAAACTGTGGGTTGTAAGCTGGTTATCCTTTGCTTTACTTCTACTATCCACTTATGAGTGAGTACATACCATGTTTGTCTTTCTGAGTCTGGGTTACCTCACTCAGGATGATATTTTCTTTTTCCATCCACTTGCCTGCCAATTTCTTGATGTCATAGAATTTTACTGCTGAGTAGCACTCCATTGTGTATATGTACCACATTTTGTTTATCCATTCTTTGGTTGAGGGTCATCTAGGTTGTATCCAAGTTCTGACTACTATGAATAATGTGGCGATGAACAACATACTTGAGCAAGTGTCCTTGTGGTATGATTGAGCATTCCTTGAGTATATGTCTAAGAGTGGTATCATTGGGTTTGAAGTAGACTGAGTCCCAATTTCCTGAGAAACCACCATACTTATTTCCAAAGTGGCTGTACAAGTTTTCACTCCCACCAATGGAGGAGAGTTCCTCTGGCTCCACATCCTCTCCAACATAAGCTGTCCTCAGTTTTTTTGATCTTAACCATTTTGACAGGTGTAAGGTGTTTATCTCAGAGTTGTTTTGATTTGCATTTCCCTGATGACTAAAGATGTTGAGCAATTCCTTAAATGTCTTTCAGCCATTTGACATTCTTTTTTTTTTTTTAATTTATTTTGCAATACAATTCAGTTCTACATATCAGCCACGGATTCCCTTGTTCTCCCCCCTCCCATCCCCCTCACCTTCCCCCCAACACCCCCCCATTCCCATCTCCTCCAGGGCAAAGCCTTCCCCACAGACTGAGGTCAACCTGGTAGACTCAGTCCAGGTAGGTCTAGTCCCCTCCTCCCAGGCCGAGCCAAACAATCCTGCATAGGCCCCAGGTTTCAAACAGCCAACTCATGCAATGAGCACAAGATCTGGTCCCACTGCCTGGATGCCTCCCAAACAGATCAAGCCAATCAACTGTCTCACCCATTCAGAGGGCCTGATCCAGTGGGGACCCCTCAGCCATTGGTTCATAGTTCATGTGTTTCCATTCATTTGGCTATTTGTCCCTGTGCTTTATCCAACCTTGGTCTCAACAATTCTCGCTCATATAAACCCTCCTCATTCTCGCTAATTGGACTCCCAGAGATCCACCCGGGGCCTAGTCATGGATCTCTGCATCCAGATCCCTCAGTAGTTGGATGAGGTTTCTAGCACAACAATTAGGGTGTTTGGCCATCCCATCACCAGAGTAGGTCAGTTCAGGCTGTCTCTCGACCATTGCCAGCAGTCTGTTGTGGGGGTATCTTTGTGGATTTCTGTGGGCCTCTCTAGCACTTTGCTTCTTCCTATTCTCATGTGGTCTTCATTTACCATGGTCTCCTATTCCTTGTTCTCCCTCTCTGTTGTTGATCCAGCTGGGATCTCCCGCTCCCCCAAGCTCTCTTTCCCTCAACCCTTGCCTTTCATTACCCCCCCTCATGTCCAGGCTGTTCATGTAGATCTCATTCCATTTCTCTGTCATTGGGCGATCCCTGTGTCTTTCTTGGGGTCCTGTTTTCCAGGTAGTCTCCCTGGTGATGTGAGTAGCAGACAAGTCATCCTTGTTTCATGTCTAGTATCCTGCTATGAGTGAGTACATACCATGTTTGTCTTTCTGAGTCTGGGTTACCTCACTCAGGATGATTTTTTCTAGATCCATCCATTTGTCTGCAGACCTCATGATGCCATTGTTTTTCTCTGCTGAGTAGTATTCCATTGTGTATATATACCACATTTTGTTTATCCATTCTTCAGTTGAAGGGCATCTGGGTTGTTTCCATGTTCTGGCTATTACAAACAATGCTGATATGAACATAGCTGAACAAGTGCTCTTATGGTGTGGTTGAGCATTTCTTGGGTATATGCCCAAGAGTGGTATAGCTGGATCTTGGGGGAGATTGATTCCCAATTTTCTAAGAAAGCGCCATATTGATTTCCAAAGTGGTTGTACAAGCTTGCATTCCTACCAGCAGTGGAGGAAAGTTCCCCTAGCTCCACATCCTCTCCAGCATAAGGTGTCTTCAGTGTTTTTGATCTTAGCCATTCTGACAGGCGTAAGGTGGTATCTCAGAGTTGTTTTGATTTGCATTTCCCTGATGATTAGGGATGTTGAGCAGTTCCTTAAATGTCTTTCGGCCATTTGAGTTTCCTCTGTTGAGAATTCTCTGTTTAGTTCTATAGCCCATTTCTTAATTGGACTGTTAGGTATTTTGATGTCTAGTTTCTTAAGTTCTTTACATATTCTGGAGATCAGCCCTCTGTCAGATGTGGGGTTGGTGAAGATCTTTTTCCATTCTGTAGGCTGTTGTTTTGTCTTATTGACCATGTCCTTTGCCCTACAAAGCTTCTCAGTTTCAGAAGATCCCGTTTATTGATTGTTGTTCTCAGTTTGTGCTACTACTGTTCTATTTAGGATGTGGTCTCCTGTGCCAATGCATTCAAAGCTACTTCCTACTTTCTCTTCTATCAGGTTCAGTTTAACTGAATTTATATTGAGGTCTTTGATCCACTTGGACTTGAGTTTTGTGTATGCAGATAGACATGGATCTATATGCAATCTTCTGTATGTTGACATCCAGTTATACCAGCACCATTTGTTGAAGATGTTTTCTTTTTACCATTGTACGGTTTTGGCTTCTTTGTTGAAAATCAGGTGTTCACAGGTATGCGGATTAATGTCAGGGTATTCAATTAGATTCCTTTGGTCCATATGTCGATTTTTATGTCAATGCCAAGCTGTTTTTATTACTATAGCTCTAAAGTAGACCTTGAGGTCAGGGATGGTGATGCCTCCAGAAGTGGCTTTATTGTTCAGGATTATTTTGGATATCCTGGGTTTTTTGTTTTTCATATGAACTTGAGGATTGTTCTTTCCAGGTCTGTGAAGAATTGTGTTGGGATTTTGATGGGGGTTGCACTGAATCTGTAGGGTGCTTTTTGTAAGATTGTCATTTTTGTTATGTTGATTCTACCTTTCCATGAGCATGGGAGAACTTTCCATTTTCTAATATCTTCTTCCATTTCTATCTTCAAAGACTTAAAGTTCTTGTCATACAGCTCTTTCACTTGCTTAGAGTTACTCCAAGGTATTTGGTATGATTTGTGACTATTGTAAAGGGTGATGTTTCTCTAATTTCTTTCTTGACCCATTTATCATTTGTATATAGGAGGGTTACTGATTTTTTTAGTTAATCTTGTATCCTACCACATTGCTGAAGGTGTTTATCAGCTGTAAGTGTTCCCTGGTAGAATTTTTGGGTGACTTATGTATACTATCATATCATCTGCAAAAATGGAAAGTTTGATTTCTTCCCTTTCAATTTGTATCCCCTTGATCTCCTTTTGTTGTCTTATTGCTCTAGCTAGAACTTTGAGTACTATATTGAATAGATATGAGGAGAGTGGAAGCCTTGTCTTGTTCCTGATTTTAGTGGATTGCTTTCAGTTGCTCTCCATTCAATTTGATGTTGGCTGTTGGCTTGCTGTAAATTGCCTTTATTATGTTTAGGTATGTTCCTTGTATTCCTAATCTCTCCAAGATTTTTATCATGAAGAGGTGTTGTATTTTGTCAACAGCTTTTTCAGAAACTAATGAGATGATCGTGTGTTTTTTTCTTTCAGTTTGTTTTTGTGATGTATTATACTGACAGATTTTCATATGTTGAGCCCTCCATGCCTCCCTGGGATGAAGCCTACTTGATCTTTTCTTAGAAATCAGGATATAAGGGAAGTCCACACTCTGTAATTGGTGGATAATGCTTTTTTAAAACAAACTTTATTGAGACATAATTCACATAGTGTACAACTCATCCATTAACATTTACTTTATGCAACTACTCAGGTATGAGATTACATCTAAAATCCCAACACTCAGGATGCTGAAGCAGGACAATTGATATAAGTTTGAAGCCAACATGGTTGATGTGGAAAGAGACTGTGCCAAATAAATAAATAAAAGGATGACAATTTAGTAGAGTCTTACAACCAAGTCATTTTTTAATTAAGCATGGAGTTCAGCATGAGCACATGAGTTCAGGTGCACACAGAGACCAGGGTGATGAATCCTCTGGAGCTGGAATTACAGGTGGCTGTGAGCTGCCTGATGTGAGTTCTGGCAACCAAACTGAGTCCTCTGGAGGAGGAGTGAGTGTGCTGAATCTTTGAGCCACCTCTAGAGCCTTACCAAACAAATTTGAGACCTTCATCACCCCAGAAGGAACTACTGCACCCTTTAGGCTACACTCTTCACCTCCAATCTCCCCTCCACAAACCTCAATATAAATATAATATAACTCTTTCACGGTTTGCTTCTTCATAGATTCCAACATTAAAACATATTATGATCTTTATCTAGATTTTTTAACTCAGTATAAAATTCTCAATATTTAACCGCATATTAAACAGCATTCTATTTCTTTTATATTTATTTCTTATTGCCAAATAATGTCCTAGGGATGAGTAAGTCATACAAAACTTTGATAAATTGATAAATATTTTGAGTATTTCAACTTTTAGTGCCTAAATAATGCTTCTCTGAATATTCATTTACAGTCCTTGCAGACATGTTTTTATTTTTCTTGAGTAAATATCTACAAGTGAGATTGTTAAATCACATAGTAAGTCTGTGCAGTAACTGTCAGTCAAAGGTTCTATACCCACTATTAATGATCTCAATAGGTTGATTATAAATGCAATTGCTTTCTAAAGGAAAAAAAGGGCTATCATATGGATATGATAGGATGAAAGAATAGATTAATGAACCTACTTTTAAAGATCAACAACTTGTTTGAAATGTTTTACATTGGTGTAGATTTTAGTTTATTGACACAAATTTAAAGTTAATTTTGTTATACTGTGTGTATATTTCTACTCATGTTTAAGGTATTATATTTGTACAACTCATCTAAAATTGTAATGGATAATTAAAAATAGATTAATAATGAGTCATCTATGAGAATCATACTTGTAGCCATGTTACTTAAGTTTTCTAGGTATACATAGATATATTTCAGATGGATAGGTAATGTTCAAAGACTTCAAAGACCTACAGAATATGGCATTTTAAATCTTTTAAAAATTTAGACTTTCTGGACAGTGAGACATGTCTGCTCCTGACAGCACTGATTTACTTCAGAGAGGAGGATGGGCATCGAAGATGCTCTGCATGGATTTTGTCTTTTTCTTGACAAAAATAGCCATTTGGGCAAGAAACTGTCCTTGCCTGGACTACTTAAAAAAATGTATCAACTGGACATGCAGGACCCATAGAAAGATGACCACTAAACTTTGCTTGACAAAATGGTCCTTCAGGTCCCTGCTTTGCAGAAAAAAAAAATGCCAAACATTCTACAGAACACAGAGAAAAGTGACTGAGAGACTCTAGGCCTATGGGCTAAAGACAGATGCCCCAACTTTACAAAAAAACTTTAGGTGACTGTCCAAGCTACCAGCTGTCTCTGTCTACTCTCCCAAGACTCTCAAAAGTAGTTGAAGCCTTCTCCCATTTCTCAGGTAAAATTAAATCCTTCTGAGGTCTTTGATGTAGTTAATGACTAGATAGTTATAATATCCTTAGTTATAATAAGAGATAAGTTAGATATAAAAGCTTAGACTCACAAATATAAGATAGATAGGATATCATCTTTAATTTTGCCAAATACAAATAGACTAGATATTGTAACTGTAATTCTTTCTTACTAGATAACTTTTTTGTTGTATGTAATTTTACTATGTTAAAGTTAAAATCTACCTTTAAAAAAACAGAAAAGGGGAAGTGCTGTGGGATGTCCTGTATGTTGTGAATAAATAAAATGCTGATTGGTCAGTAGATGGGCAGGAAGGATAGGATAGGGAGGACAAACAGAGAAGAGAGGCTGGGAGGTGGAAGTCTGGGAAAGACACCAGCCTGCCATCCAGGGAGCAACTTGTAAAGGCAACAGTTAAAGCCAAGGAACACGTGGTGACATACAGATTACCAGAAATGGGCTGAGTTAAGTGTAAGAGCTAGTCAGTGGTAGGCCTGAGCTAATGGCCCAGCAGTTTAATTAATGTAAGTTTCTGAGTGATTATTTTATAAGTGGTTGCAGGGTCCATGTTGGTGGGGAGGACTGGAGAAAACTCCAGCTACAAAAAGGAGAGATCCATGATCAGCCTGTCAACTCCTCACACCCTCAGCAACACTTCAGATCATCATCACTTCATTACCCTTTTCACAATTTACATTTATATTTTGTGTGTACGCAGATAGGGGGTGCTTCCCTTAGCAGGCAGAAGTAACGCAACAACTTAGTGATGTTAACTCTCTCCTTCCAACATCTGGATCCTCTGTATCAAACCCAGGTTGTCATGCTTAATGGTAAGTCCTTCTACCCATTGAGCCACCTTGTCAACTCCCCTTTGTAAACGATATTAATTGTGATACATTTTAGCAATACATAGAGAATAATAAATAACCATCTATGTGGCCAATATCAACTGATAGTCATGAGTGTTTTGTTAAAAGTATCTCATTATAATCTTGATTTGTCTATTAAATTCCTTTAGATCCCCACAAAAAGAGTGACACAAAATCACACGGGTGGTCCTGGTGATGCACCCTAGGACTATGTCATAAAGATCTGTGGTGTGGATCTGGGGACACACCTTCTCTGGAGCATCTCACTCTGCCTCTCCTGATGTGCCTGGTGGCCTTGCCTTAGCCAGGCAGCAGTGTTCCTCCCTGGTTTCAGCAAGATGATGTAGCACTTGGGGATGAAGATGCCACCCAGAAGGCCAGCAGTGGAGGCCAGGATGGAGAAGATCTCTACAGCCACAGTGGACTTGCCTCGGGCACTGTGGTACAGGGGCAGGAAGGCTATCCAGACACTGCAGAAGAGCAGCATGCTGAAGGTCAGGAACTTAGTCTCATTGAAGACATCTGGCAGGCCCCTGGCCAGAAAAGCCACAGAGAAGGTACCCACTGCCATAAAACCCAAGTAGCCCAGCACACAGAAGAAGATGGTGCCAGAACCCTCCTGGCACTGGATGACAATGTGCTGGGGCTCTGAGACCATATCCCTGTCTGGGAATGGTGGGGAGGTGGCTAGCCAGACCCCACAAAGAATAACCTGCATGAAGGAAGCAATAAGGACCACTGAGGTGGAAGCCCCAGGGCTCAGGCATACCCGGATCCTGTCCCCTGGCCTGGTGACCCTGAAGGCCAGGACCACTGTGAGAGTCTTGGCCAGAACAGAGGACACGGCCACCGTGAACACCACAGCAAAGGTGGTCTGACGGAGGAGACATGTCAAGACACTGGGTCGCCCAAGGAACAGCAAGGCACACAGGGCACAGAGGCAAAGAGAGAGCAGGAGTAAGTAGCTGAGACTTCTGTTGTTTGCCCTGACCACAGGGCTGTCTCTGTGCTTCAGGAACACTCCCAGAACCAGGACAGCCAGACCAGACAGGAAGAGTGCCACCAAAGCCAGCATGAATCCCAGAGGTTCCTCAAAGGCCAGGAAGATCTCTGTCCTGGGCAGGCAATGGTCTCTCATGTCGCTCGAGTACTGCTCCTTGGGGCACAGAAGACAGCTCTTCATGTCTATGGGAGACACACAGACACCATTTCTACAACACTATATGAACTACACCAGCTCTGAAGGAAGGTGTCCCAAGCACTAACTGCTCTTACAGCCTTTCCATCAAGTCATGTATTTATGATTTATTCTTGGTGTCCAGGGCTGGAATGTCTGGTATTAGAGGTAGAGACACAAAGGAAATAACTACACAATTTATATCTGTTTTATGTGAGGAGTTTTGTTTTGTCTTCAAACAGTGTCTCGTGTAACTCAGGCTATCCTTGAACTTGTTGAATAGCAGAGGATGACCTTCAACTCCTGAGACTTCTTCCACATCCTCTCAAGTGCTGTGATTAGAGGCCTGCACCACGATACCTAATTTGTGTGAGTTTGTGTATGTGCAGGTTTGTGTGTGCATACATGTATGTAAGCTGATGCACATGCTTGTGGGACCAGAGATTATCAGATATTGTTTCCCAATCATTTTGCCCACCTTATTTTTCTAATCAAACTTACTTGGTATCCTCCTGAAGGTCAGTAAACCTGTCAGGGTCTCTGAAGCTGGACTCAGGCTGTCAGAGTTAACAGTGAATGCTTTAAAGAGCCATTTCACTAGTCTCCACAACTTTCTTGGAATTACTTATTTTATTTTACTTGTTGAGTGTTTTTTTGTTCACACACACACACACATATATAAATTATGTGCATTTCTAGTTCCTATAGAAGTCAGAAGATGACATCAGTCCCCTATAACTGGGGTTGCATATGATTTTTAGTCCCCATATGGGTGCTCTTAACTGCTGAACCTCCTAACCAGTCCCTCACGATCATATTTTTTGAGACTGAATCTCTCATTGAACCTGGAGATCACTGAGTTGACTATAATAACAAGACACAATCTCCAAGATCCTCTTGTCTCCATCTCCTGAGTGCTGAGATTCAAGGAATGTGCCTCCACACCTGGTCTCTTATGTGAGTTTTTAATGTTTCATTTTTACCTAATATGGTATCAGTAACTAGTCATATTAACAAATGTTTTCAACTGAGTTGTGCCCACAAATTTCATTTTGTGAAGTCCTGTTATTTGGCACCTAAAATGCCACTGTATTTTTCCATAAGTAAACTGGAGATTTTCTAATAAATCTTAAATGAGGTCATCAGGACAGACGATAATTCCAACATTGCTGCTACTCTGATAAGAATGGGGAGTTGGGACTAGGTGTAGCTGCACATAACTTTAATCTCAGCACTTGAAAGGCTGAGGCAGGTAATTTTCTACCAGTGTGGGGACAGACTGGTGTCATGTGAGTTCCAATCCAGTCAGTGCTGCATGATGAACCCTTGTCTCAAAACCAAGACAAACCAAAAAAAAAAAAAAGAGGGAACACACACACACACACACACACACAATGAAATGAGAGCACACACTTAGGAGACGACTCTTCCAGGGCAAGAGTGAGGCTGCACACAACACCAACCCTGATGATTACTTTGCTTTGCATTTCCAGCTTTCAGAATGGTAAAGGAATAAGTTCTGCAGCTCAACAGTATGGGATTCAACCTCTGAAATGAACCCCATTAATACAGAGGAAGAAAGAAATCACAAAAGAACATCTACCCATGCAATTCCACTTACAAGAGGTTGAAAAAGCAAATGAAATTCATCAGTGTGAGCAAAAGCCAGAGTTCCATTACAGGACTACTAGAAGCTTGTGGAAGTAACTTATGCCTATTTCTTGTTTGGGGACCAAAGATATGTAGTGTTTGCTAGAGGAGAAATCATTATGCAGTCCAATGATGGTTCATACACTTATCTGTCTCAATAAAGCATTTAACTAAGAACAACTATATGAGTAGAGTTCTGGCTGGTGTTCCACAGGAAAGAAAAGACTGTACAATATCTCAGTGGATAGATGTGGTAGTTTGTCTGAGAATGACCCTCATAGGCTCATATATTGGAATGTTTGCTTGCTAATTGGTGGATTTGGGGGGATGGATTTAGAGTTGTAGCTTTGATGGATGAGGAGTGTCAATGGGGGGTGGCCTTTGAAAGATCAAACTTCTGCACGAGGCCCACTCTGCACCTCTCTGCCTGCCTGCTGTCTATGAATCTTAATGTAATCTCTCAACTACTGTTGAAGCGCCATGCCTGCCTGCCTGATGCCAAGCTTCCAGCCATGAGAGTCATGGGCTTGCACTTTAAAACTCTAAATAAGTCCCCAGTTGAATGCTTTCTTTTAGAACCTGCCTTGGTCATTATGTCTCTTCACAGCAGTAGAACAGTAACAAAGACAAAGGACACGTACAGGAGGCTCACAGTGCCCTCTTGACCCTCAGATTCCAGCTCCACATGTCCTTACCTCTTTGGTCTGCAAACTGTCCCTCAGGGCAGGGACTGCAATCAAAACAGCAGTGGGGGACTCCCAGCCTGGGCACTTGGCTGAACCCTGGAAGGCAGCTTTCACTGCAGACAGAGCTGGGCACCTAGTAACAGTGAGCACAGTGTCACCAGGGACTCTCCAGGAATACAGATGCTTGACCTCAGCCTGAGAACCAAAACAGAACAGATGCCTCACAGAACACTAGATGACATAGATGCCTTTCAGAAAACATGTCTATCCTAACAATGCCAGACTGGAGAGATACCTTTGAGTGTAATCGAGGAAGGGTTACATCTGGCTTGCATGCCTAAGGGATTCAAAAACATAGCTAAACAGTTTGATGTGTTGTCTTTCCAGTCTCTCTGGGGCTCCTATATCAGCAATCAAAGATATGGGGGAATGATAGAAGGCTCATTGGTTCAGAGTAAAGGCTACTCTTCCAGAGGAGCAGGGTTCAATTCCTAGTACCCCTATATCAGTTCACACTGTAACTCTATTTCCAGAGGGTCCAGTGCCCTCCACAGCCTCCATAGGCACCAGGCATGCACATACTACACAAATACACATGCTGGGAAAAATCCATGTATGTAAATATAACTTGAAAAACAATTTTAAATATTGGCAGACATTACAAAGTGCTGCCATGCAGTGCTGTCAGGTCATTTTTGCTGGTGAATCAATATCATTCAGAGAAAGATCTGTTGTGAGGTAAACAGCATAGCCAGTTATAACTGACTGGCCCATCCAGAGCTGCATCAACTAAATGCACAAGCAGAGATGAGGAGCCCTGGACTTAGAATTGCCCTGTCACTTTAACACATTAGGACAAGACTTATCACTGCAGTCAGGCATCTCACTTGAACATCCTCCTTCAAATGGACCATCATTTTGTTCCCCGAAGAGATCTGAGGGTCTATCATGCCCACAGGGACCGAGTGAAATATACCCTCAGGGGTCTTCTGCCATTGGAAAATGTCAAATTTTGTCACCAAATCTCCATTGGCATCAAACATAATCTTGATTCCATCAGGAGTCTTGAAGTGCACCTTCCTAAGGGCAGGAAGCAGCTGAGGAAGGAAAGGAGACATTGTAGACGGGAAAGGACCTGTTGGGGAGGTTATCCATGATGCCACATGCCATTGGCCTCTGAAGTGAAACAGTGCCACTTCAACCAAGAAGTAGACCCATTAGGTATCAAGGAGATGAAGGACCCATGATATTTTCAGACTAGCAAAAAATGTTCTAACCTTGATAAGTAATAATTCATAATAATTAACCAGATAATTTTAAATCTGTCTGTCTGTCTGTCTCTCTCTTTCTCTGTGTTTGTGTGTGTACAGCTCACTCATATTGTGTAATCCAGAGAACAACTCTCAGGAATGTTCTCTCCTGCTGTCATGTGGAACTCAGGAATCCAACTTATGCTTGTGGATAGTGCCATTACCCACTCTTCCACCTCAACAACCTTAAAATTAAACCCAAAAACATGACAATGTGGTTCCTGCTCCAGGGTCTCATTTGGCTGTGCACTACTGTCCTCAGTCTTCCCATCACACTCAGTAGACTCCAAATCCTAGCAGGACTTCCACAGACTTCCCCAGCCCACCTAGACCACCCATTCACTCCCAACAGTCTCCCATTATTCATCAGTCCCGCCCATGTTGCTCTTCTATTTGCTCCATTCTAGGGTCTTGACACATGCTGGCCTTGCCATCTGCAATGCTATTGCTTCTACCCATGGTGAGACTTCTCATCCTCTTGTCCTGAACTCAAGTATTTCCTAACAGAGAGAATTTCTCCAACCTTTCACTTCCCTTCACTCACTCCTCAGCCTTCATCTAATTTACATCTTCTTCATAGAATACACACAGACTTCTTCATACTCACATATTTTTATTTTGTGGCAGGATTTTGCTGTATAGTTCAAGTTGCCCTTAACTGGGGATTATCTGGCCTCAACTGCCTGTGTGCTAAAATGGCAGACAAGACCCACAAAGTCTGACCTCTTGTAATTTTTAATCTGACACCCTCAGCCAGAAAGCTAACACCTATCACTGTCCATCTGCTTTAAAACCACCTTCACCAGGCACAGAGTACAGATTCAGGTCATCTGAGTGGGAGTAATGAAAACACACAGTTTCATCACCCACTACTCTCACTGGTGACCTCACCAGGGAACAACTTGTCTTCCAAGGGGCCCCTTACAGATCTGGGCCTAGACTACCCTGAATGGGTTTGAGAAAGAAAGAAAGAAAGAAAGAAAGAAAGAAAGAAAGAAAGAAAGAAAGAAAGAAAAAGAAAGAAAGAAACAAAGAAACAAAGAAAGAAACAAAGAAAGAAACAAAGAGAGAGAGAGAAAGACAAGAAGTAAGGAAGGAAAGAAGGAAGGAAGGAAGGAAGGAAGGAAGGAAGGAAGGAAGGAAGGAAGGAAGGAAAGATAATAGATAGATAGATAGATACATAGATAGATAGATAATAGATAGATAGATAATAGATAGATAGATAGATAGATAGATAGATAGATAGATAGATAGATAGACAGATAGATAGATATGGTGCAAGCTGCAAAAATATGTGAAGTAGGATTTTAGCTGATTATGACAAGCTAATACCTGGAAGAAGCCAAGGGCCTTCAAGAGGTCATGCTGAGGCTCAAGGAGTCTTGGTGATATTGGCTTTTGATTATTAACCATTTCTTGCTATGAATGTCTCGTGTGCTATTGTAGCTTTTCCATCATTTATTGGGTACCATTTCCCTTCTACTAAAGGAATATTTAGATAACCTTCTGTGCAGTAATGCAGTCAGGATCCCTAATTTCAGGCCTTTCTGTAATTATTGTCATTAGCAGCATCCGGCCAGGACCATCCCTGGATGGACAAAAGTATCTTATCAGAGATACCTCTGTACTCTCTAAGAACAGACATAAGTTTCTGTTTGAGAAGGCCTGTAGATGTGCTAATTAAGTTTAACTTTCTCCTTTCCAAAGTCTTATCTCCAGTTTTAGATCCACCCTTAACAAATAACTCAGAACTAAAGAATTCCTACTTACAGGTACATCCAGCTGTGACAGAGGAGGTTGCTTAGCCAAGTTGCCTACCCACTGAGCATACTTCCCCCCACCCTGGCAGAAACTGTGGGAGTAGAGATAGCTTGGAGAGATAAGGGCCAAAGGGATTAAAGGCAGCTTTATTTTCAGAGGGAGGATGAGAGGGAGAAGAGAAAATAGAATGGAAGAACTAGATGGGAAGAACTGGAGAGGAATGAACTAGGTGGGAAAGAACTAGATTGAAGGGCTAGAGGAGAGTATTAGAGGAACAAGATGAAAGATGAAGAAGAGCCAGGTGGGGAAGAACAAGATAAGGAAGAAGGAGATGGAAGAGGAGCTAAGATGGGAAAGAACTAGATGGATGAGAACCTAAATGGGGCAGAACTAAGATGAGAGAATTAAGATAGAACTTACAGGGGTCAGCCAATAAATATAGAGAGAAATCAGGCAAGAAAGGAGCTAGGCATGAGAACAGAATAGAATCTGTGTAGAGAAAGAACTAACTCAGAAGAATGAAGTGTATGGACTAAAGGGTTTCATGTATGTAGATTCATTTCATATTGTCTAATTAATTAGATTGTCAGCTGGTTGTAGATTCTTCCTAGACCCTGGAAGAGGACTATTGAGGGGCTGGACCCCAATAGTCCCCATCATAGATAGATAGATAGATAGATAGATAGATAGATAGATAGATAGATAGGTAGATAGATAGGTAGATGAGAGAGAGAGAGAGAGAGAGAGAGAGAGAGAGAGAGAGAGAGAGAGAGAGAGAGAGAGAGAGAGAAAGAGAGAGACTGGGGGCAAAATGACCAATATATATTTATATGTATATATAAATTTTTATATATCTATATGGGTATAAAATTATCAAATAATATTTTTTAAAGGAAAGTTATTAAGGACTAGGGAAATGGCTCCGTGATTAAAGCCCTGGTCATAAACACTTGAAGATCAGACTTCAAATACCCAGAACCCACATAAATGTCAGGTGGATGTGGCAGCCAGTCTCTACTTACATCCCCAAAAAGATGCAAGTAAGGAGATTCCCAGACCAAACTGGCTAGCAAAACTAGTCACATCAACAAGTTCTGGGTTTGAATGAAAAACCCTGCCCCAAAGCAAGATAGAAGAGGATTCAAAGGTGATTCCTCATCATCCTCAGAAATTTCCACATGTATGTACACCTGAGTGTGCACCGCCCCCCTTATCCACACTCATGTGTCCACATACATGGACCATATACCAAAAAAGGAAAAATAAATAAATGGCATTGAATATTGTTTGTGATTCTGATTTGCAGTATGTCTATACTAAAATCCATCCACTGTTTACCAGAGCATAAATTTGGTATATAAAAAAATCTACTCTCTGTTATGGGAAATATGAATTTTACTAGGCATTGTGTATTTGCAAAGTTAGGCAAGTCACAGGGACAGAACTCATCTCAGATCACACACATAGCATGGAATCCTTGTCCATTGTTCATTCTAAGATGCCTCTCAGTTCTAAGTAGGAGGTATCCCTGCTGCTGTACGCAGTCAGCTTTAACCTCCATAGCTTAGTCAGAAAGAATGTCCCCTTCTCCAACCATCCCTGAATCACCCACTCCACATATGCCTCTCTCACCTGCCAGGGCTGGAAGTCCTGAGAATCTGTAACTTTCCCATGCTGGTGCCCATGGGTTATCATGTCTTGTAGGGCATGAGCAATGCTGTAGACAGCTGTGTAAGCAACATCAATTTTACTCACTTCTGGGAGAGCATACTGCTGATTTTTCAGACTCTCATTCCCTGAGCACAACTGGACACCCTCTGTCATTGTGCTGCCCTGGTGGGGCCATGTACAATCAAAGGTGAACTCCCAAAACTTCTTTATAAACATGTCTTCTGGGGTCTGGCTGGGCCGCAGGTGAGCAAGGAACTCAGGGAAGCCAATTGCCCTGCTGCTGTGATGCAGAAGGCCAAAGGTGCTGTGCAATACTCGGGAAATGCCTGGAATGTTCAGGGCGAGCCCCATGTGCAGAGTGTCCTTGCTGACCCAGACCTGGCCTGAGACAGCAACGTCCAGTAAGCCATACAGGATGGGCTGGAAATTAGAATTGCTTAGGAAAACCAGAACAACCCTGGCTGTGGATTTTTGCATCATCTGGACAATCTCTTCAATCTTCCCCAAGGACTCATGGGAAGGAACATGGAGGGTGTACTCAATGCACACACCAGCTGTGCTCAGTTCCTGAGTGGCCAGAGAGCTGGCCTGCTGCCCAAAGTCATCATCATGGGCCAGAATGATCACCCAGGACCACTGAAAGTGAATTATCAGCTGAGGAACTGCACGACAGGATGTGAAGTCACTACTCAGGGTCCGCATGAAAGATGGGAACTGGATCTTGTCACTGAGGATGGGTAGTGAGGATCCATAACTGACCTGTCAAGGAAGAGTCAGGATAGAAGAGTGCATGAGATCTGAACTTAGGCATGGGCTGATGATCTGGTTTAAATGTAGGAAGGAAGGGGATGGAGACATGGCTCAGCAGTTAAGAGCCCTTGTTGTTGTTGCAGAGGACCCATGTTCAATTTCCAACACACACCTCAGGTTTCTCACATCGGTTTGTAACTCCAGCTCCAGGAAATCTGATACCTTATTCTTCTGTCCTCCTACATCCATGGCATAGACTCACACAGACATATACATACACATAAATGCATATTAAATTTTAAAACACAAATAATTTTCAGGAAAGGACTTAAGTATCCTGATTTGAGAGCTGTCCTTTTCTACAAACAGCTGTGTGCCCCTCACTGGCTGATCATCCCTGACACAGCCCTGTGACTTCTGGAATGAAGCCCAGAACCATAGCTTTACCTCCTCTCCTCTCAGTATCTGTCCTTCGTCTGCCCTCTAGTATTTCATCCCTCTACCTCAGCTAGGAGGTCTGACTCTCTCGTTTGTACACAGCTGTTATGTTGTTCTTTTTAAAATTCATGTGTGTGTGTGTGAGTGTGTGTGTGTGTGTGTGTGTGTGTGTGTGTGTGTGTGTGTGAGAGAGAGAGAGAGAGAGAGAGAGAGAGAGAGAGAGAGAGAGAGAGAGAGAGCGAGAGAGAGGTATGTAAAGATCAGAAGACAAATTTCAGAGATGGCTTCAGGGTAGGAATAATGGAATGTGGTAGCCAATGAGTTTGAGGGGGATGTCTCTTTGCAGGAAGATGAAAACATTCTGAAATTCATTGTCATAATCATGCCAAGATGAAAGTCACTGAATTGTTCACCTTAAATGAAGTAATTATCCTCAAGTCACTTCTTAAAACTATGAACTGAAGAGATGATTGTCATATATGGCCTCCACTGTGGGAATGACACGGATGGCTGGGTTACAGGGAACAATTCATGGAAGAGATGGGAGCAAGTGGCATGAGCCCAGCAGCCTAGACTCAAATCCCAGCTCTAGTACCTACAGCCAGGAGCGTTTACAGAGAAGTTGGGTTTTGGTGGTGATATATCGTGTAACTGTATAAACTTGCTTGAGGATCAGAGGACAGAGCCAGCCACTAGATTAGATGTAGAGGTCAGGCAGTGGTGGCACACACCTTTTATCCTATCTCTCAGGAGGCAGAGATCCATCTGGATGTCTGTGAGTTCAAGCTTACACTGGACTACCTGAGATTGATCCAGTCTAGGAGAGAAACAGAGCCAGGCAGTGGTGGTACACGCCTTTAATCCCAGCACTTGAGATCTCATGCCTTTGCTTGGGAAGCACGCACGCCTTTAATCTCAGGAAGTAATATGGCAGGGCAGAGAAAGGTATATAAGATGTGAGGAAACAGAAACTCACTCTCTTTAGACTGAGGATTTCTTAGAGGTAAGAACTAGTGACTGCCTGTTCTGCTTCTCTGATCTTTCAGCTTTTACTCTGATACCTGGCTGTGGGTTTTTATTAAAAGACAACCATAGATTCAAACAACAGGTTTAGGGGAGGGTTATTAGTTTTTTTCTCTGTATGCTGGAAAGATGAGATGTCTCCTCAGGTAAAGGTGTTTGCCTTTAAGCCTGGAAACCTGATTTTGGCTTGCAGTGCCTGCGTGGTATAGGAAAGGAACTGATTCTCAAAAGTTGTCTTCTAACCTCCACATGGGCACCATGGCTCCGGTGTTGAGTGCATATACACACGCGCGCAGGCACACACACACACACACACACACACACACACACACACACACACACACTTACTACTTACTACTACTACTACTAATAATAATAATAATAATAATAATAGATAAGGGGCTGGAGAAATGGTACAGTGTGTAACAGTATTACTATTCTTTCAGATGACCTGGGCTCAATTCCAGCACCCTCATGTCAGCTAAAAGACATTTGTAAGTTCAGTTCTAGGGAATTCAATGACCTTTTATGACTTCCACAGGCACCAGGTACATATGTGGTACATAGATACATATATGTGTGTGTATATATATATATATATATATATATATATATACACACACACACACACACACACACTCACGAATTAAAATTGTGGTGATATTTTATTTGTATGTTAATAAATAAAGTTTGTCTGGAGATCAGAGGACATAGCCAGGCATAAACAAAAGTCAGGCAGTGGTAGCACATGCCCTTCATCTGATCACATAGCAAGCAGAGTCTCTGTGTGTTCAAAGACACAACCAAGCATGGTGGCACACGCCTTTAATCTCAGTAACAACCATAGAGACCTAGAGGTCTATACAGACAGGCAGTGATGAGGAAGTGAGGTGGCTGGGCTAAGAGTCAATGAGAAGGCAGAACAGCAAGGCAATAAAGGCACAGGTTAGACAGGAAGAAGCTGTCAATTGGGAAGCTGTGGCGGCGTGGTGAGCTAAGGTTAGCTGGTGGCTCTCACTATTTCTCTGATCTCTACAGCTTTCACTCCTGTATTTGGCTCTGAGTTTCTTATTTAATAAGACTGTTTGGAAATTCGTCTACACAAAATACTCATACCCATTAAAGAAATAAGTAAATCTTTAAAATATTTTAAATAGCCGGGCGGTGGTGGCGCACGCCTTTAATCCCAGCACTCGGGAGGCAGAGCCAGGCGGATCTCTGTGAGTTCGAGGCCAGCCTGGACTACCAAGTGAGTTCCAGGAAAGGCGCAAAGCTACACAGAGAAACCCTGTCTCGAAAAACCAAAAAAAAAAAAATTTTAAATAAAAAAGAACTTTCTAAGTTACCTCATAAATGAGAGGAACAATAGTTCTCTCCAATGTATCGATACATGGAGAAGAAACATATTGGGTATGGAGAATATTTGCAGGAAACCTGGCCCCACAATAGAGCTTCCCACTACTGTAACTATCACCATCACTTTCACTACCATCAGTAAGGGATTGCACAGCATTCATGAAGGAAGAAAGCTTGAGCAACTCACCTGGGGAAACTTGTACAGTCCCAGAAGTCTGGCCATGGAGACAGACAGGGATGATCGCGTGTCCCCAACCAAGGCAGCCTGAGGAGAGCCATGCTGGCATGTGTAGTTGGGGATGGGCTCCTGCTGCCTCGTGAGAAAGCTCATTGTCTCATGAAGGGCTCCATGCACTGTGTCCCCAGAGTTTCGAATAGAGAAGCCCAGGGTCACATTGGGCAACAAGTGAGCACTCCTATTAATCTCCTCGATGGCAAAGACGAAACTCTGGGCCACCCGGTAGCCCCAGTTGGAAACGCTGAGGGAAAGAGAAGCCCACATTCATCATCCATGATGGGATAAATGGAACAAGAATAAACACGGTGACTCAAAGGATACATGTAAAACCTACATCTCCACAAATACTTGTACACAGATGTGCAGAGGCACACAGTCCAGAATGCATAAAGGGGAGTCAGAGGGAATGTGGAGACAGTAATCAGAGGGGACAGTTTCAGAAGACAGGAGGGATAATTGAAGATGTATTCCATAATCTGGATGTGGTGGCGTACTTGTTTAATGCAAGCACCCAGAAGGCAGAGATAGGTAGATCTTTGTGAGTTGGAGACCACAATGGATTATATGCTAAACACAGGAAGCCAGAGATATGTAAAGAAACCCTTTCTCCAGGAAATGAAGAAAAAACAATCTAATGTTTAATGTGGCAGTTTGAACGTAATTGGCCCCCATAAGCTCATAGGGAGTGGCACTATTAAGAGGTATGACTTTGTTGCAATACACATGACCTTGTTGCAGAAACTGTGTCATTATGGAAATGGGCTTTGAGGGTTCTTTTGCTTAAGCTATGCTCAGTGTCACAGGCAATTTCCTGATGGCCTTCTGATCAAGATGTAGCCAGCACCATGTCCACTGAACACTGCCATGCTCCCTGTAATGATGGTAATGGACTCAAATTCTGGAACTGTAAGCTGCCACTTCTGTTAAATATTTTCCTTTATAATAGTTGACATGGTCATGGTATCTCTTCACAGCAATAGAAACTCTAACTAAGACATATAGTATGGTTGGTTACAATCAACAGAAACTAACATCTATTTCAGAAGTGCTGAACCTAAGAGCCAGAAGACAGGGAGAAGAGATGTGAAATGCTGTCTTTAGGACATGACTCAGACATTTGCAGACAAGTGAGCCTGTCAGCAACCAATCATGCAGTGGAAAATTCCTTGTGTGGACCTACTCTTCCCTACTGAACTATTGGCAATTAGCATATTTTGGAGAAAAGATATTCGTTGTCTTCAGTCATGTACCCAATAAGTGAACCCACCAAGCTTCAGTGGACAGTCCCAAACCTACAGTAACACAAACGGCCATGGTTAAAATCAGTGGGTCACAAAACAAAACAAAAAAAAGAGGGAATGTCAGGTGTAGAAGGAAAAGAGACTGGGAGAATGAGAATTTTAAAAATGCACTATAAACACATATGATAACTTCAAAAACAAATGTAATAAAATTTTAAAACATTTACAAAATAAACAATAAATGGATTCAACAGGTCACATTTATATAATTATGTATTAGTTCACATATTTATAGAATAATAATAATTAAAGAATAAAATAAATTTGAAGAGAGGTATATGAAGGGTGTGAAGGGAATAGATATAAATAGTGGAGGGGCTGTTGAGAGAGGGTCTCTTTGGAAAGCCATGTCTGGCCTGGATTCAAAGAGATACACCTGCCTCTGCCTCTTGAGTGCTGAGATTAAAAGCAAGTGCCACCACATAGAACTGATGTTGTTAATTTCAATTAACTTTTTAAATGTTCATGTTGAGAGTAGATTTGTTTTCATTTTGAGGCAGAGTCTCCATATCACTAAGACTAACCTCACAGTTACCATATACCCAAGAATGATATTGAACTCCTTTTACTTGTGTATATGTATGCACACGTTTTGGCCCAACGTTGACTTCTAGTATCTATTTCAACCATGCTCAGCATGTGTGTGTGTGTGTGTGTGTGTGTGTGTGTGTGTGTGTGTGTGTGTGTGTGTGTGTGTGTGTGTGTGTGTGTGTCAGAACTGGTACATATGTCATGGGTGTTTCACCATGGAGGGCAAAGACTGATGGGATTTCAGGATACCTTACTCAATTGCTTCTCCACCTTTTAAAGAACATTGTTCTGTGTGCATGTGTGTATATGATGTGTCTGTAGACTCATACATGCTACCACACATAGAGGTCAGGGAACAACTTTGTGAGTCTATTCTCTCCTTCCACCTTTATGTGGGTTTCAGAGAGGGCTCAGGTCATACATAAGGTTTGCATGCGAAGTACTTTACCCTACAGGCATCTCAATGTTCCTTTTTCACCTTATTTTTCAGACAGGTTATCCCATTGAACCTGGACCTCATCTATTCAGATAGGCTGGCCGGATAGCGACCATTGGAATCTGCCTATCTCACTGCTCCTAGCCAGGATTACAGATGTTCACCTGGGTGCTAGGAATCAAGCTCAGGTCTTCACACTTGCACAGTAGACACGTCATCAACTCAGGCATTTTCGCAGACCCTAAGACCTTCACTTTCAGCTTCTCCTGTCTCCCATTCCCACATTAGATTTTAAACGGCCACATCACCAAAAAATAAACATGCGAACTGATGGGTTTGTGAGTGGGAGAGATTGATTACCACTCTATAATGTATACATTTATTAAAATATTGCATGATACCCAATACATGCATATAATTATTAGTCATTGGCTTTAAAAAGACAACAACATGGGATCCAGGTATGGTGGCAAACACTTGTGATCCCAGCACTCAGGTTGGGGAAGCAGGAATATAGTGAATTCTAGGCTAGCCTCATCTACACAGTTAGACCCTGTCTTAAAAAAAAAAAAAAACAGGATAGCCAATGTATCCAGTGTGGTGGCTCATGCTTGTAATCATGTGTTAAGGGCTAGCCTGAACCACACAAAGCATTGCAAGCAAGTCTGAGCACAAAATGGTATACTGTATCAAAAAGGTTTAAAAAGTCATTTAAACTGATGTTAAATATGAAAATGCAGAAGTGAAACTCTCTTAATTTTCAGGCTGAATTCAAAGTGATACTAGTTTCTTTAGAAAATACTCTAACAACCTTTTTTGACTCAGATCTAATTATGTAATCAAAAATTTCCTGAAACTAACAATTCTCCCTCCTCAGTTTCCTGAGTGCTATGAGTAAAGCCATATACTCTATACTCAACCATTAATGCAAATAGAAAAATAAACCTAAATACAGCCAATTAACTAATAGTAACAAAAAGGCTTGTGCTGAAAACCACTGTGTGTAACAGTATGTTGGAAAGTTGGCACAAAAAAAATCCAAAATGGGGTTTTGTGTTGTGGCTCTTTTCATAGAGTTGGATCTGCAGCACCTCATAAAGTCCGTGTGGCTATACACTCCTATTATTACAGCAACCAGGAGGTAGTGGCTAGAGGAACAAAAGTCAAGGTCATCGTTGACTACCTACTGAATTAGAGACTACATGACCCTTAGGAAAAATAACAGGCAAAAGGAGTACAGTACAGATGAATGATTAAGGCTGTTAAATGATAAAAAAAAAATCTATTATTTACACATGAATTCACTCAACAAACACACCTATCTAGACACCACTTTAGGAACAAGTAATATAAAAAAGAATCAAGAATCGCCCCCTCGCCTGTGGAGCACATACATTGCAGCCAGTACAGGAGCAGCTAGATTTCAGTCTGGTACAAACAAGAAAGATGACAGACAGAGGTGATGGAAAAGAAAAAAAAATAAAGCTTACTGCATGTATACACAGAGAAAACTGGGGACCATCGATCTGAGATAATGAGAATCAACCCTTCTCAAAGACTTCACACAAGCTTGTAAAGCTGCTTCTGGATTTCAGAGATTCCTATACCACATCCAGCACTTACCCTGAAGCCACAAGTTCAGACGGTGGGGCAGTGAAGTCAGACAGGTTACCAATAGAGAGGTAAAAGATGGAGAAGCTGCCCCCCACTATTACATCTCCAGGACGGTCAAAGTGAGGCCTCTGCCTTGGCAACAGCCAGGATCTTGGTGCAGAAAAGGCAGACCCAGAGAGACAGCCAAAGAGAACAGGAAGAAGAGTACACAGCCACATGCCTGCTGGGGGCCAGACAGCCAGTGACAGGAAAGCCCCACATGGGGCGATGGTTCGCAGTGAAGGGGACTTTTATCTGGGATACTGCCCTTGATCAAGGACCTCAGGCTAGGACCACACTGGGAGCTAGAGGTTTACAGGCTGTGGGGAGAATACTGATCAGGAGGTGGTGGAGGTGGGTGCTCACTAAATCCCAGAGCCATTAAAAGTTTTATCCCCTTCTCCTGAGGCTTCATGGCCTCTCTGCATCCAAGTTCACAGCTCTGGGCATCATTTGCAGACTACAGTAAGGGCAACAACAGGTCTGATGGTCTCCTAGGGGACTTGCAAGTGCAGGATCATCTGTGCTCAGGGCACTGTTTTGTAGCGAGACCCAGGTAGGTACAAGAAGCAAATACCCAAGTAGCTAAAGTGGAATAGTTCTTTCACACTCTGTTTCTATACTATGTTGATCCACAAATCCATGTTCTCTGTGGTCTTTGCAGTTCTTTAAAAATTTTATCATGGAGCATATGGACATATATAAAACCAAACAGCAGAAAACAATAAATATCTATGTCTTTGTAGAGTCATGAGAAATCCTCCCAAGTGACTGAGCCCTTTTTCTATCATTTGAAAACAGATCCCAAGGTTGCCAAAGGTGGTTTTCAGGTAAAATCACTTGATACACAAACCTGAAGACCTGTGTTATCCCAAGAACCCACATACAGGTAGAAGGAGAGGACCAACTCTACAAAGTTGTCCTCTGTCTCCATATGCAAGCCATCACACACACACACACACACACACACACACACACACACACACACACACACACACACACACTTCATACATACACAAATAGATATATTCAAGTTAGAAGACAAATTTCAAACTCTGTTGCTCCAGCAGATAAGTATAATTCTCTAACATAACCAGAATCCCCTTCTAGAGGTTAAAGATAGAACCAAAGTGATGGCTCAGCTCCTTAGCAAGTAAAGGCAGCCTGATGACCCTCATTGAATCTCCAGACTCTGCGTGATTAGAGAAGAGAACTGACTTGTGCAACTTACCCTCCTCATATGTGCTCTGGCACTTGAATATCCAAAAACCCAGATCCACACATGCACACCAATCTGCCCATCAATAAATGTATAAAATTAAAAAGAACTAGAATAAATGAGCAATAACTTTAGTCCACTGATATTTCAGCCTACCTGTATTTAACTTCCACTTTCAAAAGTTTGATCTTTTCTCAGATTAAAATATAATGGAAGTCCACACTGTAATAGATGGATAATTTTTTTCATTCTATGTTCTCTTTATTGTTGTGTTCTTTGTTTCTTTTTTTTTCATTTTTCTTTATTAAAAAATTTTCCACATACCACCCACAGACCCCACCTCCTCACTCCTCCCATCTCCCAGCCCTCCCTACCAAGCCACCCCACATCCCCACATCCCCCAAATCAAGGTCTACCATGGGGAGTCAACAGAGCTGGCTCACTGAGCCTAGGCAGGTCCAAGCCCCTTCCCACTGCACCAAGGCTGTGCAAGGTGCCACACCACAAGCACCGGATTCCCAAAAGCCTGCCCATGCACCAGGGATGGATCCCGATCCCCATGCCTGGGTGTTCCCCAAACAGTTCAAGCCAAATAACTGTCTTCCATATCCAGAGGGCCTAGTCCAGTCCAGTGGGGGCTTCACAGCCACTAGTCTACAGTTCCTGGGCCTCCAATAGTGTGGCCGGTCACTTCAGCATTTCTTCCCATCATGATCTCGACATTCCCCACCTGCAGAATCCCTCCTCTCTCTCATCGATTGAATTCCCAGAGATCAGCCTGGAGCCTGGCCATGGATCTCTGTATCTGCCTCCATCAGTCTCTGGACAAAGGCTCTATGATGACAGTTAGGGTATTCACTAGACCGGTCACCAGAGTAGACCAGTCCAGGCACCCTCTGGACCACTGCCAGCAGTCCAAGGTGGTATCACCCTTGTGGGTTCCTGAGAGCCTCTTCAGCACCCTGCCTCTTCCTTTTCTCATGATGTCCTCATCTATCATGGTATCTCCCTCCCTGCCCTCCCACTCTGTCCCTGTTCCAGCTTGACCCTCCCATTTCCCTATGTTCTCATCCCTCACTCCTCGCCCTCTGCCACACACCCCCACACACACACCCAGTTCATTCATGTAGATCTCATCCACTTCTCCTTCACAGGGTCATCCACGTGTCCCTCCTAGGGTATATCCCTGTTAGCTAGCCTGTCTGGAGCTGTGGGTTGTCGTCTGGCCATTCCTTCCCTCACATCTGGTATCCACTTATGAGTGAGTACATGCTATGTTTGTCCTTCTGAGTCTGGGTTACCTCACTCAGGATGATATTTTCTAGTTCCTTCCATTTGCCTGCAACTTTCTTGATATCATTGTTTGTTACTACTGAGTAGTATCCCATTGTGTATATGTGCCACATTTTCTTTATCCATTCTTCAGTCGAGGGGCATCTAGGCTATTTCCAGGTTCTTGTTTTACAAATAATGCTGATATGAACATAGTTGAGCATGTGTCCTTGTGGTAAGATTGAGCATACCCAAGAGTGGTATAGCTAGTTCTTGAAGAAGACTTATTCTCAATTTTCTGAAAAACTGCCATACTGATTTCCAAAGTGGCTGTACAAGTTTGCATTCCCACCAACAATGGAGGGTTGTTCCCCTTGCTCCACATCCTCTCCAACATAAGCCGTCTTCAGTGTTTTTGATCTTAGTCATTCTGACAATGTGTTTTGATTTACATTTCCCTGATGACCAAGGATGTTAAGCAATTCCTTAAATGTCTGTCAGCCATTTGAAATTCTTCTGTTGAGAATTCTCTGTTAAGCTCTGTAGCCAATTTTTTAATTGGATTGTTCAGTATTTTGAAGTCTAGCTCTTTGAATTCTTTATATATTTTGGATATCAGCCCTCTGTCAGATGTGGGGTTGGTAATGATCTTTTCCCATTTGTTAGGCTGTCGTTTTGTCTTATTTACCGTGTCTTTTGCTCTACAAAAGCTTCTCAGTTTCAGGAGGTCCCATTTATTAATTGTTGCTCTCAGTGTCTGTGCTACTGTTGTTATATTTAGGAAGTAGTCTCCAGTACCGATGCATTCAAGACTACTTCCTACTTTCTCTTCTATTAAGTTCAGTATAAATGGATTTATGTTGAGGTCTTCGATTCACTTGGACTTGAGTTTTGTGCATGGCGACAGATATGGATCTATTTGCAATCTTCTGCATGTTGACATCCAGTTATGCCAGCACCATTTGTTGAAGATGCTTTCTTTTACCCATGGTACAGTTTAGGCTTCTTTGTTGAAAATCATATGTTCATAGGTGTGTAGATTAACGTCAGGGTCTTCAATTCGATTCCATTGGTCCATGAGTCGGTTTTTATGCCAGTACCAAGCTGTTTTTATTACTATAGCTCTATAGTAGAGTTTGAGGCCAGGGATCATGATGCCTCCAGAGGTTGCTTTATTATACAGGATTCTTTTAGCTATCCTAGGTTTTTTGTTTTTCCATATAAATAAGTATTGTTCTTTCCAAGTCTGTGAAGAATTGTGTTGGGATTTTGATGGGGATTGCATTGAATCTGCAGATTGCTTTTGGTTAAGATTACCATTTTTACTAAGTTAACCCTACCTATCCATGAGCATGAGAGATCTTTCCATTTTCTGATATCTTCTTTCATTTCTTTCTTCCGAGACTTAAAGTTTTTATCATACAGGTCTGTCACTTGCTTAGTTACAGTTACCCCCAAGGTATTTTCTATTATTTGTGCCTATTATAAAGGGTGATGTTTCTCTGATTTTTTTCTCAGCCCATTTATCATTTGTATATAGGAGGGCTACTGATTTTTTTGAGTTGATCTTGTATCCTGGTAACTTAATGAAGGAGTTTATCAGCTGTAGGAGTTCCCTGGTAGAATTTTTGGGGTCTCTAATGTATACTATCATATTGTCTGCAAATAGTGAAAGTTTGACCTATTCCTTTCCAATTTGTATCCCCTTGATCTCCTTTTGTTGTCTTATTGCTGTACCTAGAACTTCAAGTACTATGTTGAGTAAGTATGGGGAGAGTGGACAACCTTGTCTTGTTCCTGATTTTAGTGGAATCCCTTTGAGTTTCTCTCCATTTAACTTGATGTTGGCTGTTGGCTTGCTGTAGATTGCCTTTATTATGTTTAGGTATGTTCCTTGTATTCCTGATCTCTCTAGAACCTTTATCATTAAGTGGTTTGGGGTTTTCTCAAAGGCTTTTTCAGCATCCAATGAGATGATCATGTGGTTTTTTTGTTTATATGGTGTATTACATTGACTGATTTTCATATGTTGAGAAACCCTTGCATCCCTGGGATGAAGCCTACTTGATCATGGTGGATAATTGTTTTGGTGTATTCCTGGATTCAGTGAACCAGAATTTTATTGAGTATTTTTGCATCAATGTTCATGAGGGAGATTAGTCTGTAATTCTCTTTCTTTGTTGCATCTTTGTGTGGTTTGGGTATCAGGGTGACTGTAGCGTCATGAAGGGAATTTGGTAATGTCCCTTCTGTTTCTATTGTATGGAATTTGAAGAGTATTGGTATTAGCTCTTCTTTGAAAATCGGGTAGAATTCTATGCTGAAACCATCTGGTCCAGGGGTTTTTTTGGTTGGGAGATTTTTAATGACCAATTCTATTTCCTTAGGAGATATTGGTCTATTTAAATAGTTTACCTTGTCTTAATTTAACTTTGGTATGTGGTACCTGTCCAGAAAATCATCCATTTCCTTCAGATTTTCCAATTTTGTGGAGTACAGTTTTTTGAAGTATGACCTGATGATTCTCTGGATCCTCGTTGTCTGTTGTTATGTCTCCCTTTTCACTTCCCATTTTGTTAATTTGGGTTCTTTCTCTCTCTCTCTCTCTCTTTCTCTCTCTCTCTCTCTCTCTCTCTCTCTCTCTCTCTCTGCTTTTTTGGTTAATTTGGATAAGGTCTTGTCTATCTTGTTGATTTTCTCAAAGAACCAACTCTTTATTTCATTGATTCTTTGTATTGTTCCCTTTGTTTCTATTTTATTGATTTCAGCCCTCAATTTGATTATTTCCTGGCGTCTGTTTCTCCTGGGTGAGTTTGCTTCTTCTTGTTCTAGAGCTTTCAGGTGTGCTGTTAAGTCACTAGTGTGAGAGTCCTCCAACTTCCTTATGTGGACATTTAGTGCTATGAATTTTCCTCTTAGCACTGCTTTCATAGTGTCCCATAAGGTTGGGTGTGTTGTACATTCGATTTCATTGAATTCTAGGAAACCTTTAATTTCTTTCTTTATTTCTTCCTTGACCCATTGGTGATTCATTTGGGCATTATTCAGTTTCCTTGAGAGTGTAGGCTTTCTGTAGTTTTTGTTGTTGTTGAAATCTAACTTTAAGCCATGGTGTTCCGATAAGATACAGGAGGTTATTCCAATTGTTTTGTATCTGTAGAGGTTTGCTTTGTGACTGAGTATGTGGTCGATTTTGGAGAAGGTTCCATGGGGTGCTGAAAAGAAGGTATATTCTTTTTTGTTACAGTGGAATATTCTGTAGATATCTATTAAGTCCATTTGAGTCATAATGTCTGTTCGTTCCCTTATTTCTCTGTTCAGTTTCTGTCTGGCAGACCTGTCCACTGGTGAGAGTGGGGTGTTGAAGTATCCCACTACTAGTGTATGAGGTTTGATGTGTGATTTAAGCTTTAGTAATGTTTCTTTTACAAATGTAGGTGCCCTTATATTTGGGGCATAAATATTCAGAATTGAGACTTCATCTTGTCAGATTTTCTCTGTGATAAATATGTCATGTCCTTCCTGATCTCTTTTGATTGATTTTAGTTTAAAGTCTATTTTTAGCTATTAGGATAGCTACACCAGCTTGCTTCTTAAATCCTTTTGATTGGAAAGTCTTTTCCCAGCCTTTTATTCTGAGGTAGTGTCTGTCTTCGAAATTGAGGTGGTGTGTTTCTTGTATGCCGCAAATGGTTGGATCTTATTTTGTATCAATTTTGTTAGCCTGTGTCTTTTTACAGGTGAATTGAGACCATTGATATTGATGGATATTAATGACCAGTTATTGTTAATTCCTGTTATTTTTTGGTGGTAGTGTTGTGTCTTTCCCTTCTTTGGTATTTGTTGTTGTGCGACTATCTCTTGCCTGTGCTTTCATGGCTGTATCTAACTTCCTTATGTTGGATTTTTCTTTCTAGTGCTTTCTGTAGGGCTGGGTTTATGGAAAATATTGTTTAAATCTGGTTTTATCATGGAATATTTTGTTTACTCCGTCTATGTTGATTGAGAGTTTTGCTGGGAATAATAGTCTGGGTTGCCATCCATGGTCTCTTAGTGTCTGTATATTGTCTGTCTAGAACCTTCTGCCTTTTAGAGTCTCCATTGAGAAATCAGGTGTTATTCTTCTGGGTCTGCCTTTATATGTATGTTACTTGGCCTTTTTCCTTTGCAGCTCTTAATATGTTTCTTTATTCTGTATGTTTAGTGGTTTGATTATTATGTGGTGAGGGGAGTTTTTTGTTTTTGTTTTTGGTTTTGTTTTTGGATCCAGTCTATTTGTTGTTCTGTAAGTTTCGTGTATCTTTATAGGCATTTCCTTCTTTAGGTTGGGAATGTTTTCTTCTATGATTTTGTTGAATGTATTTTCTGTGCCTTTGAGTTGGTATTCTTCTCTTTCTTCTATCCCTATTATTCGTAGGTTTGGTCTTTTCATGGTGTCCCAAATTTCCTGGACATTTTGGGTCATGAGTTTGTTGGCTTTAGTGTTTTCTTTGACTGATGAATCTATTTCCTCTATTGTATCTTCAACACCAGAGATTGGCTCTTCCATCTCTTGCATCTGTTGGTTATGCTTGCATCTGTAGTTCCTGTTGGTTTACTCAGATTTTCCACTTCCAGCATTACCTCGGTTTGTGTCTTCCTTATTGTCTCAATTTCAGATTTCAAATCTTGAGTTGTTTCCCTCATTTGTTTAATTGCTTTCTCTTGGCTTTCAAGGGATTTACTGATTGCTTCCCATGTTTTGTTTAATTTTTTTCCTCTAATTCTTTAAGGGAATTTTTCATTTCCTCTTTAAAGACCTCTATCATCTTCTTAAGGTCATTTTTAAGGTCGATTTCTTCTGTTTCTTCTGTGTTGGGATGTTCAGGTCTTGCTGATGTAGTTTCTGATGGAGCCATGGTGGGGTTTTTTTGTTGTTGACTGCACTTTTGCACTGGCGTCTACCCATCTCTTTCTTCACTTGGTGCAAGCGGTGTCTGTGTCTGAGGGAGGCTCTCTCGATCTGATCTACACTCTTAGTCCAGTGGGAGCTCTTGGTCTAGTCAGTGCTGATGGACTCTTTGTCCCAGGGAGAAGCACTTAGTCCAACTGGGCTTTGTGGGCTCTGTCTAAGGGAGTAGTTGTAATCTTGGCATGGGTGGGTTGGGAGGGGTGGAGCTTGTGGGTTACAAGGTCTGGTGGGGGTTGGTGGTAGTCTGACCTGTCTGCAGGAGGTCTGCCTGCCCAACTGGCCTGAAACTGGGACTGCAATGGGTGGTGGTGTCGGGGCACAGGGTTGTGCCCCTGGGTCCCACCTAGACAAAGACTCACCTCTTAGTCCAATAGGGTGCTGGCAGTCTCTGTCCCAGGGAACAGTTGTAGTCTGGGAGGATGGGTCGAATAATTTTATTTTTATTAACCAATTAATTTCTTTCCAGACCCATCATAGCCAACCTCCCTTCTTCAGCTCCCCCCAGCCTTGCCACCCCTAACATTTCCCCTTACCTCCCATCAACTCCCTCTCTCCTCTCCCCAAAAAAATGCAGTCCTCCCATGAACATCAGTGAGCCCTGACACAACAAGCCACAGCAAGATTAGGCACCTCCAATATGAGCACATGAGTGCAGGTCCACACAGAGACCAGGGGGCTGGATCCACTGAAGCTGGAATTACAGGTAGCTGTGAGCTGCCTGGCATGGGTTCTGGCAACCAAACTGAGGCCTCTGGAGGAGTGAGTGCTCTGAACCATTAAGCCACCTCTACAGCCCCACCAAACAAATTTTAGACCTTCATCACCCCAGAAGGAAATACTGCACCCTTTAGTCTACACCACTCACCTCTGAACCTCCCTCCACAAACCTCAAAAAACCATTATTCTAATATATGTCTTTCTGGGTTTACTTCTTAGTAGATTAGAATATTAAAATATATAATGTTCTTTGTTTAGCTTCCTTAATTCAGTGTAAAATTCTCAGTATTTAACCACATATTAAACAGTATTCTATTTCTTTTGTATTTATTTCTTATTGCCAAATAATGTACCAGTGGTGAGTAAGTCATACCAAACACTCATAAACTGAAAAACATTTCAAATGTTTCAACTTTTAGTGCCTAAATAATGCTTCTCTGGATATTCATTTACAGTCCTTGCAGACATGTTTTTATTTTTCTTGGGTATATATCTGTGAGTAAGATTGTTAAATCACATGATAAGTCTGTGAAGGAATTATCAATGAAAGGTTCAATCCCCACTATTGATAGTCTCAAAACGAAAAAGAGAGATTAATAATTGGCCTGTCAATTCCTCACACCCTCAGCAACACGACATCATCATCACCTCATCATGCTTTTCACGCTTTTACATTTACATTTTCTGTGTATTCAAATAGGGGGTGCTTCCGTTAAAAAGCAGAGGTAACACAACAAGTTAGTGATGTCACCTCTCTTCTCCCAACATCTGGATCCTCTGTATCAAAGCCAGGTTGTCAAGTTCAATGGGAATTGCTTCTACCCATTGAGCCATCTTGCCAGCCCCCTTTCTAACTGTCTCAATTGTGATCAATTTTAGCAACACATAGAGAGGGAATAGTAAATAACCATCTATGTGGACACTATCAAGTGATAGTCATGAGTGTTTTGTTACAAGTATCTCACTTTAATCTTAATATGTCTTTTAAATACCTTTTGATCCATACAAAAACAGTGAGACAAAATCAGATTGCTTGTCCTGGCAACTTCCCAAGGACTAGATCATGAAACCTTGTGGTGTGGATTTGGGGAGACACCTCTGGAGCATCTCACTCTGCCTCCTCTGCTGTGCCTGGTGGCCTTGCCTTAGCCAGGCAGCAGTGTTCCTCTCTGGTTTCAGCAAGATGATGTAGCACTTGGGGATGAAGATGCCACCCAGAAGGCCAGCAGTGGAGGCCAGGATGGAGAAGATCTCTACAGCCACAGTGGACTTGCCCCGGGCACTGTGGTACAGGGGCAGGAAGGCTATCCAGACACTGCAGAAGAGCAGCATGCTGAAGGTCAGGAACTTAGTCTCATTGAAGACATCTGGCAGGCCCCTGGCCAGGAAGGCCACAGAGAAGGTACCCACTGCCAGGAAACCCAAGTAGCCCAGCACACAGAAGAAGATGGTGCCAGAACCCTCCTGGCACTGGATGACAATGTGCTGAGGTTCTGAGACCATATCCCTGTCTGGGAATGGTGGGGAGGTGGCCAGCCAGACCCCACAAAGAACAACCTGCATGAAGGAAGCAATGAGAATCACTGAGGTGGAAGCCCCAGGGCTCAGGCATACCCGGATCCTGTCCCCTGGCCTGGTGACCCTGAAGGCCAGGACCACTGTGAGAGTCTTGGCCAGAACAGAGGACACGGCCACCGTGAACACCACAGCAAAGGTGGTCTGACGGAGGACACACGTTGAGACACTGGGTCGCCCAAGGAACAGCAAGGCACACAGGGCACAGAGGCAAAGAGAGAGCAGGAGTAAGTAGCTGAGACTTCTGTTGTTTGCCCTGACCACAGGGCTGTCTCTGTGCTTCAGGAACACTCCCAGAACCAGGACAGCCAGACCAGCCAGGAAGAGTGCCACCAAAGCCAGCATGAATCCCAGAGGTTCCTCAAAGGCCAGGAAGATCTCTGTCCTGGGCAGGCAACGGTCTCTCGTGTGGCTCGAGTACTGCTCCTTGGGGCACAGAAGACAGCTCTTCATGTCTATGGGAGACACACAGACACCATTTCTGCAACACTAAATGAACTACACCAGCTCTGAAGGAAGGCATTCCAAGCACTAAGTTCTCTTACAGCCTTTCCATCATGTCATGTATTTATGAATTATTCCTGGTGACCAGGGCTGCAATGGCTGGTATTAGAGGTAGAGGCACAGAGGGAAAAATTGCACAGTCTGTGTCTATTTTATGTGAGGAGTCTTGTTTCTGTCTTCAAACAGTGTCTCATGTAACTCAGGCTGGCCTTGAACTTGTTGAGTAGCAGAGGATGACCTTGAACTCTTAAGTCTTCCTCCACAACCTCTCAAGGGCTGTGATTATAGGCCTGGACCACTATACCTAATTTATGTGAGTTTGTGTATAGGCATATTTGTGTGTGAACACAAGTATTTGAGTGGATGAACATGCATGTGGAGACCAGAGACGATCAGATATTGTTTCTCAGTCATTTCCCTCACCTTATTTTTCTAATCAAACTTATTTGTATATTTTGGTGCGTGTATGTTTGCATGGGCTCAGACATGCCAAGGTGTGCACGTGGAGGTCAGGACAACTGTCAGGAATTTGGTGATCACCTTCCTCCATGCGGGTCTCAGGAACTGAACTCAGGCTCTCCATCTGGGCAAGGAGTGCTTTAACTGATGAACCATTTCACCTGCCTCAGAAATGTACTGTTTTCTTTTAAAGTTACTTGTTTTACTTTACTTGCTGAAGTTGTGGTCTGTACACTTTCATAAACTGCAGAAGATGGCATCGTTTGCCCTGAAACTAGAGTTACAGATGGTGTGATCCAACACTCCTAACCACTGAGCCACCCTCTCAGCCCACTCTTCCCTTTAGTTTTTGAGACAGGATCTCTCATTGAACCTGGAGATCACTGAGTTGACTACTCTGACCGCCACAATCCTAAAGATCCTCCCTTCTGTCTCTGTCTCCTAAGTACTAGGGCTACAGGAATGTGCCACCACACCTGGTCTCCTATGTGAGTTTTTAATGGGTCATTTCTTCCCAATAGTATCAGTAACTGATTATATCCACAAATGTTTTAGACTGAGCTGTGAAACCAAAATTTATATGAAGTCCTACCCCTCAGCATCTCTAAAGGGAACTGGATTTTGTCATAAGTAAAATGGAGATGATATAATAAAGGTTAAATCGGGTCAGCAGGGTAGATGCTAATACCAACATGGCTGCTAATCTAATAAAAAGGGGGAGTTTTAGCTGGGTGTGGCCGCACATGACTTTAATCTCAGCACTTGAGAGGCAGAGGCAGGTCAATTTGTATCAGTTCAGGGTCATATTGGTCAATGTAGTGAGTTCTAAGCAAGCCATGGTTGCATAATGAGGCATTGTTTCCAACAACAAACAAAGATAGACAGATAGATAGATAGATAGATAGATAGATAGATAGATAGATAGATAGATAGACAGACAGATAGATAAATAAATTACCTCAAAATGAGAGCACACAGAAAGAGGATGACTCCACCAGGGCAAGAATAGGACTCAGACAAAATCAACCCTGATGAAATCTTGACTTTGCATTTTCAGCCTTCAGAATTATACAGGCATAAGTTCTATAGCTCAAACAGCCACTGTGAATATGGTGGTCAGTTGCCGTTCAATCTCTAGGATGAATCCCACAAATACAGAGGAACAAATAAGTAACAAAAAGACAACCACCATGCAATTCCACTTCCAGGAGGTTTAAACAGTAACTGAAATCCATCAACATCCGCAAAAGCCAGGGTTGTGATTACAGGACCACTTGAAGCTTGTGGAGTAAGTAGCTTATGCCTGTTTCTTGATTGGATCCAAAGGATACGTAGTGTTTGCTAGAGGAGAATTCACTAGTTTTTGTGCACTTCTCTATCTCAATAAAGCATTTGCCTAAGAACAACTGTAAGACTATAGTTCTGGCTGGTGTTCCACAGGAAAGCAAAGACTTGCAACATCAGTGGATGGGTGTGGTGGTTTGACTGAGGCTGGCCCCCATAGTCTCATGGATTTGAATGTTTGGTTAATAGTTAGTGAGTGGATTGTTGGAGGTGGATTGGGAGGTGTAGCATTGTTGGATGTGAAATTTTGAAAGTTCAAATTCCCACACCAGGCCCCATGTCTACCTCTCTGCCTTCCTGCTGCCTTTGGAGCATAAGGTAAGCTCTCAGCTAGTGCTGTGCTACCATGCCTGCCTGCCTGAGGCCACACTTCCTGCCATGATAGTGACAGACTGAAACTCTAAGTAAGCCCCTAGTTAAATGCTTTTCTTTTAGAAGCTGCCTTGGTCACGGTGTCTCTTCACAGCAGTAGAACAGTAACAAAGACAATGGACAAGTACAGGAGGCTCACAGTGCCCTCTTGACCCTCAGATTCCAGCTCCACATGTCCTTACCTCTTTGGTCTGCAAACTGTCCTTCAGGGCAGGGACTGCAATCAAAACAGCAGTGGGGGGCTCCCAGCCTGGGCACTTGGCTGAACCCTGGAAGGCAGCTTTCACTGCAGACAGAGCTGGGCACCTAGTAACAGTGAGCATAGTGTCATCAGGGACTCTCCAGGAATACAGATGCTTGACCTCAGCCTGAGAACCAAAACAGAACAGTTGCCTCGCAGAACACTAGATGAGATGCCTTTCAGAAAACATATCTATCCCAGCAGATGGCAGATGGGAGATGTACCTTTGAGTGTAAACAAGGAAGGGCTACATCTGGCTTACTTAGCTAAGGGATTCAAAAACATAGCTAAACAGTTTGATGTGTTGTCTTTCCAGACTCTCTGGGGCTCCTATATCAACAATTAAAGGTATTTGGGCAGGACAGAGGGCTCGGTGGTTCTGAGTACAGGTTGCTCTTCCAGAGGAGCAGGGTTCAATTCCCAGCACCCATATAGCAGCTCACACTATAACTCCAGTTCTAGAGGATCCAGTGCCCTCTACAGCCTCCACAAGCACCAGGCATGCACATACTACACAAATATACAAGCTTGGAAATCTCCATACATGTAAACAAAACTTGAAAAACAACTGTAAGTATTGGCAGACGTTAAGAAGTGCTACAGTACTGTCAGGTCATTTTTGCTGGTGAATCAATATCATTCAGAGAAAGATCTGTTATGAGGTCAACAACATAGCCAGTTATAACTGACTGGCCCATCCAGAGCTGCATCAACTAAATGCACAAGCACAGATGAGGAGCCCTGGACTTTGAATTGCCCTGTCACTCTAACACATTAGGATAAAACTTATCACTGCAGTCAGGCAACTCACTTGAAGATCCTCCTTCAAATGGACCATTATCTTGCTTCCCAAAGAGACTTGAGGGTCTATCATGCCTACATGAACCAAGTGAAATACACCCTCAGGGGTCTTCTGCCCTTGTAAAATGTCAAATTTTGTCACCAAATCTCCATTGGCATCAAACATAATCTTGATTCCATCAGGAGTCTTGAAGTGCACCTTTCTGAGGGCAAGAAGCATCTGAAGAAGGAAGGGAGACATTGTACACTGGCAAGGACCGGTTCAGGGTCTTGTCTAAAATGCAACATACCATTCACCTCTGCAATGATACAGAGTCATTTCAACCAAAGACAGCACCCTTAGTTAAAAGGGAGATAAAACACCTGTGATGGTTTTAGACTAACAAATATGATTAGTTATAATTAATTCAAAATTCATAATATTTAATCAAGATAATTATTAATCCTAGCAGTGTGTGTGTGTGTGTGTGTGTGTGTGTGTGTGTGTGTGTGTGTGTGTGTTGTACAGCTCATTCATATTGAATAATCCAGAGAACAACTCTCAGGAATGTTCTCTCCTGCTGTCAGGTGGGACACAGGAATCTAACTTACGCTTGGGGACAAGTGCCATTACCCACTCTTCCACCTCAACAACCTTAAAATTAAACCCAAAAACCTGACAATGTGGTTCCTGCTCCAGGGTCTCATTTGGCTGTGCACTACTGTCCTCAGTCTTCCCATCACACTCAGTAGACTCCAAATCCTAGCAGGACTTCCACAGACTTCCCCAGCCCACCTAGACCACCCATTCACTCCCAACAGTCTCCCATTATTCATCAGTCCTTCCCATGTTGCTCTTCTATTTGCTCCATTCTAGGGTCTTGACACACGATGTCCCTGCCATCTGCAATGTAATCACTTCTACCTATGATGAGACTTCTCACCCTCTTGTCTGGAACTCAGATATTTCTTCATAAAAGGAACTTTTCCAGCCTTTCACTTCTCTTCACTCATTCCTCATTCCGTCTTCTTTAAATCTTCCTCATAGAGTATGCACACAGTTACCACCACAATCATATCTGTTTTGTGCTGTGTAGTCCTGTTTGGCCTTGAATTCAGGATTCTATGATCTCAACCTCCTGTGTGCTAGCATAACAGGCATTGGCCACCAAGCCGGGCCTCATGTAATTTGAAATCTGTCACTCTCAGCCAAAAATCCAACAACCATCACTGTGCATCTGGTTGATAACCACATGTACATTCACCAAGCACATAGTAGAGACTCAGGTCATCTCAGTGAAGGTGATGAAAATATACCCTCTCCGTGGTCACCACTCTCTTTAGTTACCTCACCAGGGAGCAACATTTTTTCCAAGGGCCTCCTTACATATCTGGGCCTAGGCTACCCTGAATGGATTTGAGAAGACTGATAGATTGATAGATAGATAGATAGATAGATAGATAGATAGATAGATAGATAGATAGATAGATACAGACAGACAGACAGACAGACAGGCTGGTGCCAAGAATACCAAAATGCATTATATATGTATATGAATTATCAGTAATATTTTAAAACAGAATAATAAGTGAGGACTTTGAGTTGGCTCAGGGATTAAAACACTTCCTATAAAAGTTTGAGGATTACACAGAGAAAAGCACGGTATTTCAGGGGTCAAGGGAAAGGATGGTGGTCTTATAATAGATATAAAAGAAGGAATTTAAACAAGGGACTGAGGAATGAAATTTCCATAGAAAGATCAGATATTTATTATAGTAGATTAATAGAATAATACATGACATAACAGGAAGTAGGAAATAACTTTGGTTATTTTAATTTAGTCAAACTTAAATAGAGGACATGCTGTCTAATTTTTCTGTAACCATAAGGCTTTATGATACCAACTCTAAGGGAAAAGATATTGAGTTAAAAGAATTTATTTTTTTTTTGGTTTTAAAAGAATTGATTTTATCATAATGTTAGATTTTAGTTCTCATGATATTTTCTGTTTGCTCCTTTTGTTTCTTTACTTTGATATGCTTTTGTAATCATGGAAGACTTTAGAAAATGTATGTACCATGAAAAGTCTTTATAATCAATAATTAAAGTTTGTGAGGAAATTTAAAAAAGAATTTGAGAACTACACCTCAAGTCCCCAGAACCCATCTGAATTTTAGGTGGATGTGGCAGCACATCTGTAATTACATCCTCAGAATGTGGAGACAAGAGGAGCCCAGAGAAAGCTGACTAGCAAAACCAGCCACATCAACAAGTTCTGGGTCTGAACAAAAGACCTTGCCCTGCCCCATCCTGCCCCGGACTTCCCTTCTGGACAAGAGCTCCCATCGTGCCCTGGAGTTCCCATTTGGACAAGAGAGCTCCCCTCTGAACAAGAGAGAGAGACTTCCTGAATCTGTCAGCTCTGTTTGAATCAAGTGTGCGGATAAGGCCAAGAACGAACCACAAGGAGATGGGCAGACGTCAAGGCGGAAACACATACAACAAAATGAATAGCAATACAGCATCACCAGGACCTAGTCCTCCTCCAACACCTAGACCTGAACATCAGAAATTGGAAGAAACAGAAGAAAACAGCCTTATGAATGACATCATGAAGAAGGTAGAGGCTTGTGTAGAGGAAAAGGCAAAAAAATGGGAAGAACCTGTAAACCACTAGAGGAAAGGGCAAAATATAAGAAGAAATCAATAAAGTCCTGGAAGAAAACAATAAAGTACTGAAAGAAAATCAAGAAAAACCAATGAAACAAATGAAGGAAACAGTCCAAGATCTGAAAAGGGAAATAGAAAAAATGAAGAAGACACAAACAGAAGGAATGTTGGAAATAGAAAATCTGAGTAAACGATCTGGAACTTCAGATGCAAGTATAACCAACAGAATGCAAGAGATGGAAGAGAGGATCTCTGGCGTTGAAGATACAGTAGAAGAAACAGATTCGTCAGTCAAAGAAAACACTAAAGCCAACAAAGTCATGAACCAAAATGTCCAAGAAATTTGGGACACCATGAAAAGACCAAACCTACAAATAATAGGGGTAGAAGAAGGAGAAGAATACCAACTCAAGGGCACAGATAATATATTCAACAAGATCATAGAAGAAAACTTTCCCAACTTAAAGAAGGAAATGCCTATGAAGATACAAGAAGCCTATAGAACACCAAACAGACTAGACCGCCAAAAAAAGTCCCCTCGCCACATAATAATTAAACAACTAAACATACAGAATAAAGAAAGAATATTAAGAGCAGCAAAGGAAAAAGGCCAAGTGACTTATAAAGGCAAACCCATCAGAATAACACCCAATTTCTCAATGGAGACTTAGAAAGCCAGAAGGACCTGGACAGATGTAATGCAGACACTAAGAGACCATGGATGCCAGCCTAGACTAATATACCCAGCAAAACTTTCAATCATCATAGATGGAGCGAACAAGACATTCCATGACAAAGCCATATTTAAACAATACTTATCCACAAACCCAGCCCTACAGAAAGCACTGGAAGGAAAATTCCAACCTAAGGAAGTCAGATACACCCTCGAAAACACAGGCAATAGATAAAGCCACAGCAGTAAACCCCAACGAAGAGAAGTATACACACCACACCACCAAAAAACAACAGGAATGAAAATCACTGGTCATTAATATCCATCAATATCAATGGACTTAATTCACCTATAAAAAGACATAGGCTTACAGAATGGATACGAAAGCAGGACCCATCTTTCTTCTGCATACAAGAAACACATCTCAAATTCAAAGATAGACACTACCTAAAAATAAAAGGCTGGGAAAAGACATTTCAATCAAACGGTCTTAAGAAACAAGCCGGTGTAGCCATCCTGATATCCAGCAAAATAGACTTCAAACTAAAATCAATCAAAAGAGATCAAGAAGAGCATTACATACTCATTACAGGAACGATCCACCAAGATGAAGTCTCAATTCTGAACATTTATGCCCCAAACACAAGGGCACCCACATATGTAAAAGAAACATTACTAAAGATTAAATCACATATAAAACCCCACACATTAATAGTGGGACACCTCAACACCCCACTTTCACCACTGGACAGAACTCCCAAATTGAAACTTAACAGAGAAATAAAGGACTTAACTGATGTCATGACTCAAATGGACTTAATCGATATCTACAGAACATTCCATCCTAACAAAAAAGAATATACCTTCTTCTCAGCACCCCATGGAACCTTCTCTGAAATCGACCACATACTTGGCCACAAAACAAATCTCAACACATACAAAACAATTGGAATAACCTCCTGTGTTCTATCAGACCACCATGGTCTAGTGTTGGATTTCAACAACAACAAAAACTACAGAAACCCTACAATCTCATGGAAACTGAATAATACTCAACTGAATCACCAATGGGTTAAGGAAGAAATAAAGAAAGAAATTAAAGACTTCCTAGAGATCAACGAAAATGAAGACACCACATATCCAAACCTATGGGACACTATGAAAGCAGTACTAAGAGGGAAATTCATAGCTCTAAATGCCCACATAAAGAAGTTGGAGTAATCTCACACTAGTGACTTAACAGCACACCTGAAAGCTCTAGAACAAGAAGAAGCAAAGTCTCCCAGGAAAAATAGACGCCAGGAAATTATCAAAGTGAGAGCTGAAATCAATAAAATAGAAACAAAGAGAACAACACAAAAAATTGATGAAACAAAGAGTTGGTTCTTTGAGAAAATCAACAAGATAGACAAGCCCTTATACAAACTAACCAAAAGACAGAGAGAGAGCATCCAAATCAACAAAATCAGAAATGAAAAGGGGGACATAACAACAGACATTGAGGAAATCGTGAGAATCATCAGGTCAAACTTAAACCTCTACTCCACAAAACTGGAAAACCTAAAAGAAATGGATAACTTTCTGGATAGGTACCACATACCTAAGTTAAATCAAGACTAGATAAAATATTTAAATAGTCCAATAACCCCTAACGAAATAGAAACAGTCATTAAAAGTCTCCCAACCAAAAAAAGCCCAGGACCAGATGGTTTCAGCGCAGAATTCTGCCAGATCTTCAAAGAAGAGTTAATACCAATACTCTCTAAATTGTTCCACACAATAGAAACAGAAGGAACATTACCAAACTCCTTCTATGAGGCTACAATTACCCTGATTCCTAAACCAAACAAGGATACAACAAAGAAAGAGAACTACAGACCAATCTCCCTCATGAACATTGATGCAAAAATACTCAATAAAAATACTGGCAAACAGACTCCAAGAACACATCAAAACAATTATCCACCATGATCAAGTAGGCTTCATCCCAGGGATGCAAGGGTGGTTCAACATACGAAAGTCCGTCAATGTAATACACCATATAAACAAACTCAAAGAAAAAAACCACATGATCATCTCACTAGATGCAGAAAAGGCATTTGACAAAATCCAACACCCCTTCATGATAAAGGTCTTGGAGCAATCAGGAATACAGGGAGCATACCTAAACATAATAAAGGCAATTTACAGCAAGCCAACAGCCAACATCAAATTAAATGGAGAGAAACTCAAAGCAATTCCACTAAAATCAGGAACGAGGCAAGGCTGTCCGCTCTCCCCATACTTATTCAATATAGTACTTGAAGTTCTAGCCAGAGCAATAAGACAACATAAGGAGATTAAGGGGATACAAATTGGAAAGGAAGAAGTAAAGTTTTCCTATTTGCAGATGACATGATAGTATACTTGAGCAACCCCAAAGATTCCACCAAGTAACTGATACAGGTTATAAACACCTTCAGCAACATAGCAGGATACAAGATCAACTCAAAATAAATAAGTAGCCCTCCTATATACAATGACAAACAAGCTGAGAAGGAAATCAGAGATACATCACCCTTTACAATAGCCAGAAATGACATAAAATACCTTGGGGTAACACTAAGCAAGCAAGTGAAGGACCTATATGACAAAAACTTTAAGTCCCTGAAAAAAGAAATTGAAGAAGATGTCAGAAAATGGAAAGATCTCCCATGCTCATGGATAGGCAGGACTAACATAGTAAAAATGGCAATCTTACCAAAAGCAATCTACAGATTCAATGCAATCCCCATCAAAATACCAACACAATTCTTCACAGACCTGGAAAGAATAATACTCAACTTCATATGGAAAAACAAAAAACCCAGGATAGCCAAAAGAATCTTAGACAATAACACAACCTCTGGAGGCATCACGATCCCTGACTTCAAGCTCTACTATAGAGCTACAGTAATAAAAACAGCTTGGTACTGGCATAAAAACCGACATGTGGACCAATGGAATCGAACTGAAGACCCTGACATTAATCCGCACACCTATGAACATATAATTTTTGACAAAGAAGCCAAAAGTGCACAATGGAAAAAAGAATGCATCTTCAACAAATGGTGCTGGCATAACTGGATATCAACATGTAGAAGGCTGCAAATAGATCCATATCTATCACTGTGCACAAAACTTAAGTCCAAGTGGAACAAGGACCTCAACATAAATCCAGCCACTCTGAACCTGCTAGAAGAGAAAGTAGGAAGTAGTCTTGAACACATTGGCATAGGAGATCACTTCATAAATATAACACCAGTAGCACAGACACTGAGAGAAACAATGAATCAATGGGACCTCTTGAGAAGCTTTTGTAGAGCAAAGGATACGGTCAACAAGGCAAAGCGACAGCCTACAGAATGGGAAAAGATTTTCACCAACCCCACATCTGACAGAGGACTGATATCCAGAATATATAAGGAACTCAAGAAATTAGACATCAAAATGCCCAACAGTCCAATTAAGAAATGGGCTATAGAACTAAACAGAGAATTCTCTACAAAGGAAACTCAAATGGCCGAAAGACATTTAAGGAATTGCTCAACATCCCTAATCATCAGGGAAATGCAAATCAAAACAACTCTGAGATACCACCTTACGCCTGTCAGAATGGCTAAGATCAAAAACACTGAAGACACCTGTTGCTGGAGAGGATGTGGAGCTAGGGGAATTCTCCTCCACTGCTGGTAGGAATGCAAGCTTGTACAACCACTTTGGAAATTAATATGGTGCTTTCTTAGAAAACTGGGAATCAATCTCCCCCAAGATTCAGCTATACCACTCTTGGGCATTTACCCAAGGAATGGTCAACCACACCACAAGAGCACTTGTTCAGCTATGTTCATATCAGCATTGTTTGTAATAGCCAGAACATGGAAACAACCTAGATGCCCTTCAACTGAAGAATGGATAAACAAAATGTGGTACATATACACAATGGAATACTACTCAGCAGAGAAAAACAATGACATCATGAGTTTTGCAGGCAAATGGATGGATCTAGAAAAAATCATCCTGAGTGAGGTAACCCAGACTCAGAAAGACAAACATGGTATGTACTCACTCATAGCAGGATACTAGATGTGGAACAAGGATGACTTGTCTGCTACTCACATCACCAGGGAGGCCACCTGGAAAATAGGACCCCAAGAAAGACATAGAGATCGCCCAATGATGGAGAAATGGAAGAGATCTACATGAACAGCCTGGATATGAGTGGGGGTAATGAAGGGTGAGGGTCGAGGGAAAGGGAGCTTGGGGGAGCGGGAGATCCCAGCTGGATCAACAACAGAGAGGGAGAACAAGGAATAGGAGACCATGGTAAATGAAGACCACATGAGAATAGGAAGAAGCAAAGTGCTAGAGAGGCCCACAGAAATCCACAAAGATACCCCCACAACAGATTGCTGGCAATGGTCGAGTGACAGCCCGAACTGACCTACTCTGGTGATGGGATGGCCAAACACCCTAATTGTCGTGCTAGAAACCCCATCCAACTACTGAGGGATCTGGATGCAGAGATCCATGGCTAGGTCCCGGATGGATCTCTGGGAGTCCAATTAGCGAGAAAGAGGAGGGTTTATATGAGCGAGAATTGTTGAGACCAAGGTTGGATAAAGCACAGGTACAAATAGCCAAATGAATGGAAACACATGAACTATGAACCAATGGCTGAGGGGTCCCCAACTGGATTAGGCCCTCTGAATGGGTGAGACAGTTGATTGGCTTGATCTGTTTGGGAGGCATCCTGGCAGTTTGACCGGGTGCTGTGCTCATTGCATGAGTTGGCTGTTTGAAACCTGGGGCCTATGCAGGGTCGCTTGGCTCGGCCTGGGAGGAGGGGACTGAACCTGCCTGGACTGAGTCTACCAGGTTGATCTCAGTCTGAGGGGGACACTTTGCCCTGAAGGAGGTGGGAATGGGGTATGGACTGGGGGGAAGGTGAGGGGGGCCGGAGGGGGGAGAACAAGGGAATCAGTGGCTGATATGTAGAACTGAATTGTATTGCAAAATAAAAATAAAAAATTTAAAAAAAAAAAGAGACCTTGCACTAAAGAATAAGGTAGAAGAGTGATGGAAGAATGATGTACACATGAGTGCACCCCCACCACATGGGCCTGCATGCCAATGCACATGAGCCCATAGACACGTACCACACACCCAAAAGAGGACAAATGAATAAGTAGCATTTGGTATCTCTTTGAAATTCTGATTTGTATCATGCCTATACTGAAAATCAACTACTGTTTATCAAAGCTCAGTTTTAAGACACTAAAAGAAATCTATTTATTGTTATATGAAATTTTAATTTTATTAGGAACCCTGTATTTGCTAAGACAAGTGATGCTACAAGGACTGGACTCATCTGAGATCACACACATAGCATGGAATCCTTGTCCATTGTTCCTTCTAAGATTCCTCTTAGATACAAGTATGAGGAATCCTTGCTTAGGCATACAGTCAGCTTTTCTGTAGCTTAGTCAGAGTCAATGTCCTCTTCCCCAAACATACCTGAACCACTCACACCACACATGCCTCTCTCACCTGCCAGGGTTGGAAGTCCTGAGAGTCTATAACTTTCCCATGCTGGTGTCCATGGGTTATCATGTCTTGCAGGGCATGAGCAATACTGTAGACAGCTGTGTAAGCAACATCAATTTTACTCACTTCTGGGAAAGCATACTGCTGGTTTTTCAGACTCTCATTCCCTGAGCACAACTGGACACTCTCTGTCACTGTGCTGCTCTGGTGGGGCCATGTACAATCAAAGGTGAACTCCCAAAACTTCTTTATAAACATGTCTTCTGGGGTATGGCTGGGCCGCAGGCGAGCAAGGAACTCAGGAAAGTCAGTTGCCCTGCTGCTGTGAGGCAGAAGACCAAATGTGCTGTGCAATACTCGGGAAATGCCTGAAATGGTCAGGGCAAGAGCCATGTGCAGAGTGTCCTTGCTGACCCAGACATGGCCTGAGACAGGGACATCCAGTAAGCCATACAGGATGAGCTGGAAATTAGAATTGCTTAGGAAAACCAGAACAACCCTGGCTGTGGATTTTTGCATCGTCTGGACAATCTCTTCAATCTTCCCCAAGGACTCATGGGAAGGAACATGGAGGGTATACTCAATGCACACACCAGCTGTGCTCAGCTCCTGAGTGGCCAGAGAGCTGGCCTGCTGCCCAAAGTCATCATCATGGGCCAGAATGGTCACCCAGGACCACTGAAAGTGAATTATCAGCTGGGCCACTGCAAGAGAGGATGTGAGGTCACTAGTCAGTGTCCGCATGAAAGATGGGAACTGGATCTTGTCACTGAGGATGGGTAGTGAGGATCCATAACTGACCTGTCAAGGAAGAGCCAGGATAGAAGAGTGCAAGAGATCTGAACTTAGGCATGGGCTGATGATCTGGTTTAAATGTAGGAAGGAAGGGGATGGAGACATGGCTCAGCAGTTTAGAGCCCTTGTTGTTCTTACAAAGGACCCATGTTCAATTCCCAACACACACCTCAAGTTGTTCACAGCTGCCCGTAACTCCAGCTCCAGGAAATCTGATACCTTCTTCTGGCTTCCTCCTGCATCCATGGCATAGACTCCAACATATACACATACTCATATATGTATATTAAATTTTAAAACATAAATTATTTTCATGGAAGGACTTGAGCATCCTGATTTGAGAATTGTGCTGATTCAACAAGCAGCTTTGTGGCCCTCACTGACTGATCATCCCAGACACAGCCCTGTGGCTTCTGGAATGAAGCCCAGAACCATAGCTTTACCTGCTCCCCTCTGAGCATCTGTCCTTCATCTGCCATCTCATATTCGGTTCCTGTACTTCAGCTAGGATTGGCCTGACTCTCTGGTTTGCACACAGCTATTAGGTTGTTATATTTTAAATTCATGTGTTGTTGTGTGTGTGTGTGTGTGTGTGTGTGTGTGTGTGTGTGTGTGTGTGTGTGTGTGATGGTGCATATGTAAGGATCACACCAAATTGTTGGAGGTTGTCTCGGGGTAGGAATGATGTGGTGCTGTACCTTTGGGCTTGTGGGGAATGTCTTTCTGCAGGAGGATGAAAATGTTCTCAAATCAACTGTGGTACTCATCCTAAGATAAAAGTCACTGAATTGTTCACCTTAAATGGAGAAATTATCCTTAAGTCACCTCTTAAACCTATAAACTGAAGAGATGATTGTCATATATGGCCAACCTTGTGGGAATGACACTGATGGCTGGGTTACATGGAACATCCAGGGGGTAGATGGGAGCAAGTGGCATGAGCCCAATTGCCTAGACTCAAATTCCAAACACCTACAGCTAGAAGAACTTACTGATAAATCCGTGTGTGTGTGTGTGTGTGTGTGTGTGTGTGTGTGTGTGTGTGTGTGTATGCATGTGTATTTATTTCTCTGTGAGCTGGAAGGATATCTCCTCAGGTAAAGGTGTTTGCCACCAAGCCTGAAAATCTGAGCTTAATCCCCTAAATCAACATAGTAGAAGAAAAGAACTGACACCTTAAAAATGTCTTCTGACCTCCATATGGACACCATTGCACTGGTGCTGAGTACACACACACACACAGACACACACACACACACACACACACACACACACACACACACACACACACACACAAATTATAAATAAGGGTTGAAAAGATGGTACAGTGGATAACAGTACTTGGTGCTCTTTCAGAAGATCTGAGTTCAAAATCCAGCTCACTTGTGACAGATAAAAAACATCTGTAACTTCAGTTCTAGGGAATCCAGTGCCTTGTTCTGAATGTCCAAGTGCAACCAGGCACATGTGTAATATATATTTATATAGATACATATATACATAGATATATATGTGTGTATGTGTGTGATACATATATGATATATTGATATATGATATATGAGAAAAATGTGTGTGCTTATATATACATATATACTTCATATATTTATTATATATATGAGAATGCAAAATACATATACACATTAATAAAAACTATAAAAATATATTTTTAAATAAAAAAAGGAAATTTTCCACTAACTTCATCTTTGAGAGGGATGATAGTTCTCTCTAAACTCTAAACATGTAGGAGAACCGTGCTGGACATGGAGAATATTTACAGGGAGACTGGCTCCACAGTAGAGCTGCTCACTACTGTGACCATCACCACTGTTTTCACTACCATCTGCAAGGGATTGCACAGGAGAGCTGCTCACTACTGTGACCATCACCACCGTTTTTACTACCATTAGTAAGGGATTGCACAGTAGAGCTGCTCACTACAGTGACAGTCACCACTGTTTTCACTACCATCAGTAAGGGATTGCACAGTAGAGCTGCTCACTACTGTGACCATCACCACCGTTTTCACTACCATCAGTAAGGGATTGCACAGTAGAGCTGCTCACTACTGTGACAGTCACCACTGTTTTCACTATCATCAGTAAAGGATTGCACAGTAGAACTGCTCACTACTGTGACCATCACCACTGTTTTCACTATCATCAGTAAAGGATTGCACAGTAGAGCTGCTCACTACTGTGACCATCACCACTGTTTTCACTATCATCAGTAAGGAATTGCACTACAATCAGGAAGGAAGGAGACTTTCAGCAACTCACCTGGGGAAACTTGTACAGTCCCAGAAGTCTGTCCATGGAGACAGACAGGGATGACCGCGTGTCCCCAACCAAGGCAGCCTGAGGAGAGCCATGCTGGCATGTGTAGTTGGGGATGGGCTCCTGCTGCCTCGTGAGAAAGCTCATTGTCTCATGGAGGGCCCCATGTACTGTGTCCCCAGAGTTTCGAATAGAGAAGCCCAGGGTCACATTGGGCAACAAGTGAGCACTCCTATTAATCTCCTCAATGGCAAAGACAAAACTCTGGGCCACCCGGTAGCCCCAGTTGGAAACTCTGAGGGAAAGAGAAGCCCACATTCATCACTCATGATGGGGTAATGGAACAAGAATAATCACAGTGACTCAAGGGATACATGTAAAACCTACATCTCCACAAATACTTGTACACTGATATGCAGAGGAGCACAGTTCAGAATACATAAAGGGAAGCCAGAGGGAATGAGGAAACAGTAATCAGAAGGGACAGTTTCAGAAGACAGGAGGGATAAGTGAAGATGTATTAAACAATCTGAGTGTGGTGGCGTCATGTTGGGAGACAATTGTTGCTGTTTGTTATGGCAAGGGTGTGTGGGTTCACTGGGATCCATGGAAAGAAGAATCAGAGGCATCTTAAAAATGAATTTACCCTTTAGTGGCTGCAGGAGGGTTCAGCTTCAAAGGACCAAATACTTTCCTTGTACTGAGGGCATTTTTATTTTCTCTCTATTTACAGTTTAGCCAGTTAATTTCCATACCTTCAAAGCAACCTAAAAGGAGCTCCCAAAGATAAAATGCCAACTGCAAATTCCTTGATTTCGCAGGTACCACAGTTTTCTGGGTTTTCTGAACCAAGTTTTGCATAGGCCTTTGATCCTTGGGAGACTCCCAGACAAGATTCACATAGGACAATAAGAGAAACAAAAGGTGTTGGTTAAACAAAGGGTGGATTAGGGCTAGGTGCTACTCTCCAGAGCCAGGCCAAGAGTAGCTCAGCAGGAATGCAGCCACAACTTAATCCCAGCACTCAGGAGACAGAGGCAGGTGGATCTTCCTGAGTTAGAGACCAGCATGGATTACATACCCAGACCCAAGAACCAGAGATACATACAGAATCTCTGTGTCATGGAAACAAAGTAAAAATCTATTGCATTGTATAGTTGGTTACAATTTATAGCAACTAAAATCTATTTCAGTAGTACTCAACCCAAGAGCCAGAAGACAGGGAGAAGAGATATGAAATACTGTCTTTAGGACATGACACAGACATTGCAGGCCTGTGAGCCTGTCAACAGCCAAGCATGCATTGGAAGATTCCTTGGGTGGCCCTACTCTTCCCTGCTGAACTACTGTCAACTAACGTATTTTGGGGAATAGACATTCATTGCCTTCAGTCATGTAAAGAACAGGTGAATCCACCAAGCTGCAGTGGACAGTTCCGCACTAGCAATTGGTCCTGGTTAAAATCAGTGAGTCACAAAACAAAATAGCATGAATGTGGGAAAGTGACCTCCGAGAATGAGAAGGGAATTTCAAGTGGGAAGGAAGAGAAGAGAGTCTGTGGAAATGAGAATAAACAATATACATGAATGTAACCATCAAAGAACAGAAATCCACCTGCTTCTGCCTCTTGAGTAATAAGACAATTAGCAAGCGCCACCACATCCAACTGATGCTGTTATATTTTAATTAATTATTAAACTTAACATCAAGAGTAGATTTGTTATTGTTTTGAGGCCAAGACTTCATATCACCGAATGCAACCTCACATACACTATATAACTTAGAATGATACTGAACTCCTTTTACATGTGTATGTGTATGCACATATGGATAAGAGAGAAGTTGACTTCTTGTATCATCTTCAACCATGCCCTGCACCTCTGTGTGTGTGTGTGTGTATGTGTGTGTGTGTGTGTGTGTGTGTGTGTGTGTGTGTGTGTGTGTGTGTGTGTCAGAGTTGGTATTGTGTGCATGGTGTATCCCTATGGAGGGTAAAGGCTGATGGGATGTCAGGATATCTTTCTCAATTGCTTCTCCACCTTTTAAAGAACATTATTCTGTTTTCATGTGTGTATATGATGTCTCTGCAGACCAAAACATGCTACAACACATAGAGGTCAGGAAACAACTTTTGAGTCAATTCTCTCCTTCCACATTTATGTGGGTTTCAGGGAGGGTTCAGGTCATCCATTAGACTTGCATGCCGAGCACTTTACCCCATATGGCATCTCAAGGGCTCCTCTTAACTTCCTTTTTGAGACAGGTTATCTCACTGAACCTGGACTTCATCCATTCAGATAGACTGGCCGGCCAGTGACCTTTGGAATCTGCCTGTCTCACTGTTCCTAACCAGGGTTACAGATGCTCAACATGCTAGGTTTTCACATGGGTGCTGGAAATTCAAACTCAGGTCTTCAGGCTTGCACAGCAGACAGGACACCAACACAGGAATTTCCTCATCCCCAAAGACCTTCAATTTTAGATTCTCCTGTCTCCACTCCCACATTAGATTTTAAATGTTCACATCACCAAAAAGTAAGTATGCAAAGTGATATGTTTCTGGTGGGTTGATTAAATATTCTATATTGTATATGTTCATTAAAATACATCTTTGTGCCCAATACATACATACAATTATTACCTGATGACTTAAAAAAGCAACATGGGATCCAAGTATGATGGTACACACTTGTGATTCCAGCACTCAGGTTGTGGAGGCAGGAAGATAGTGAGTTTTAGGCTAGCATCACCTACACAAAAAGACCCTCTCTCAAAAAAGAAAAAATACTCAAGGACAAGTCATTGTGATCACTGTGTTGGTGGCTCATGCTTGTAATCCTGTGTTTGAAGGGCTAGTCTGAACTACACAAGGAGTTCCAGACGAGTTAGAGCACAAAGTAGGATACTGTCTCAAAGAAAAGTAATAAAAACGATGATAAATATGAAAAATCAGTAGTGAAAATCTCTTGCATTTGTAGCTGATTACAAAATGATGGTAGTTACTGTAGAAAATACTGGGATTTTTTGTTTGTTTTTTATTTTGGGGTTTTTTGTTTTTTGTTTGTTTGTAATGTTACGTTATTTTGGGGGGTTGGTTGTTTTGGGGTTTTGTTTTTTTTTTTTTTTTTTTTTTTTTTTTTTTGGTTTTTCGAGACAGGGTTTCTCTGTGTTGTTTTGGTGCCTCTCCTGAATCTCGCTCTGTAGACCAGTCTGGCCTTGAACTCACAGAGATCTGCCTGGCTCTGGCTAACAAGTGCTAGAATTAAAGGCGTGTGCCATCGCCGCCAAACTAGAAAATAATCTTAACAACTCTTTTTGACTCAGGTCTCATTATGCACCCCAATCTTGCCTGTAACTAATAATGCTCCTGCCTCAGCTTCCTAAGGGCTAGGAGTGCAGCCATATGCCCTATGCTCAGTCATTGCTGCAATGAAACACCAATAAAGCTAAATACAAACATTTAAAAACCAAATAATATCCCAAATGCTTGTTTTGAAAACTACTGCGTGCAACAGTATTTTGAGAGAGATGGGACAAAAACATCCTAAAGTGCGACTGTGGGTGGCTCAGGTCATAAGTTTGATCTCCAGCACCTAAGGAACTGAGTTGGTGATATAGTCCAGCCATCTCAGCACTCAGAAGGTGGAGGCAGGAGGATCAGGTTTTAAGGTCATCTTCGACTACCTAGTGAATTAGAGGCTTAGGAGGCTTAGGAAAAATAACAAGCAAAAGGAATATAGTACAGAGGAATCAGGGAGGCTGATAAATAATGAAAAATCTATTATTTACACACTAACCATTCAGCAAACACACCTACCTAGACACCACATTAGGAACCAAGGATATACAAAAGAATCAAGAAATGCCCCCTGGCCGGTGGAGCACATACATTACAGCCAGTACATGAGCAGTCTATATTTCAGTATGGTACAAACAAGAAAGACAGACACACAGAGGTGATGTAAAAGGAGAGCACCAGAGATACTGCATGTATACACAGAGAAAACTGGTGGCCATCTAGCTGGGATTCTGAGAATCAACCCTTATCCAAGGCTACAAACTAGCTTGTAAAGCTGCTTCTGGATTTAAAAGACTCCTATCCCTCATCCAGCTCTTACCTTGAAACCAGAAGTCGAGATGGTGGGGCAGTGAAGTCAGACAGGTTACCAATAGAGAGGTCAAAGATGGGGAAGCTGCCCCCAACTATTACATCTCCAGGACGATCAAAGTGAGGCCTCTGATTTGGAAACAGCCAGGCTCTTGGTGCAGAAAAGGCAGACCCAGAGAGACAGCCAAAGAGAACAGGAAGGAGAGTACACAGCCACATGCCTGCTGGGGGCCAGACAGCCAGTGACAGGAAAGCCCCACATGGGGCAATGGCTCACAGTGAAGGGGGCTTTTATCTGGGAGACTGCCCTTGATCAAGGTCCTCAGGCTAGGACCACATTGGGAGCTAGAGGTTTGCAGGCTGTGGGGAGAATATTGATCGTGAGGTGGTGGAGGTGGATGGCCACTGAATCCCAGAGTCATTAAAAGTTTTATCCCCTTCTCCTGAGGCTTCATGGCCTCTCTGCATCCAAGGTCACAGCTCTGGGCATCATCTGCAGACTACAGGAAGGGCGACAACAGGTCTGACTGTCTCCTGGGGGATTTGCAAGTGCAGGATCAGCTGTGCTCAGGGAACTGTTTTGTAGAGAGACCAGGTAGGTACAAGAAGCAAATACCTGAATAGCTAAAATGGAACATTTCTTTCACACTCTATTTTCTGGGTGATCTTTGCTATTCCTTAAGGAAATTTTAGAGTGGTTTATCATGGATAATTTGGACATACAAACAACCAATCAGTAGAAAACAATAAATATCCGAGTCTTTGTAGAGTCATGAGAAATCCTCCAAAGCAACTGAGCCATTCTTCTATCATTTGAAAACAGATCCTAACGCTGCCACGATGGTTTTCAGGTAAAAATCACTTGATACACAAACCTGATGACCTGTGTGTGATCCTAAGAACCCACATAGAGGTAGGAGAGGACCAACTCTACAAAGTTATCCTCTGACTCCACACACAAGCCATGGTGCACACATACACACACACACTTTATACAGACAAAAAAGATATATTCAAGTAAGAACAAAATTCTAAACTCTGTTACTCCAACAGATGAGTATAATTTTCTAACATAATCACAATTCCCACACTGAAGCCTAAAATGGAGCCAAAATGATGGCTTAGCACCTTACCAAGTAAAGGCAGCCTGATGATCCTCATTAAATGTACAGGTCCTACGTGATAAGAGAAAAGACCTGGCCTCTCAAACTTATCCTCTGACCTCCACATAGTGCTTTGGCACTTGCATGTCCAAAAACATAGATGGGAACATGCACACACAAATCTATCAAGCAATAAATGTATAAAATTAAAAACAGATAAATAAAAACCAGCAAAACTCCAGTTCACTAATATTTCAGCCTATGCTTATTGAACTTTCACTTTCAATCTTTGATCTTTTCTTAAATACCAGGATATAATGGAAGTTCACACTCTGTAATTGATAGATAATTCCTTATTAATACAAGCTTTATTGAGATATAATTCACGTAATGTACAGTTCATCCATTTACATTATGCAACTTTATTTTAATTTTTTCCTTTTTTATTGAGAAATTTTTTATTCATTCCACATACCAACGACAGCTCCTCCCTCATCTCTCCTCCCACTCCCTCCCAGCGTTCCCCAACAGCACACCCCACAGCCCCTCGTCTGAAAAGGTATGGCCTCCCATGGGGAGTCTGGTACATTCATCTGAGGCAGGTCCAAGCCTCTCCTCCTGGATCAAGGCTGTGCAATTTTCCCACCATAGGCGATTGGCTCCAAAAAGTCCGTTCATGCACCAGGGACAGATCCTATTCCCACTGTCAGGGGCCCCTCAAAGAGACCAAGCTACACAACTGTCTCGCCCATGCAGAGCGCCCAGTCCAGTCCCATACAGACCATGCACATCTGTCAGTCCAAAGTTCACGAGTTCCCACGAGCTTGGTTCACTTGTATCTGTAAGTTTCCCCATCATGGTCTTGATGCACCTTGCTCACAGAATCCCTCATCTCTTTCTTCGACTAGACTTCAGAGCTTGGCCTGGTGGTTGGCCATGGCTTCTGCATCTGTTTCCATCAGTTACTGAATGAAGGCTCTATGATGACAGAGTATTCGCCAATCTAATCACCTGGATAGGCCAGCTCAGGCACCCTCTCCACCACTGCTAGTAGTCTAAGCTGGGGTCATCCCTATGGATTCCTGGGAATTTTCCTAGAAGAAGGTTTCTCCTATACCAGTGATGGCTCCCTCTGTCAAGAAATGTCCTTCAATGCTCTCACACTCTGCCCATGTTCCACCTCAATGATCTCATTCCCCCATGCTCACACCCACCACCTCCTACACTCCATTGCTCCCCTCACCCACAGTTTACTCAGGAGATCTCATCTATTTCCCATTCCCAGGGCATTCCATGCATCCCTCTTAGGGTCCTCCTTGTTACCTAGCTTCTCTGGAGCTGTGGGTTGTAGGCTGGTTGTCCTTTGCTTTACTTCTAGTATCCACTTATGAGTGACTACATACCATGTTTGTTTTTTGAGTCTGGGTTACCTCACTCGGATATTTTCTTTTTCCATCCATTTGCCTGCAAATTTCATGATGTCATTGTTTTTTTTTTTACCACTGAGTAATACTTCATTGTGTAAATGTACCACATTTTCTTTATCCGTTCTTTGGTTGAGGGGCATCTAGGTTGTATCCAGGTTCTGGCTACTACAAATAATGCTGCTATGAACATACTTGAACAAGTGTCCTTGTGGTATGATGGAGCATTCCTTGGGTATATGCCCAAGAGTGGTATCATTGGGTCTTGAGGTAGATTGAGTCCCAATTTCCTGAGAAACCACCATACTGATATCCAAAGTGGCTGTACAAGTTTGCACTCCCACCAACAATGGAGGAGTGTTCTCCTTGTTCCAAATCCTCTCCAACATAAGCTGTCTTCAGTGTTTTTGATCTTAGTCATTCCAACAAGTGTAAGATGGTATCTCAGAGTTGTTTTAATTTGCATTTCCCTGATGACTAAGGATGTTGAGCAATTCCTTAAATGTCTTTTAGCCATTTGAGATTCTTCTGTTGAGAATTATGTTCATTTCTGTAGCTGATTTTTTTAACTGGATTGTTTGGTATTTTGATGTCTAGTTACTTGAGTTCCTTATATATTTTGGAGATCAGCCCTCTATCAGATGTGAGATTGGTGAAGATCTTTTCACATTCTGTAAGCTGTCATTTTGCCTTATTGACCTTGTCCTTTACCTTATAGAAGCTTCTCAGTTTCAGAAAGTCCCATTTATTAATTGTTGCTCTCAGTGTCTGAGCTACTGTTGTTATATTTAGAAAGTGGTCTTTGTGCCAATGCATTCAAGGCTACATCCCACTTTCTCTTCTGTCAGGTTCTGTGTAACTGGATTTATATTGAGGTCTTTGATCCACTTGGACTTCAGTTTTGTGCATGCTGATATATGCAGATCTATTTGCAGTCTTCTACATGTTGACATCCAGTTATGCCAGCACCATTTGTTAAAGATGATTTCTTTTTACCATTGTACAGTTTTGGCTTCTTTGCTGAAAATCAGGTGTTCATAGGTATGCGGATTAATGTCAGGGTATTCAATTAGATTCCTTTGGTCCACATGTCGATTTTTATGTCAATGCCAAGCTGTTTTTATTACTATAGCTCTATAGTAGACCTTGAGGTCAGGGATGGTGATGCCTCCAGAAGTGGCTTTATTGTTCAGGATTATGTTGGATAATCTGGGGTTTTGTTTTTCATATGAACTTGAGTATTGTTCTTTCCAGGTCTGTGAAGAATTGTGTTGGGATTTTGATGGGGGTTGCACTGAATCTGTAGGTTGCTTTTTTTAAGATTGTCATTTTTGTTATGTTGATTCTACCCTTCCATGAGCATGGGAGAACTTTCCATTTTCTAATATCTTCTTCCATTTCAATCTTCAGAGACTTAAATTTCATGTCATAGAGGTCTTTCTCTTGCTTAGTTAGAGTTACTCCAAGGTATTGGATATTACTTGTGGCTATTGTAAAGGGTGATGTTTCTCTCATTTCTTTTTCAGCCCATTTATCATTTGTATATAGGGGTTACTGATTTTTTTAAATTAATCTGGTATCCTACCATATTGCTGAAGGTGTTTATCAGCTGTAGGAGTGCTCAGGTAGAAATTTTGGGAAACTTACGTATACTATCACATCATCTGCAAATAGGGAAACTTTGACTTCTTCCTATCCAATTTCTATCCCTTTGATATCCTTTTGCTGTCTTATTGCTCTACGTAGAGCTTCAAGTACTATATTGAATAGATATGAGAAGACTGGAGAGCCTTGTCTTGTTCCTGATTTTAGTGGAATTGCTTTGAGTTGCTCTCCATTCAATTTGATGTTGGCTGTTGGCTTGCTGTAAATTGCCTATATTATGTTTAGATATGTTCCTTGTATTCCTGATCTCTCCAAGACCTTTATCATGAAGAGATGTTGTATTTTATCATAGGCTTTTTCAGCAACTAATGAGATGATCATGTGGGCTTTTTTTTTTCTTTCAGTTTGTTTATATGGTGTATTATACTGACAGATTTTCGTATATTGAGCCCTCCATGCATCTCTGGGATGAAGATTACTTGATCTTTTCTTAGAAATCAGGAAATAATGGAAATTCACACTCTGTAATTGATCGATAATTTTTTATAAAAACAAACTTTATTGAGATACAATTCACACAGTATAAAATTCATCCATTTACATTTACTTTATGCAACTATCCGGGTTTGGGAATACATCTAAAATCTCAACACTCAGGACACTGAAGCAGGAGGATTGCTACAAGTTTGAAGTCAGCCTGGTTGATGTGGGAAAAGCCGGTCCCAAATAAATAAATAAAAGGAGATGACAATTTAGTGGTGTTTAGCTTATTGGTGGAGTCTTACAACCATTACCAAGTTATTTTTTAATTAAGCATGGGGTGTAGTATGAGCACATGAATGCAGGTGCACTCAGAGACCAGGGTGTTGGATCCACTGGAGCTGGCATTACAGGTGGCTGTGAGGTGCCTGACTTATGTTCTGGCAACCAAACTGAGGCCTCTGGAGGAGGAATGAGAGCTCTGAACCACTGAGCCAATTCTACAGCCCCACCAAACAAATGTCAGACCTTCATCATCCCAGAAAGAAATACTGTACCCTTTAATCTACACTCCTCACTTCCAATGTCCCCTCCACAAACCTCAAAAACACACTATTTTAATATATGTCTTTCTGGTTTGCTTCTTCATAGATTGAAATATTAAAATATATTATTTTCTTTATATAGCTTCCTTAACTCAGTATAAAATTCGCAGTATTGAACCACATATTAAACAGTATTCTATTTCTTCTATATAATTATTTCTTAATGCCAAATAACATCCTAGGAATGAGTAAGTCATACCAAACATTCATAAACTGATAAATATTTCCAGTGTTTCAACTTTTAGTGCCTAAATAATGCTTCTCTGAAGATTCATTTACAGTCTTTGCCGACACGTTTTTATTTTTCTTGGATATATATATATATATATATATATATATATATATATATATATATGATTGCTAAATCACATGATAAGTCTGTGCAGTAACTGCAAGTGAAAGGTTCAATCCCCACTACTAATGATCTCAAAACAAAAAGGAGAGATCAATGATCAGCCTGTCAACTCCTCACACCCTCAGCAACACTTGAGATCATCATCACTTCATTACCCTTTTCATGATTTACATTTATATTTTGTGTGTATGCAAATAGGAGGTGCTATGCAAATAGGAGGTGCTTCCGTTAGCAAGCGGAGACAACACAAGTTAGTAATGTCACCTCTCTTCTGGATCCTCTGTATCAAACCCAGGTTGCCAAGTTTAATGGTAAGTGCTTCTAACCATTGAGCCATCTTGCCAGCTCCCCTTTCTAACTATCTCAATTGTGATAAATTTTAGCAATACATAGAGAATAATAAATGACCATCTATGTGGCCCTACCATCAAGTGATATTCATGAGTGTTTTGTTAAAAGTTTCTCACTTTAATCATGATCTGTCTTTTAAACACCTTTTGATCTCCACAAAAAAAATGAGACAAAATCACATGGCTGGTCCTGGTGAATTCCCCGAGAAACGGGTAATAAAGGTTTGTGGCATGGATCTGGGGAGACACCTTCTCTGGAGCATCTCACTCTGCCTCTCCTGATGTGCCTGGTGGCCTTGCCTTAGCCAGGCAGGGGTGTTCCTCTCTGGTTTCAGCAAGATGATGTAGCACTTGGGGATGAAGATGCCACCCAGAAGGCCAGCAGTGGAGGCCAGGATGGAGAAGATCTCTACAGCCACAGTGGACTTGCCCCGGGCACTGTGGTACAGGGGCAGGAAGGCTATCCAGACACTGCAGAAGAGCAGCATGCTGAAGGTCAGGAACTTAGTCTCATTGAAGACATCTGGCAGGCCCCTGGCCAAAAAGGCCACAGAGAAGGTACCCACTGCCAATGATCCCAAGTAGCCCAACACACAGAAGAAGATGGTGCCAGAACCCTCCTGGCACTGGATGACAATGTGCTGGGGCTCTGAGACCATATCCCTGTCTGGGAATGGTGGGGAGGTGGCCAGCCAGACCCCACAAAGAACAACCTGCATGAAGGAAGCAATAAGGACCACTGAAGTGGAAGCCCCAGGGCTCAGGCATACCCGGATCCTGTCCCCTGGCCTGGTGACCCTGAAGGCCAGGACCACTGTGAGAGTCTTGGCCAGAACAGAGGACACGGCCACCGTGAACACCACAGCAAAGGTGGTCTGACGGAGGAGACACGTCGAGACACTGGGTCGCCCAAGGAACAGCAAGGCACACAGGGCACAGAGGCAAAGAGAGAGCAGGAGTAAGTAGCTGAGACTTCTGTTGTTTGCCCTGACCACAGGGCTGTCTCTGTGCTTCAGGAACACTCCCAGAACCAGGACAGCCAGACCAGCCAGGAAGAGTGCCACCAAAGCCAGCATGAATCCCAGAGGTTCCTCAAAGGCCAGGAAGATCTCTGTCCTGGGCAGGCAATGGTCTCTCATGTGGCTCGAGTACTGCTCCTTGGGGCACAGAAGACAGCTCTTCATGTCTATGGGAGACACACGACATCATTTCTGCAACACTAAATGAACTACACCAGCTCTGAAGGAAGGCATCCCAAGCACTAAGTGCTCTTACAGCCTTTCCATCAAGTCATGTATTTATGATTTATTCCTGGTGACCAGGGCTGGAATGGCTGATACTAGAGGCAGAGACACAAAAGAAAAAAACTGCACAGTCTGTATCTGTTTTATGTGAGGATTTTGTTTCTGTCTTCAAACAGTGTCTCATATAACTCAGGCTGAGTAGCAGAGGCTGACCGTGAATTCCTAAGCCTCCTTCCACATCCCCTCAAATGCTGTGATTATAGGCCTGCACCACTATATTTAACTTATGTAAGTTTCCTTATGTGCAGGTTTGTGTGTGCGTACATGTATTTGAGTAGATGCACATGCTTGTCCGGACCAGAGTTTATCAGATATTATTTCTCAATCATTTCCCCCATCTTATTTTTCTAATCAAACTTATTTGTATATTTTGATGTGTGTATGTATTGTGCCTTGGTATGCACCTGAAAGTCAGTACAACTGTCAGGAATTTGGTGCTCATCTCTCACCAGGTGGGTCTCAGGAGCTGAACTCAGGCTATCAGGGTTGACAGTGAATGCTTTTCCTGAAGGGCCATTTCACTAGTCTCAATAACTTTCTTGGAATTGCTTATTTATTTGTTCAGTGTTTTTTGGTGTATATATATATGGAAATCATGTGTATGCCTGGTTCCTGCAGAAGTCAGAAGATGGCATCAGATCCCCTGAAACTGGAGTTACAGAAGGCTGTGAGTCCTCATATGGATGCTCTTAACTGCTGAACCTTCTTGCAAGTCCCTCACGATCATATTTTTTGAGACTGAATCTCTCATTGAACCTGGAGATCACTGAGTTGACTATAATAGCAAGACACAATCTCCAAGATCCTCTTGTCTCCATCTCCTGAGTGCTGAGATTCAAGGAATGTGCCACCACATCTGGTCTCTTATGTGAGTTTTTAATGTTTCATTTTTTCCTAATATGGTATCAGTAACTAGTCATATTAACAAATGTTTTCAACTGAGTTGTGCCCACAATTTCATTTTGTGAAGTCCTGTTATTTGGCACCTAAAATGCCACTGTATTTTGCTATAAGCAAGCTGGAGATTTTCTAATAAAGCTTAAATGAGGTCACCAGGGTAGACTCTAATTCCAATAAGTCTGCTATTCTAATAAGAATGGCGAGTTGAGACTGGGTGTAGCTTCACATGACTTTAATCTCAGCACTTGAAAGACAGAGGCAGGTAGATTCCTATCAGTTTGTAGGCAGACTGGTGTCATGTGAGTTCCAAGCCAGCAAGTGCTGCATGGCAAACCCTTGTCTCAAAACCAAACAACAAACTGAAAAAAGAGGGACACACACACACACACACACACACACACACACACACACACACACACACACACACACAATGAGGGGATGACTGTACCAGGGCAAGAGTGAGGCTACACACAACACCAACCCTGATGATAACTTTGCTTTGCATTTCAAGCTTTTAGGATGGTAAAGGAAAAAGTTCTGTAGCTCAAACAGTATGGGATGTGGCGGTGAGCTGCCATTCAACCTCTGGACTGAACCCCACTAATACAGAGGAGGAAGGAAATCACAAAAGAACATTTACCATGCACTTCCACTTACAAGAGGTTGAAAAAGCAAATTAAATTCATCAGTGTGAGCAAAAGCTAAGGTTCTATTACAGGACCAATAGAGCTTGTGAAAGTAGCTTATGCCTGTTTGTTAATTGGGGGGGGGGCAAAGATATGCAATGTTTGCTAGGGGAGAATTCATTCCGCAGCCAAATTATGGTCCCTACACTTGTCTGTCTTGATAAAGCTTTTAACTAAGAACAACGATAAGCCTATCGTTCTAGTTGGTGTTCCACAGGAAAGCAAAGATTGGGCAACATCTCAGTGGACGGGTGTGGCGGGTTGACTGAGAATGGCCCCCATAGCCTCATAGTTTTGAATGTTTAGTTGCTAATTGGTGGACTCTTGGGGATAGATTGGGAGGTGTAGCATTGCTGGATGATGGGTGGCACTTGGGGTGGCCACTGAACATTAAATCCCACACAAGGCACATTTTTCACCTCTCTGCCTGCCTGTTACCTGTAGATCATAAGGTAAAATCTTAGCTGCTACTGAAGCGCCGTGACTGCCTGCCTGATTTCATGTTTCCTGCCATGATGGTCATGGACTTACCCTTTGATACTCTAAGGAGGAAGCCTTCAGCTAAATGTTTTTCTTTTGGAAGTTGCCTTGGTCAGGGTGTCTCTTCACAGCAGTAGAACAGTAACAAAGACAATGGACACGTACAGGAGGCTCACAGTGCCCTCTTGACCCTCAAATTCCAGCTCCACATGCCCTTACCTCTTTGGTCTGCAAACTGTCCCTCAGGGCAGGGACTGCAATCAAAACAGCAGTGGGGGACTCCCAGCCTAGGCACTTGGCTGAACCCTGGAAGGCAGCTTTCACTGCAGACAGAGCTGGGCACCTAGTAACAGTGAGCACAGTATCACCAGTGACTCTCCACGGATATAGATGCTTCACATTCTGAGAAGCAGCAAGAACAGTTTCCACACAGCCCACTAGATGAGATACCTTTCAGAAAAATGTCTATTCCAGCAGATACCAGACTGAAGATGTACCTTTGAGTGTAATTGAGGAAGGGCTACATCCCTGGCTTGCATGGCTAAGGGATTAAAAAACATACTTAAACATTGTGATGAGTTCTCTTTCCAATCTCTCTGGGGCTCCTATATCAACAATTAGAGGTATGGGGCAGGAGAGAAGGCTCAGTGGTTCAGATTACTGGTGGCTTTTCCAGAAGAGGAGGGTACAATTTCCAGCATTCATACAGCAGCTCACACTGTAACTCCAGTTCTAGAGGATCCAGTGCCCTCAGCAGCATCCACAAGCACCAGGCATAAACATACTACACAAATAACATACTGGGAATAATTCATATATGCAAATACAACTTGAAGAACAATTTTAAATATTGGCAGACATTACAAAGTGCTGCCATGCAGTGTTGTCAGGTCATTTTTGCTGGTGAATCAATATCATTCAGAGAAAGATCTGTTGTGAGGTAAACAGCATAGCCAATTATAACTGACTGGCCCATCCAGAGCTGCATCAACTAAATGCACAAGCAGAGTGAGGAGCCCTGGGCTTGGATTTGCCCTGTGATTGTAACACTCTCAGACAAGAGTCATCCCTGTATTCAAGCAACTCACTCGAAGTTCCTCTTTCAAATAGATCATCATCTTGCTCCCTGAAGAGACCTGAGGGTCTATCATACCCACATGGACCGAGTGAAATACACCCTTGGGGGTCTTCTTCCCTTGAAAAATGTCAAATTTTGTCACCAAATCTCCATTGGCATCAAACATAATCTCGCTTCCATCAGGAGTCTTGAAGTGCACCTTCCTGAGGGCATGAAGCAGCTGAGGAAGGAAGGGAGACACTGTACCTTGGCAAGAACCAGTCAGGTGTTTTATCCAAACTACCACATGCCAATGGTCTCTGAAGTGATACAGTGCCACTTCAACCAAGACCTGGCTCCACTAGGCAAGAGGGAGATTGAGGACCTGAAATTTTCAAACTAACAAAAATGTTCTAACTTTAATAAAGTAATAATTCATAATAATCAATCCTGATAATTTTAAACCTCTGTCTGTCTCTCTCTCTCTGTGTCTCTCTGTGTCTCTCTGTCTCTGTCTCTCTGTCTCTGTGTGTGTGTGTGTGTGTGTGTGTGTGTGTGTGTGTGTGTGAAGTTCATGGTGTAAATTCAGAGAACAGTTCTCTGGAATGTTCTCTCCTGCTGTCATGGTGGACTCAGGAATCCAACTTATGCTTGTGGACAAGTGCCATTACCCACTGAGTCACCTCAACAACCTTAAAATTAAACCCAAAAACATGACAATGTGGTTCCTGCTCCAGGGTCTCATTTGGCTGTGCACTACTGTCCTCAGTCTTCCCATCACACTCAGTAGACTCCAAATCCTAGCAGGACTTCCACAGACTTCCCCAGCCCACCTAGACCACCCATTCACTCCAACCAGTCTCCCATTATTCATCAGTCCTTCCCATGTTGCTCTTCTATTTGCTCCATTCTAGGGTCTTGACACATGCTGTCCCTGCCATCTGCAATGCTATCACTTCTACCCATGGTGAGAGTTACATCCTCTTGTCTGGAACTCAGGTATTTCCTGACAGAGAGAATTTCTGCAGCCTTTCATTTCCCTTCACTCACTCCTCAGCCTTCCTCTACTTTACAACTTGTTCATAGAATACACACGGACTTCTTCATACTCACATATTTTTATTTTGTGATATGATCTTGCTTATAGTTCAGGTGGTTCTTGAACTGGGGCTTCTCTGGCCTCAACGTCCTGTGTGCTAAAATGGCAGGAATGACCACAAAATCTGGCCTCTTGTAATTTTTAATCTGTTACCCTCAAGAAAAACCCAACAACAGCTATCATTCTCTATCTGGTTTAAAACCACCTGTACCTTCACCAGGCACACAGAAGAGACTCAGGTCATCTGAGTGAAAGTAATGAACATGCTCACCTTCATTGGCCACCACGCTCACTGGTGACCTCACCACGGAACAACTAGTCTTCCAAGGGATCCCTTACACATCTGTGCCTAGGCTCCCATAAATGAATTGGAGAAAGAAAGGAAGGAAGGAAGGAAGGAAGGAAGGAAAGGAAGGAAGGAAGAGAGAGAGAGAGAGAGAGAAGGAAGGAAGGAAAGAAGGATGGATGGATGGATAGATAGATAGATAGATAGATAGATAGATAGATAGATAGATAGATAGATAAAGACTGGGGGAAATGACAAACATATGTAAATTTATATATGTGTGTGAGTATATAAAATTATCAAATAATATTTCTAAAATAGAAAAATAAGTAAGGGCTTAGGAGATGGCTCTGGGATTATAGCACTGGTCATCAAAGCTTGAGGATCAGACTTCAGATCCCCAGAACCCATGTAAATGTCAGTGGATGTGGAAGCCAATCTCTACTTACATCCTCAGAAGGTAGAGAAAGGAGATGCCCAGTACAACCTGGCTAGCAAGACTAGACACATCAACAAGTTCTGGGTTTGAGTGAGAGACCCTGTCCCAAAGCAAGATAGAAGAGGATTGAAAGGTGACTCCTCATTATCCTCAGACCTTCCCACATGTTGTACACATGAATGTGCTCCCCACTACATGTGTCTCCATGCCCACACACATGTGCCCACATACATGTACCATATATCAAAAAACAAAAAATAAATAAATAGCATTGGATATCTGTTTGAAATTCTGATTTGCAGCATGTCTATACTGAAAGTCATTCACTTTTTATCAAAGCATAAATTTGAGATATAAAAAATCTATTCACTGTTACCTGAAATATTAACTTTACTAGGCATCCTGTATTTGCTAAGTTAGGCAAAGCCACAGGGACTTGACTCATCTGAGATCACAAACATAGCATGGAATCCTTGTCCGTTGTTCTTTCTAAAATGCCTCTCAGTTACAAATAGGAGGCATCCTTGCTGGAGCATGCATGCAGTCAGCTTTACCTCTATAGCCTAGTTGGAACCAATGTCCTCTTCCCCAAACATACCTGAATCACTCACTCCACACATGCCTCTCTCACCTGCCAGGGCTGGAGGTCCTGAGAGTCTGTAACTTTCCCATGCTGGTGCCCATGGGTTATCATGTCTTGCAGGGCATGAGCAATACTGTAGACAGCTGTGTAAGCAACATCAATTTTACTCACTTCTGGGAAAGCATACTGCTTGTTTTTCAGACTCTCATTCCCTGAGCACAACTGGACACCGTCTGTCATTGTGCTGCTCTGGTGGGGCCATGTACAATCAAAGGTGAACTCCCAAAACTTCTTTATGAACATGTCTTCTGGGGTCTGGCTGGGCCGCAGGTGAGCAAGGAACTCAGGGAAGCCAGTTGCTCTGCTGCTGTGATACAGAAGACCAAAGGTGCTGTGTAATACCCGGGAAATGCCTGGAATGGTCAGGGCAAGAGCCATGTGCAGAGTGTCCTTGCTGACCCAGACATGGCCTGAGACAGCAACGTCCAGTAAGCCATACAGGATGAGCTGGAAATTAGAATTGCTTAGGAAAACCAGAACAACCCTGGCTGTGGATTTTTGCATCGTCTGGACAATCTCTTCAATCTTCCCCAAAGACTCAAGGGAAGGAACATGGAGGATGACCTCAATGCACACACCAGCTGTGCTCAGCTCCTGAGTGGCCAGAGAGCTGGCCTGCTGCCCAAAGTCATCATCATGGGCCAGAACGATCACCCAGGACCACTGAAAGTGAATTATCAGCTGAGTCACTGCAAGGGAAGATGTGAGGTCACTAGCCACAGTACGCATGAAAGATGGGAACTGGATCTTGTCACTGAGGATGGGTAGTGAGGATGAATAACTGACCTGTCAAAGAAGAGCCAGGATAGAAGAATGAATGAGATCTGGACTTAGGCGTGGGCTGATGATCTGGTTTAAATGTGGGAAGGAAGGGATGGAGACATGGCTCAACAGTTAAGAGCCTATGTTGTTCTTGCAGAGGACGCATGTTCCATTTCCAACACCCACATCAGGTTCCTCACATCTGCCTGTAACTCCACCTCTGGGAAATCTGATACCCTCTTCAGGCTTCCTCCTGTACCTGTGGCATAGACTCCAACACATACTCATATATGTATATTAAATTTTAAAACATCAATAATTTTCAGGAAAGTACTTGAGCATCCTGATTTGAGAAGAGAACTGACTCCCAAGAGTTGTCTTCTGACCTCCACATGGGCACCATGGCTCTAGTGTTAAGTGTACATACACATTAATAATAATAATAATAATAATAATAATAGATAAGGGGCTAGATAGATGGTGCAGTGTTTAACAGTATTACTGTTGTTTCAGACAACCTGGGTTCACTTCCCAGAATCAACATCTGCCACTCCACTTCTAGGGATCCCAATGATCTTTTATGACTTCCATAGGCATCAGGTACACATGTGGTACATACATATATACATGAAGTCAAAATACTCATGCCCATTAAAAAATAAGTAAATCTTTAAAAATACTTTTTAATGAAAAAGAACTTTCTCAGTTACTTCATCAATGTATCGATACATGGAAAAGAACCGTGTTAGACACGGAGAATATTTGCAGGAAACCTGGCTCCACAGTAGAGCTGCTCACTACTGTGACCATCACCACTGTTTTCACTACCATCAGTAAGGGATTGCACAGTAGAGCTGCTCACTACTGTGACCATCACCATCATTTTCACTACCATCAGTAAGGGATTCCACAGTAGAGCTGCTCACTACTGTGACCATCACCACTGTTTTCACTACCATCAGTAAGGGATTGCACAGCAGAGCTGCTCACTACTGTGACCATCACCACCGTTTTCACTATCATCAGTAAGGGATTGCACAGTAGAGCTGCTCACTACTGTGACCATCACCACCATTTTCACTACCATCAGTAAGGGATTGCAGAGTAGAGCTGCTCACTACTGTGACCATCACCACCGTTTTCACTACCATCAGTAAGGGATTGCACAGTAGAGCTGCTCACTACTGTGACCATCACCACCGTTTTCACTACCATCAGTAAGGGATTGCACAGTAGAGCTGCTCACTACTGTGACCATCACCACTGTTTTCACTACCATCAGTAAGGGATTCCACAGTAGAGCTGCTCACTACTGTGACCATCACCAGTGTTTTCACTATCATCAGTAAGGGATTGCACTACAGTCAGGAAGGAAGGAGACTTTCAGCAACTCACCTGGGGAAACTTGTACAGTCCCAGAAGTCTGGCCATGGAGACAGACAGGGATGACCGTGTGTCCCCAACCAAGGCAGCCTGAGGAGAGCCATGCTGGCATGTGTAGTTGGGGATGGGCTCCTGCTGCCTCGTGAGAAAGCTCATTGTCTCATGGAGGGCTCCATGCACTGTGTCCCCAGAGTTTCGAATAGAGAAGCCCAGGGTCACATTGGGCAACAAGTGAGCACTCCTATTAATCTCCTCGATGGCAAAGACGAAACTCTGGGCCACCCGGTAGCCCCAGTTGGAAACTCTGAGGGAAAGAGAAACCCACATTCATCATCCATGATGGAGTAAATGGAACAAGAATAAACACAGTGACTCAAGGGATACATGTAAAACCTACATCTCCACAAATACTTGTACACAGATGTGTAGAGGAGTACACTTCAGAATACATAAAGGGGAGCCAGAGGGAATGAGGAGACAGTAATCAGAGGGGACAGTTTAAGAAGACAGGAAGACAATGCCACATGCTCAGCTATGTTCATATCAGCATTGTTTGTAATAGCCAGAACCTGGAAACAACCTAGATGTCCCTCAAATGAAGAATGGATAAATGAAAATGTGGTACATGTACACAATGGAGTACTACTCAGCAGAGAAAAACAATGGCATCATGAGATTTGCAGGCAAATGGATGGATCTAGAAAAAATCTTCCTGAGTGAGGTAACCCAGACTCAGAAAGACAAACATCATATGTACTCACTCATAAGTGGATACTAGATGTAAAACAATGGATGACTAGACTGCTACTCACAACTCCAGGGAGGCTACCTAGTAAAGGGGACCCTAAGAAAGACACAGGGATCTCCCAACTACAGAGAAATGGATGAGATCTACATGAACAAACTGCTCATGGCGGGGGGAGGGGGGATGGGTAAAGAAGGGCAAGGGTTGGGGGAAAGAGAGTTTAGGGGAGCAGGAGATCCCAGCTGGATCAAGAACAGAGAGGGAGAACAAGGAATAGGAGACCATGGTAAATGAAGACCCCATGGGAATAGGAAGAAGCAAAGTGCTAGCGAGGTCCCCAGAAATCCACAAAGATACAGCCACAATAGACTACTAGCGATGGTCAAGAGAAAGCCCAAACTGACCTACTCTGGTGATAGGATGGCCAAACACCCTGTCAGGATAGAACTCTCATCCAATGGCTGATGGAAGCAGATGCAGAGAACCACAGCCAGGCCCCAGGTGGAGCTCTGGGAGTCCAATCGGCAAGAGAGGAGAGATTGTATGAATGAGAGATGTTGAGACCATGAATGCAAAAAGCACATGCACAAATAGCCAAACTAGCGGAAACACATGAACTATGAACCAATAGCTGAGGCGCCCCCATGGAACTGGATCAGGCCCTCTGGATAAGTGAGACAGTTGATTAGCTTGAACTGTTTGGGAGGCCTCCAGGCAGTGTTACCGGACCTGTCCTTAGTACATGAGGTGACTTTTTGGAGCCTGGGGCCTATACTGGGACACTTTGCTCAGCCTGGGTGAAGGGAGGAGGGGACTGGACCTGCCTCGACTGAATCTACCAGGCTGAGCTGAATCCCCAGGGCAGTCCTTGCTCTGGAGGAGATGGGATGGGGGATGAATTGGGGGGGAGCGCAGTGGGAGGGGCGGGAGAAGGGAGGACAGGGGAATCCGTGGCTGATATGTAAAATTAAATTAATTATAAAATTTAAAAAAAATAAAAAAGAAGACAGGAGGAATAATTGAAGATGTATTAAATAATCTGGGTGTGGTGGCATACTTTTTTAATGCAAGGACTCAGGAGGCAGAGGTAGGTGGATCTTTGTGAGTTGGAGACCAGAATGGATTACATAGCTACACCCAGGAAGCCAGAGATACATAAAGAAATTTTGTCTCAAGGAAACACAGAAACAAATCTAATGTGTAGTGTAGCAATTTGAATGTAATTGACCCCCATAAGCTCATAGGGAGTGGCACTATTAAGAGGTATGACTTTGTTGGAGTAGGCATGACCTTGTTGGAGGAAGTGTGTCATTGTGGAGGCTGACTTTGAGGTCTCCTTTGCTTAAGCTTTGCTCAGTGTCCCAGGCAACTTCCTGTTAGCCTTCTGATCAAGATGTAGCCAGCACCATGCCCACTGAACACCGCCATGCTCCCTGTAATGATGCTAATGGACTGAAACTCTGGAACTGTAAGCTGCCACTTCTATTAAATGTTTTGTTTATAATAGTTGACATGGTCATGGTGTCTTTTCACAGCAATAGAATCCCTAGCTAAAACACATACTACGGTTGGTTACAATCAATAGAAACTAACATCTATTTCTGAAGTGCTTAACCTAAGAGCCAGAAGACAGGGAGAAGAGATGTGAAATGCTGTCTTCAGGACATGACTCAAGACATTGCAGACATGTGAGCCTGTCAGCAGCCAATTATACACTGGAAAATTCCTTGTGTGGACCTACTCTTTTCTGCTGAACTATTGGCAATTAATATATTTTGAGGAAAAGACACACATTGTCTTCAGTCATGTACGCAACCGGTGAACCCACCAAGCTTCAGGGGACAGTTCCAAACTGCAGCCATGGTTAAAATCAGTGGGTCACAAAACAAAAAAGGCATGAATGTGGGAAAAGGACCTGTAGTAAAGAGGAGGGAATGTCAGGTGTAGAAGGAAAAGAGGCTGGGGGAATGAGAATAAACAAATGCACATACACATATGATAACTTCAAAAAACAAATGTAATAAAACTTTAAAATATACAAAAGCAACACTAAATGGACTCAACAGGCTACCTTTATATATTTGTTTATATATTGTTTGCATATCTATAAATCAATAATAATAAAAGAATAAAAGCCTGCTGTGGGATGTCTTTCTGTATGCTGTGAATATGTGTTGCTCCCATTGGCTAATAAATAAAGTTGTTTTGTCCTATGGCAAGGCAGCTTAGAGGTAGGTGGGAAACCCAAGAAGAGAGACAGGAAGAAGAAAGGCAGAGAGAGACTCTGAGCCAGCCACCCAAGGAGCAACATATAATGGGATACTAGTACAGCCACAGAACACGTGGCAATACACAGATTACTAGAAATGGGTTAATTTAAGTTGTAAGTGCTAACTAGTAAGAAGCCTGAGTCACAGACCATATAGTTTACAATTAATATTAAGCCAATGAATGATTATTTTATAAGCGGCTGAGAAACCACAGGCCGAGCAGGACCAGAGGAAACTTCCGGCTACAAAAAGCCATAAATTTGAAGGGAGGGGGCATATGGGAAATGTTGGAGGGAATAGAGTGCATACATATATGTATATATATGGGGGTGCTGTAGAAACAGGGTCTCTCTGTGAGGCCGTGGTTGGCCTGGAATTCAAAGATATCCACCTGCCTCTGCCTCCTGAGTGCTGAGATTAAAAGCAAGTGCCATCACATAGAATTAATGTTACTAAATTTTAATTAATTTTTAAAAGGTTAATGTTGAAAGTATATTTGTTTTCATTTTGAAGCAGAGTCTCCATATCACCCAGTCTGACCTCATAGTCACTATATAGCCTAGAATAATATTGAACTCCTTTTATGTGAGTATATGTATGCACATAAGTTTCAGGCCAAGATTGACTTCTAGTATCTTTTTCAACCATGCTCAGCATGTGTGTGTGTTGTGTGTGTGTGTGTGTGTGTGTGTGTGTGTGTGTGTGTGTGAGAGAGAGAGAGAGAGAGAGAGAGAGAGAGAGAGAGAGAGAGAGAGAGAGAGAGAGTTGGTACGTGTGTGCATGGGTACTTCCCCTTGGAGGGAAGACTGATGGGATTTCAGGATATCTTACTCAATTGCTTCTCCACCTTTTAAAAATATTATTCTGTGTGCATGTGTGTATATGATGGATCCGTAGTCCAAAACATGCTACAACACATGGAGGACAGAAAACAGCTTTGTGAGTCAATTCTCTCCTTCCATTTGTATGTGAGTTTCAGGGAGGGCTCAGGTCATCCATGAAGCTTGCATGCCAAGCACTTGACCCCACAGGGCATCTCAATAGCCCTTTCCATCTTATTTTTGAGACAGGTTATCCCACTGACATGGACCTCATCCATTCAGATAGGCTGGCCAGTGACCTTTGGAATCTGCCTGTCTAACTATTCCTAACCAGGTTCGACATGCTAGGTGTTCACCTGGGTGCTAGGAATCAAACTCAGGTCTTCATGCTTGCACAGCAGACACGTGACCAACATAGGCATTTCTTCAGCCCCTAAGACCTTCACTTTCAGTAGACCTGTCTCTGCTTCCCACATTAGATTTGAAATGTTCACATCACCAAAAAATAAGTACACAAAGTGATGGGTTTCTGAGTGGGGTAAGCATTATTAATCATTCTATAATGTGTACATTTATTAAAATATTGCACCGTACCCAATACATACATAACATTATTACCCATTGGTTTAAAAAACAACATGGGATCCAGGTATGGAGGCACACACTTTTGATTCCAGCTCTCAGGTTGGGGAGGCAGGAATATAGTGATTTCTAGGCTAGCCTCATCTACATAGTTAGACAATGTCTTAAAAAAAAAAAAAAACAGGATAGCCAGTGTATCCAGTGTGGTGGTTCATGCTGGTAGTCCTGTATTTGATGCTAGCCTGAACCACACAAAGAGTTCCAAGGTCATCTCAGAACAAAGTGGAATACTGTCTCAAAAATATTTTAAAGTTGTTAAACAGATGTTAAATGTGAAAATGCAGAAGTGAAACTCTCTTGCATTTTGAGGCTGAATACAAAATGATAGCAGTTTCTTTAGAAAATACTCTAACAACCCTTTTGACTCAGGTCTCATTAAGTAACCCAAAGTTGCCTGAAACTAACAATTCTTGTGCCTCAGTTTTCTAAGTGCAAGGAGTACAGACATATACTCTATACTCAGCTATTGATAGAAATAAAAAAAGCCAAATACAGCCACTTAAGAAATAATAATAACGAAAAAGCTTGTGTTAGACACTACTGTGTGTAACAGTATATTGGAAAGCTGGAGAAAAAAATCCAAAAGGGTGGAGGGAGTTGTGTTTTGGGATCTTTTCATAGAGTTGGATCTGCAGCACCTCATAAAGTCAGTGTGGTTATACACTCCTATAATCACAGCAACCAGGAGATAGCAGCAAAAGGAACAGAAATTCAGGGTCATCGTTGACTACCTACTGAATTGGAGACTACATGACCCTTAGAAAAAAGAATAAGCAAATGGAATACAGTGCAGATAAAGGATTAAGGCTGTTAAGTGATAAAAATTTATTATTTTCACATGAATTCATTCAACAAACACACCTACCTAAAGACTACTTTAGGAACCAAGGACATACAAAAGAATCAAGAATCCTAGCCTGGCCTGTGGAGCACATACATTACAGTCAGTACATGAACAGCCTATACTTCAGTCTGGTACAAACGAGAAAGACAGACAGACAGACAGACAGACAGACGTGATATAAAGGAGAGCACCAGAGCTATTGCATGTATACACAGAGAAACGTAGCTGGAATTCTGAGAATCAATCACTTATCTAAGGTTTCACAAGGGCTTGAAAAGCTGCTTCTGGATTTCAGAGGTTCCTATCCCACATCCAGCACTTACCCTGAAACCAGAAGCCCAGATGGTGGGGCAGTGAAGTCAGACAGGTTAGCCAATAGAGAGGTCAAAGATGGAGAAGCTGCCCCCCACTATTACATCTCCAGGACGATCAAAGTGAGGCCTCTGCCTTGGAAACAGCCAGACTCTTGTTGCAGAAAAGGCTGAATCAGAGAGACAGCCAAAGAGAACAGGAAGGAGAGTACACAGCCACATGCCTGCTGGGGGTCAGACAGCCAGTGACAGGACAGCCCCACATGGGGCAGTGGGCTCACAGTGAAGGGGACTTTTATCTGGGAGACTGCCCTTGATCAAGGACCTCTGGCTAAGAACACACTGGGAGCTCTAGGCTTGCAGGCTGTGGGGAGAATATTGATCTGGAGGTGGTGGAGGTGGGCGTCCACTAAATCCCAGAGCCATTAAAAGTTTTATCCCCTTCTCCTGAGGCTTCATGGCCTCTCTGCATCCAAGGGTCACAACATCTGGGCATCATCTGCAGACTACAGGAAGGGTGACAACAGGTCTGACTGTCTCCTAGGGGACTTGCAAGTGCAGGATCAGCTGTGCTCAGGGCGCTGTTTTGCAGCGAGACCCAGGTAGGTACAAAAAGCAAATAGCCGCAGTGGCTGAAGTTGAATATTTCTTTCACAATCTGTGTTTCTGTACTATGTTGATCCACAAATCCATGTTCTCTGTGGTCTTTGCAGTTCTTTAAAAAGTTTTTTAAAAACTTTTATCATGGAGCATATGGACATATATAAAAATCAAACAGTAGAAAACAATAAATACCTATATCTTTGTAGAGTCATGAGAAATCCTCCCATGTGACTAAGCATTTTTCTATCATTTGAAAACAGATCCCAAGGCTGCCAAAGGTTGGTTTTC